>NC_084836.1:112258252-112565252 GCF_033115175.1 Lepus europaeus | reverse complement strand
CCAGGCCACAGCAGAGAGCTGGATCGGAAGTGGAGCAGCCAGGACCAGAACCAGTGCCCATATGGGCTGCTGGCACTGCAAGCCAGGGCGTTAACCCACTGTGCCACAGCGCTGGCCCCAACGAAGATTTTTCTAAATTAAATGAACCAATAAGAGATGAGGTTGCAGGGGCAGGCGCTGTGGTATAGCAGGTAAAGCCGCTGCCTGCAGTGTCGGCATCCTATATGGGTGCCGGTTCGAGTCCCGGCTGCTCCTCTTCCAATCCAGTTTTCTGCTATGGCCTGAGAAAGCAGTAGAAGATGGCCCAAGTCCTTGGGCCCCTGCATCCATTTGGGAGACCCAGAAGAAGCTCTTGGCTCCTGGTTTTGGATTGGCATAGCTCCAACTGTTGCGGCCATCTGGGGAGTAAACCAGCGGATGGAAGACTCCTCTCTCTCTCTCTCTCTGCCTCTCTGTAACTCTGCCTTTCAAATAAATCTTAAAAATAAAAAGAGAGAGGTGAGGTTGCAGAGCCAGGGAACGCTGGAGCCGGATGTGAGAGGCCTTGAATGCCACGCTCAAGAGCATGGCAGGGACCGGTGGGGGTGGGGACGGGCTGGCAGGTGGGCTGCCGGGGCGGGCAGCAGACCGGCTGCATGGGCCGCTTTCTGCAGGAGGCCCCAGCACGGACGGGTCTCCCCATCAATCGCGGGTGACAGCAGCCGCTTCCCTGCCTACTCCCCTGTCCCCCTCTGGCCTCCCTCCGTGTTAAACAGGGACCTTGGAGAGGCTGGGCCCAAGGTGCTGTCATCATCCATCAGTGCTTCCCAGGCAACAGTGGCGTGCTGGGTGACAGGGACGGGGTCCACAGGGAGGTGGCGAAGGAGAGGCCCCAAGGCTCCGGATGCACGGCGGGGACATCTCTGTGACAAGGGGCTCCACGTGCCCGACCCTGCAGCCAAGGAGGAGACTGGAGCTGGTCGTTCAGGGCCGTCTCCCAGCGACCTGAGAAGCCCGGGAGACAGGCAGCTTCTGGAATCAGCTCGGCCGCTCGTGTCTCAGTCTCGTGCTGATGAGCAGGTCGGGTATCCGCTCCAAGCCCGTCTCCATCTCCAGCGTGAGGCTGGTTCTTTCTCCATCACAGGTGTGGGGAGGGTTTCGCCAGGGTGAATACCAGCTCTAAAGCAGCCAGCTGGATTCAAGTGCTCGGCAGACTAGCGGCCGCCCTTGTCACTAACCTAAAGTAGGGGCTGACGGGTGCTGAGCCACCACTTGGGACAACAGCATCCTATCTGGGAGCACTGGCTCGAGTCCCCGCTGCTCCACTTCCAATCCAGCTCCCTGCTAATGCATCCGGGAGAGCAGCAGAGGATGGCCCAAGTCCTTGGTCCCCTGCACCCACGTGGGAGACCCGGATGGAGCTGTGGGCTCCTGGGTTCGGCCTGGCCCAGCCCTGGCCACTGTGGCCATTTGGGGGAGTGAACAAGTGGATAGAAGATTCTCTCTCTCTCTCTCTCTCTCTCTCTCCCTTTCTCTCTCTCTCCCTCTCTCTCTGACACTCTGGCCTTCAGATAATTAATTAAGTTAAAAATAGCATAAAGCAAAATAACTTGGCGATGGGGCCAAGTCTCCGTGCTGCCAGCATCCCTTCATAACCCAACTTGTCATCCCGCCGAGAACAGGAGGGGGCCAAGAAACCAGAGTGAAGGGAAGACAATTTTAAAGTCAGGCAGCTCTGGGTTCAGCTCACAGCTGTGTGACCTTGGGTGAGCCACGTCACCTCTCTGAGCCTCATCTATTCCCAGTGCTGCGAGCAGGAAGTAGAATGCGCTGTGAGCGTTACCAGGGACCCAGTCATAAACACACCAGGAACCGAGAGGGTGGAGCGAGTGGCACCTCCATCCTCGTGCCTGGCAAGCAGTACTGACCTCAGGGAGCGCTCAAACCCATTGTTGCCCTGGGCGCTCGCTGAGCGCTTGGGAGGGGGAGAGAGAGAAAGAGAGAGAGAGAGAGAGAGAGAGAGAGAGAGAGAGAATCATCCATCTGCTGCTTAACTCCCCGAGGCCAGGAGCCATGAACTCCATCCGGGTCTTCCACGTGGGTGGCAGGGGCCCAAGCACTTGCTCCATCCTCCACTGCTTTCCCACACTGGATCAGAAGCAGAGCAGCCAGGATTTGAACCTGTGCTCTGATATGGGATGGCGATGTTGCAAGTGGTGTCTTAACCTGCTGCACCACCTCGCCAGCCCCTCCTCTCTTCATTATGGACACTCACTCGTGCTGTCACTCAGCGCGTGGTCCTTAGCCAAACTGAAGGATCTGGCGCTAAATAAAGCAGAGGCAGCTCCTGCCCGGGAGGAACTTACAGCCTGGAGGCCTCGGGCCCCAGAGAACTCCGCCCACACTCCCTGATCGGCAGGAACGTCTGCATTTGCTCCCGGAAGACGGATCAGCAAGTGTCCAGAGTCACGGCTCCCCATGCTCTCCCTGGGCAGCGGGCAGGCTGGGCACGGAAGAGCTCACCGCTGTGGGTGTGAACCCCCCCCCCCCCGGGAATAACACCACGGCCCCAGCGTGATCGAGGCTCCTCGCACAAGGGAGTGCACGACCAGATGCGGCTGGGGAGGCTGTACACAGGCTGGCTCTGCCCAAGACTCACGCTGCCGCCCCTGAGGCTCCCGGGAAAGTCGTGCAGCAAAGAACCTGAGACTCGGTGCTTCCCACCGCCCGGGGCCAACGCAGGCTCTTCTCAAACCGCACCTGCCGACTCTGGAACACGCCAGGACGGAGGGAGGAGCAGGGTGTCCGGACGGGCCTGGTTCAAGGCCGGCCTTAGTGTGATTTGCGCCTGATAAACCGTGGAGATGTAATCCAAAGAGGGGCATTGAGTGGCCCAGGTCACTCAGCGTCTGTCCAGGGCCCAGGGGCGCCCTTCACGCACGTGTTGCTCTGCTTCCTCTCCGACAGCCAGTATGCACTGGCTCTCAGCCCCCTGGGCCTTGTGGCCACATACCCTTGTGCGGGATACAACCTGAACAACTGTACCTGGTGACCCTAATGAGCCCCAGCTCCTCACTCCACCCACCCTCAGCCCCCGCATGGGGAGCCACTCCCCTCCAGGCGCCTGCTGGCGTGGACATAGCCCCATCTTTGGACTGTACGTGCAGAGCCCCAAAGCGGCCTTGGCCAAAGGTGCTGACTCAGCAAACTTTAATTTATCTCACAGGCCAGGGGTGTGTGCGAAGCAATTAGTGAAATAATGGTTATGTCGCACTAAAAATTATTTATAGAGTCACCGAGCACACAGCTGTGATTAAATTAGACAACGGGTGGGTGGGGTGGGGGGAACTTTAACTGCCGCAGAACTGGCGTCCTGGAGCCGGGGAGGGGAGGGGTCATCCTGCAGGCTCGGTGGGGGTGGGGTCACACTGCTCTTATCTGCTCACCCCAGGCGGAGGCAGCAGCCGCCCTGACCCAGGGGAGGGTCTGTGTGGGAAATCCCCGTCCCCAGGAGGGGTCTCACCCAGTGGAGACTTAGCAGGAGCCTTGGGGCAAGGCAGCGGGAGAGAGGCAGTGCGGGGTGAGGTGGGGTCTGCGGCCTCCACGGCTGACCCCGAACGTGGCCCGCAGAGCACAGAGAAGCCCATTCCTCCTCCCACGCCACAGGTGGCAAAACCAAGGGGCAGAAATCTGCTCTCTCCCATTCATTCCTCTGATCCAGCCTGGGCACTGGGGGAGCCCCGGACCCCACTCCAGTCCTCAGCACATCTCCTGAGTGTTAAGCTGTCAGACAGTGGCTTCCACACGAGAGAATGGGCATTTATTGAGCTCCTAGTGTGTACTCTTGTTCTATATTTATGGGTATTGTCTTGTATTTTAAAAGATGTATTTATTTATTTGAAAGAGTTACGGGGTGTAGGAGAGAGAGAGAGAGAGAGAGAGAGGGAGAGAGAGAGAGAATATTCCATCTACTGGTTCAATCCCCAAACTGGGCTGGGCCAGATTGAATTCAGGAGCCAGGAGCTTCTTCCGGGTCTCCCACGTGGGTGCAGGGGCCCAAGCACTTGGCCATTTTCCACTGCTCTCCCAGGCCACAGCAGAGAGCTGGATCGGAAGTGGAGCAGCCAGGACTCGAACCGGCGCCTGCATCTTACCGGCTACGACCCCGGGGCCGGTTACTGTCCTATTCGTGCTTCTATGTGTCCTCACTTAGCGCCTCACAGCGCTCCTTTGAAGTGTTTTCCCCTTTGACAGATGGAGGATCTGATTCAGAGAGGTGAAGCCATTTGCCCACAGCCACACAGCAATTGAGGACAGAGCTGTTTCTACGCTCCATTGCTGGAGGGTTGAGGTGCTCTAAGTGTCGGGGGGCACCTTTGTATTTGTGGGCGCTCACCACAGTGCTGTGAAAGCAGGGGTTCCTTGACACTGGACACTGCTCTGGCGCTTGACACACATGATCTCGCTCTATCAGCAAGGCTTCAGGTGCTCATGGGGAAACTGAGTCATGGGACCCCCCCCCCCCCGTGATTGGTTCCCAACCCCCAGGCTATGAGCAGCAGGGTTGGGGTTTATCAGCAGGACTTGAGCTATGGGGTGTTTGTTCGTTTTTAAAGAATTGATTCATTTATTTGACAGGCAGAGTTACAGAGAGACAGGAGACACACAGAGATCTTCCATCTACTGGTTCACTCCCCAAAGGACCACAGCATCCAGGGCTGCGCCAGGCCGAAGCCAGCAGCCGGGAGCTTCATCTGGGTCTCCCACGTGGGTGCAGGGGCCCAAGCACTTGGGCATCTTCCGCTGCTTTCCCAGGCACATTAGCAGGGAGCTGGATGGGGAGTGGAGCAGCCAGGACAGGAACCAGCAATCATGGGATGCCGTACGGTAGATTTACCTGCTACGCCACAACGCTGGCCCCAGGGGTGTTTTCTTTTTTTTTCTTCCCCAAAGGGTTGCCAACTCAGCTACAAAGGCACTCGGGTGGTGGCTGTGTCCTTCTGTAGTTACTCTCAGCTCTGGCCTAGATTCCGTCTCCTACCTCGAGGCGGCCCCAAGTTCAGGCCAACCCATCCAGGAGATACAGACCTTTGCCCAGGGCTCCTGTGTGTTCCTAGAATTCTCTGGGAGCCTGAGGGGTGGTGGCGAGCTTGGGAGTGTGAGGTGCGGCCAGGAGGCCCTCGGGTGCTGACCCCGGGCCCTGCATGCCTGCCCCTCCCATCCCTTCCCCTCTGAGCTACAGATGCGTCCTGCCTTTTCACATGAGTGCCACCCTGGGTCATCTTTTTGAGGCTGGGGGTCCGTTCTCCCTTCCCCCCACAAGCCCATGGAGGCTCAGACGTGGGGTGACTGGGCAGGGCCTGGGGGCCAACCCCTCGGAGTTCAAGGCTCAAGGCCGGCTCCCCAGCCTCCTCCCCTCCCCCTCTCTGCCAGCGCCTCCCTCTGGGGCTCCCCAACCAGGTCCTCTCTCCCTCCCCCAGGTCCTCTCTCCCTCCCCCAGGTCCTCTCTCCCTCCCGGCACCATGCTGATGGAGCAGGCCCAGAGGTCTCCTGCCCAGCCGGTGGGGTGGAGCCACAAGGCTGCCCCTGCAGCCCCACAGAGAAAGGCTCTGTGGGAGAGGGCGACGATTGTCGGTAGCTGGGTCCCTCCGATGCCCCGAGGGGCAGGTGCTCCCACTCTGAAGGATGCACCTCCACGTTGCCTCCTCCCACTGCCCAGAGTGGCTCCTCAGCCAGGTTGGCAGCAACCTCAGGACCCAGGCCCCCCGCCCAGCTCGGGCCTGAGCCCGCTGCTGCCTCCGGCCACTTAGCATGCAGCCCTGGTCCGAGGGCTGCAGCAGCCAAATGAGATTAGTTTGCCTGCTAAAGCAACTCCCAGCTCACCGCCACCTACGGCACCGCCCACAGCCCGGGGACCCCGCCCCCACCTCCTCAATGGCACGTGAAGAGAGGGCAGTGGGACCCGCCCAGCGCTGGGGCCCTCCTCCCTCAGCAGACCTCCAGGAGCCAGCAGTGAGGGGGATGGATTGGGGGGGGCCAGGCAGCCGAGGGAGCCCGGCGGGATCGGGGCCCTTCCCTGCTCGGTAGCCCCTGCAACTGGGAAGAAGCGTCTGGCCCATCTTCATCCAGGGCTGCGTCTCCTTGCTTGTTTCCTTGGGGGTGGTCCCGGGGAGCAGGTGCAAGTAGGAGCCCAGCCCATCCCCCTCCCTCTCCTCGGCTCCAGGGGAGTGACCGAAGGCCAGGCTCACTTGGGTCTCTCACCCAGCTTCCCTGTAGCTGCTGTGTCCCCGTGTCTCCCAGTTCTCTGCCCCAAGGCCACCGGCTCCGCCTGCTACTCCCTCTCCCCGCTCACTCCACCTCCTGAAGCACCCTGGCACCTGGCAGCTGCTGAGTGCAAGCCCCTGCCCCCCGCCCCTCTCACTTGGCCAGCCAGGCTGGCCCAGCTCAGGGGGAAGGGGTCCTGCTGAAAGGCAAGGTGCCCGAAGCGCTGTCCAGCACTCGCCTCTCGGCCGCACTCCACTGCCACTCTCTCTGCTGCCTGCCTTCCCTCCCAGCTCACACCCGATCAGCTCTGTGAATTTCAACTTGCGCTTCTGCCTACGTGGACTTCTTGTGTAGCCTCAGGCAAATCACTCAGCCTCTGAGCCTCACTTTCTCCCTCTGCAAAATGGGTTGATCCCTTACCTCAAGGGCTGACAATTTGTGCTGGATCACAGGTGAACATGGCCATGTGAGGGGCTGCTCACGATTGGTGGGGCAGGACCACGGCTCCCCTGGCTTTGCCATCTCCTTGCTCTTGGCCTCTCGGCTCGGATGGTTCATTTGGGGTGGAGATGGCCCCTTCTGCGATGGACAGCAACGGTGCCCAGGCACAGGGAGGCTCGAAATGCCACACAGCCTGAATCACCAGGGCCGGCTCCGCGAATGGTGCCGCCTCCCCTTCCCTGTGCCCTGCCGCAACCCCCTCTCTGAACGCCCAGGTGACCAAGAGACAGAGGCAGGAGAGAGGGAGGCTGGGGGCACAGAGACTGGAGCTGGGGGTCAGGAGGCAGGGGCAGCAAGGAGGCCAGAGACGAGGCAGGCACGGGGAGATCTGTGGGGACCCCCTCCCTGCTGAACCCCCACCTGCCCCTGCGTGCAGCTGGCTGGAGTTCTGGCCAGCGGGGCGGGACCCTCTCCTCTCCAACAGCCCCTCTGGCTCCTCTCCAGCCCCCACCTCCGCACCCCTGCAGGGCCCAGGGAGGAGCCCTAATGGCCGAGGCAGACCCCTGGGCTGGAGCTTGGAAGTGGCCCCAGGAGTTCCTGGCAGAGCCGGGCTGCAGGTGGCGGGGAGTGGCCCCAGGCCAGGGCGGCCAGCTGTGCGGTCAGGTGGCCTCTCGCCACTGCAGCCAGCCTCAGGCAGGAGCCATGAGGAAGCCGAGCGCGGCCTGGCCCACCTGCCTCCTGCTCCACACACAGGAGACATGGAAACTGAGCTCAGAGGGAGCTGTGGGAATGTCTGCAGACGGCAGGGCCTGGCTGGAGACCTCCACAGCCCCTGGCCCCGAGCAGCCCCGCCCCGTCCCCAGGCCTGCCCGAAGCTCGGATGCTGCTGCCCAGCCCAGCGTCTCCACCGAGAGCCAGGAAGCCCAAGCCATCTCGGCACTGGGCAGCCTGGCAGGAGACCTTCCCCCAGCCCCCTCCCCTGGGCCCTCAGCTCTCCCATCTCCCCTTCTCGTGCCCACCACCACGTCTGGTACAGACAGCCTGGGGACAGAGCCACAGGGAGCCCAGACCCAGAGATCCCGCCCCAAGATCTCACAGCTCCTTCTCTATCTGGCCTGCCCCAAACACGTGCACGTGCACACACACACATACACACACACACTTTTGGATCATTCAGAATCCGTTGCTGAACCACTAGTTCACCTATTATCAGCTCCAGAGACCTCTTATCCTGGGAGGGAAACTAGGGCCAGAGAGGGAATGGACTTGCCCCCAGTCATGTGACGAGGGAATCTCACGCGGCTCCAGCAGGTGCTTTGGGGCCAGGGCACCGCCTCTGAGAACCCCACCGGCCTCCAGACTCCCCCCCGGCCACTCTGTGTTCTCCTGGCCTCCCCTCTCACCTGCACCTCCAAGACCTGGTCAATTGCAGGGCTCCAGAGTTAATAAATCAAGGTGACTTTGGGGACAAGAATCGGCTTCTTTCTCGCAGTCCCTCCCATTTGCATAATCCTGGCTGGCAATATGATAATGATGTTTGTTAAAGACAGAGCACAATAAATTAATACCGTTAAGTTGTTGCTGCAAAATGCAAAGCAGGTAATTTACTGCCAGCCAGGACCGGAGCTTTAAACTGTAATGGATTAACTTTCCCAGCAGCAAATGTGTCCCCCGAGGGAGGGGGGAGGCGGGGCGGGGCTAGCTGGAGGTGGTGGAGGGGGGAGCCTGCTTCCCAGGCTCAGGCCTTGGGGGTCCAGGCCCTGATCTCAAACTTCTACCAGATATCAGCACCTTGCCCACTGCACAGAAGGGGAAACTGAGGCCCGAGCAGAGCAGGCAGCTGTGGAAGGTCTCGGAGAGGCCGTGATAGTGACCTGGGGGCTTCACACGACAGCCCATCCATCCCCCTGCAGAGGAGGGGCTTCTGGCGTCTCCCCCCCCACATCCACCCAGGACCTCAGCAGGAGTCCCTGCGGCAGGGCCTCAACCTCCTCTTCCTGGAAGCGACTGTGGAGGTCGCCAGCCCAGCAGGGCCTCAGCCGCAGCCAGTGCTGGCCCAGCCCGGTTCCTCTGGGGTCCACAGCGCGGCAAGGAGGAGGTTGAGTTCGGTGAGGGTGTGGGGCAGGAGTGGGAGGGGTGGGCTGTAATGAGGGTCTCCCTGGCATGATGCCTGCCCGGCTGCCCCAGACACCCACTCTCAGCTCCTGGGAGGGAATGAGACGGGAGGAGGGGAGCAGACGGGCATCAGCATGGCGGAAGGGGGTGGTCCACGGGGACCCCAGGGGGAAGCAGGCGGTGGACATGGATGGGGCCCCACAGGGCAGCCCTCTGCTAGGGCTCAGGCAGCTCTGCTGGTCCCCGGTCCCCAGGAGAATTGTTGTGGCTCAGGGCAGCCGGCAGGCGGGTCTCGGGGACCCCAGCAGAATTCTAATTTCCCATTTATCTCTGCAGCCTCTGCAGTGATATTAAAGGGGCGACACACTGCAGTCGGCTCCCAGGCTAATTGGATTTGGGCCTCGTCCCGCTCCTGGGCGAGGGAAGGGGTGGGGGGCGGGGGCAGCCTTGAGCGTGGAGGGGATGCTCGAGGACCTCAGCCAGGGGTGGGCTCGGGGTGGGTGCCATGGTCCCTGGGGCAGGTCACATCCTGGCTGCCCTGGGGCTCAGTGCCCTCCTCAGAGATTACGACTGTGGTGACCTGGGCGGTGACAGCCGCAGTGCCCATCAATCTGCTGGCTTGCCTGGATGGCAGGCTCTGCCCGAGGTGGTGCACGGGACACACCCTTCACCCTCCCTGTCCTGACAGCCCAGTGCACTGTGACCAAGTTCCATTGTACGGATGAGTAAACTGAGACATGGAGGTTGTCAGGGTCTAAGGTACCCACAGTGAGCCCTTCAGGTTTGTAAGGTGCCCAGAGTACCAACTGTAAAAGCCCAGTTACACCCAAACAGCTCGCAGGGTATGTGGGGGCATATCCCATGCCCATTTCACAGGTGGGAAAACTGAGGCCTGGCCCATAGCTTCTTTCAGCTTTAGGATTCTGTTCCTGCCACCAAGGCCTCCCAGCCCAGGGTCCAGGACACATCCAGGGCAGAGCCAGCTGTACTTGGCACAAGTGTCTGGGGTAGAGGAGACCAAAGGGCCTTGCTCCCAGCACTTGCTTTCCTCCATCAGCCCCGCCCCATTCTTCCCTAGGCTGAGGTCTCTATCCTGGTGCTCTCCGTCCTGCCGGGACCCTGTCCCACCTCGCTCAGCTGCAAGGGGCCACGCCTGCTGAGCACAGATCCATCCCGGCTGCACCCCGAGCGTGAATCCCACACTCTGCAGGCCCAGAGTAGGAGGGTGGGGAGGGCAGGGGCCAAGCTGACCTCCGTCTCCCTCAGGACAGGCCCCTGGGCCAGTGCAGCACACACACCCATGTCACAAAGAACCAGGCTCCTGGGAAGGGTCTCACGCGGGGTCGCACCCAGAGACCTGGCCGAGCTGGGATGCAAACCTGGCTTAGTCTGGATTCAGGACCTCGGCTCTGAACAGCGCACTCCCCTGTGCAAGAAAGAAGCCGCGACTCCGAAGCCCCAGTCGTGGTGGCCAACGGCGCCCACAGAGGTGAAACGGGGAGGAGCCCTGGGCGGGGGACCGGTAGGCCTGGCCTTGAACCTCCGCTCAGCCCCAAACTCACCTTGTGGCTCTGGTGAGCGCCATTACTTCTTGGAGGTCAAGGGCACGTGAGGACCGTCATCGTGCCTACCCTACAGGTCAAGGGCCTACGTGGGGCTGCTCTCAGTGTCATGGCAACTACAGATGCAGCGAGTGCCTGCCCACAGTCGGCGCTCAGGCCCCACCAGCCAGTATTTCCACGGGCAGGTTCCCACCGGCCTCCACGGCTGCTGGGGAAGCTCCAGGCAGCGCGTGCTCTGCTCCATGGATTCAGAGGTTCCCAGAGACGGAGGCATGGAGTGCCAGGCTCTCATCTTCCAGCTGGGGAAACTGAGGCAGGCCCCCAGTCACGACCCGTGAGCGGCGGAGCCAGGACACAGCCCCAGCCAGGGTGACCGTCCTCCTTCCAGTCTCCTTTAGCCCTGGGTGTCTGCTTCTGTCTGCCTGGGCATCCCTACCCTCCGAGGCCAGCTGGATGGCTGACCCAGCGGCTCTTAGTCCAGCCGCTGGCAGGAAGCAGCTGGAAGAAACGCAAAATCCCCCCTCTGGAGGCTGCTCACACCGTGTGCTCTGTCCAAATGTTAATCTCGCCAGGGCCTTGATAAATCTGCCTGTCGCCTCCATCCGCTGGAGACGTAGATGTCATCTTAGTGAGAGGTGACACTTCTGCCCTTTGGTACCGGCTCTCAATTCCAGGCGGTGACCAGAGTGGAGCCCGGTGAAGAACCAGGTCCTCTAAACTCTGCTTCTGCCACCTGTGGTTCCCTCGAGCCCGTGGGGTGCACCGAGACGTCCATGTCACCCCCCCCCAGGAGGTCCAGGGCTCCCTTAGCATCCCCTGCACACCCCCGGCTGCCCTGCAGCTGCCGGCACCTGCGCCTCTTTCCCGAAACCTTTGTTTTGGGCCTCCAGGGCCACGTGGCTGCCCAGATGGCAGACTGGACAGTCAGGGATTTAACATCCAGCTCTTACTAATGGCTCTTTTTTATCTTTTTTAAACATTTATCTGTTTATTTGAAAGCCAGAGTTACAGAGAAGGAAAGCCAATGACAGAGAGAGAGAGAGAGAGAGAGAGAGAGAGAGAGAGAATCTTCCATTTGCTGGTTCACTCCCCGAATGCAGTAACAACTGGGGTTGGGCCAGTCCAAAGCCAGGAGCCAGGAGCTTCTTCCAGGTCTCCCACATGGGTGCAAGGGCCCAGGGACTTGAGCCATCTTCCACTGCTTTCCCAAACCATAGCAGAGAGCTGGATCAGAAGAGGAGCAGCCGGGATTCAAACCGGCGCCCCTATGGGATAGCAGCACTGCAGGCAGAGGCTTAGCGCTGACCCCGACAAATGGCTCTTTGGAGCTGGCGCATAAATACTCCAGCTCTAGCCGCCCCCGGTGACAACACCCTGTGTCTGTGGCCTCCCTCCCTGACTCACTGTCCCGCCGCCTACAGGTGCTTCTCAGGATCACCCCCCGGGGGAATTCCTTGTCCTTGGATCCTTTTCTCTGGGTCTCCTTTTCTCTGGGTCTCCTTGTGTGGAACCAACTAAGACACTCCGCAGGCTTCCTAGGCTTTCCGGGTGACATGCACCCTGCAGGCGGTGGACAGAAAGCGAGAGGTGTGACTTCGGGGGCCGGAAGCTTCTTGCTTCTAGAACAACTTCTCACCCAGGCCGCAAGCTTGGCGGGGGAGGGGACTTGTCCCAACTTCACAGGCGAGGACGTGCTCAGGGAGGAGCTGCACCTTGCCCGAGCCACGCCGCCAGGCCAACCTGAGTCGCATCCAAACCCGGGCGGTGTACTGTCTTCTGTGCTGTGGGGAGGGGCGTGCAGCGCAGCCAGGTGGGACCCACAGTTGGGTTGGGGGGTTTCTGCTGGGAGGGGCTACAGTGGGACAGCCTCCAGGCCAGGTGCTAAAGGCACCAGTGAACAGGACGGCTGCTGCTTGCCCAGGGGCTGGGGATCTGTTGGGGAGACAGACCCATGGATGACAGTACGCCTGGGTCCCCTCCCTGAGTGCACCCCACAACCTTCCAATAATGCCTTCTTAGACTCATGGGGCACCCATTGTACAGTTGGGGCAACTGAGGCCCCCAGAGAGGAAGGTAGTCACCCCAGCTTGTGCTCCATGGCCAAGGCTCCTGTGTCTGAGCTCGCCGAGCCTCACCCGCCCCCCAGCCTGGTCTCATCCAGCAGTTCCCCAAAAGAGCCAGGTGACCCCTCAGGCTCACAAGCAATCCCAAGGCTCAGAAATCTCAAAGTTAACCAAGAAAAAACAGATTTTACTACATAAAATATCTGAACTTCCATACACCAAAGAAAACAATGTAGAGACGAAGGAGAAAACATTTGCACATAGCCAGTGGAGGCTTAAGAGCCTTCAGATGCAAAGAGCTTTTGCCAGTCAATAAGAGAAAGATGAACAAAAAATGAACAAAAGGTAGGAGCAGAAGCTGCCAGACTATGGCATTGCTGCTGGAGCCTTGGATTTCTGAGGCTCCTAAGGTTGCCAAACGGCTGTTGTTGTTAGATGCAAGCTTATTCAATATTAAAATGCCCATGTGTAGTGTGGGACTCACATCACTGCTCGGTAAACACTTGAAGGGGCTGGGATTCCTCCCAGCTGTCTTATTCACAGTTACAGCTGCAGAGGAAGGCGGCCAAATGCCAGAGCCAGGGCAGCCCTCTGGGGGGACCTACACTCTGCCCCCTCCACCTCCCCTAGCCTGGGCCCGCGGGCTGTCAGCCCCGAATCAAAGTGGCCTCGCAGCCAAACTGCCCCTGCAGCCCGGAAAGGCCAGGCGAGGCTGGGCTGCCTGCGTGTCAGGACGCCCGGGCTTGGAGCCCAGCCCCCCTCAGGATGGGCTCCGTCACCTCCACCCCCCTTCCCTGGATCTCAGCTTCTCCATCTCTGAAATGGGTGGGCTGGCACCAGTGCTGTCCTGGGGTGTGGAGAGGCAGGGCTGGGAGGAGACTTGGCAACCTGCCGTCTCCCCTCCTCCCAGTGAAGGGTGGCGCTGACCTCACCAACAGAACCCAAAGACAGAATTTTAAGGAACCCAGGGCAATAATCGCACTTTACAGGTGGAAAAGTCGCAAGCCCAGAGCCCAGCACTCAGCGTCTTCTCTGCCTATCAGAGGCCAGAGCACAACCCAGAGCCCACATTGTATTCCTGCGCCTGGAAGCTCTCTCGGTCCTCTCTCTGGGCATCCGTCTCCCTCCGCCCATATTCCAAGGAGACGCCTCTGCTGCGGCCAGAGTGGCGGGCAGCGGCCGAAGCATCTTGTCCCCCAGCAAGGTCCTTGGTCAGCCTGAGCCTCGGAGAGCACCGGTGGCTGCGTAGCGCCCAACACTCGCCATGCCTGACACCTCAGCTGACGTCTGGCCCTCCGCACGAGCCCCTAGGAGGGACCCCATAGCCCATCGCGCCGGCCGCCTGGGCCCTCAGCTCATGCCTCCGGGCCTTGATCTTTCCTTTGCTTGGCCATCACTCCTGGCAGGGCACAGTCTGCGTCCAAGGCGGGGTCGGGAGCCAATGCTGTGAACTCCTGGGTGACTCCGGGCTGGCCAGGTGCCTCTCTGTCTCTTAGTAGCCGGGCTGTTGGGAGCGAACAATTGGACCATAAATGAAAGGTCTGAGTACAGGGTCTGGAACCTCGGAAGCAGTCAATAAAGAGTAGCTCCTGTTGTGATCTGAAAAATGGGATTAATAACGTCTACCTCGGGCTCCTTGGAAGAGATCACAGCTTACAGGCAAACGGCGGGGCCCAGAGCCACCGCCCTGGGTGAGGCCAGCAACAGCAGTGGTGACTCCAGGGCAGGGGCCTCGTGCTCAATCGTGGGTCAGGAGCCCATCCTGAGACTCCAGAGGCCCACCAGGGTCATGGCCCCGCCCCGCGTCAGCTCTCACCCGGGGCCGATCCCAGCCCGCACCAGCCTTGGGGACGCCCACCAGGAAGGCGCACGTGATCAATACTAAGCCAGTCCCCTACAAGATTGCCCCAGCTCTGCTATCCAGTTGTAAGGAAAATCACTCAGCACGCTGGGGAGATGTGGAAAATGCCACAGAGTACAGCTTGGGACGCTCCGTGTGAGAGGGAGTGAGTCCCGGACTGCTTGGTGCAGTAAATAATTCATCAACTCCCTCCCTCCCTCCCTCTCTCCCTCCCTCCCTCCCTCCCTCCCTCCCCTAGAGCTCGCTGCCTCTCCCAACAGCTTTCTCTCAACTGCTCTCCCCAGGACACCCACCCCCCTCACCTCTGTCCAAGGCACCCCCAAAGACAGCAGAGTTCATCACACACATGTTTTGAGCCTGCTAATGACACTAATTGTCTTTCACTGTTAATTAGCAAAACTGCCAAGGCAAACTTCTTTGTCAATGAAGCCAAGGACCACCCAGGCTGCAGAGGCAAGTTGGGGCAGCAACGGGAAAGGCTGTGGCGATGCCAGGAGCCAGGTGGGCCCACCTGCTGGAAGACTCTGTCCTCTGCCCTGACATTCAAGAGACAGGGGCTTGAGTGAGCGCTGGGCCCCGGCCAGGGGCTGGTGAGCAGAGGCCAGGGACAGAGATCTGGCCACAGCCACTTCCAGGCCTCTGGCCAAAGGCCTGGATCTGACCCAAGGCTCAGGTCTGAGACCCAGGCTCACAAATGGATGATGATGGGTGCCTCTGTGGCAACTCAGGGCACCAACATCTGGATGTCAGACAGGTGACCAGACAGGTGACCATGTGCCATCACCTGGGGAGGTGCTGGACACCCAAAGGTAGACCAGACTCTTCCCTGATGTCCAGGAATTCCCAGGAGAGAGAGGAGTAAGAGGAGCCAACACTCTCTACGCACTCCCCTGGTGTCAGGCCCTTAAGCACTGATTCTTCCCACAATCCCCTGGGGCACCTTCCTGGTTTGGGTTACTTTTGTTACTTTTTTGATTGTTTTAAACTTTTTTGGTAGGTATTCTTTTTATTCCCCTTTTATGGATGAGTGTCTCGCGGCATGGAGAGATCAACGAACGAGCTCGTCTGTGATCACAGAAAGGCGGAACCAGGACGTGACCTTGAGTAGCCTGAACGTAAAGTCCACCTGTTCTAAGCGCAGTCCCCCGGCAGAGAAGTAAAGAGACGGCTTCCACTCAGCACGAGCTGTGCCAGAGGAGGGGACGACTGGGGGCTCTGGGAGCCCCGGGGAAGCACACCGTGCAGCCCTGGGGGACCAGGAGGCTTCCAGCAGGAGGCGAGGGCTGCGAGAGCCTTGAGGGCCTCATGGGAGTTAACTAGGGAAGTGTAGGGAGGGGGCATGGTGGCAAACAAGGCACAGAGGTGAGACGGGCAGAGCTTTTGAAATGTGGCAATGCTTGGGGGTGCGCACCGTGATGGACGCAGCTGGGGAGCCCAAGCAGGAGTGGATGGGACACAAAGGCCAAGAGGAACAGTGTAAGGAGAGGAGTGGAGAAGGGGCTGGCGCTGTGGCACAGTGGACTAAGCCTCTGCCTGGGGCACCAGCATCCCATATGGGCGCCAGTTGGAGTCCCAGCTGCTCCTCTTCCGATGCAGCTCTCCACTATGGACTGGGAAAGTAGTGGAAGGTGGACTAAGTGCTTGGGCCTCTGCATCCATGTGGGAGACCCAGAAGAAGTCCCTGGCTCCTGACTTTGAATTGGCGCAGCTCCAGCCATTGCAGCCATTTGGGGGAGTGAACCAGCAGATGGAAGACTCTCTCTCTCTCTCTCTCTCTCTCTCTCTCTCTCTCTCTTTCTCTCTGCCTTTGCCTTCTGTAACTCTTTCAAACAAATAAATAAAAAAATAAAAAGAAGAGTGGGGGGAGCTGACTTGGGGACGCCCTCTGGCTACGGGTGATGGCGGGCGGGGCTCTGACTGGCCTGGGGCTGTCCTGCTGGGCTAGGGCAGGAGCAAGCAGCCCCGTGAAGGACCCTGGAGGTAAAGTAGACAGGACAGGTGACCGGGCGGGAGTGGAGGTGCAGGAGGGAAGGGGAGGAGCCCCAGCAGGCTCCCAGACAGACAGAGTAGGCTGCCTTTCTCCTCCTGACTGGGGAGAGTCAGGACCCAGCCTGCCCATTCAATCCGGGCTCGGGCTGCAGGGGGCCCAGCTGCCAGCTGCTGATAAGGGGAGAAGTGCCCCAGTCCACAAGGGCCGGCCAGCTCCTCCCCCGCACCCCAGCCTCCATCCCAGCTTCGTTTCTGCTCCTGCTGTGAAGACGGAGCCGTGAACTCTTTGTAAGCAGCCTTGATTCAAATTACACAGCATCTTTGTTCAGGGGCGTGTTCCGGGGTTCCCCTGGGTTCCCCCAGGCACATGAACTGCTTTCTCCCCTGTGGCCCAGAGCGCCCGCATGAGCGTGTGGCCGTGGTGAAGATGAAGAGAGGTTTTCTTCATTCTCTCTCCTGCACGAGCCTAGGAGCTCTCAGAGGGCCAAGGTCACGAGGGACCTTTGGGTTTGACGATGATTTGTGGGGATGCGCATTTGTGTGTGTGTGTGTTTAAAGATTTATTTATGTATTTGAAAGTCAGAGTTACACAGAGAGAAGGAGAGGCAGAGAGAGAGAGAGAGAGAGAGTCTTCCATCCGCTGGTTCACTCCCTAATTGGCCACAATGGCTGGAGCTGGGCTGATCTGAAGGCAGGAGCCAGGAGCTTCTTCTGTTGGGAGCCAGGGCCCAAGGACTTGGGCCATCTTCCACTGCTTTCCCAGGCCATAGCAGAGAGCTGGATTGGAAGTGGCGCAGCCGGGACTTGAACTGGAGCCCATATGGGATGCCAGCACCACAGGCAGCTGCATGACCCGTTACACTGCAGCGCCGGCCCTCTGGTCTTCTTTCTTTCAAGTTATCAGAGAGCAACACTGATCCTTTGTTTGGTGTCCGGCTCTGTGCACTCCCACACACGCAGAGGTTCATGTGCCCGGCACCTGCGTGCACTTTGTTCACATCAATGCTCTTACACTGTAGGTCCGCACAGGCTTCCGGCTCCTCCCTCTGCACCTGTCTGCGGCTCTAACAGCTGCCAGGACAGTGCGCGTCCCCAGCCTCGTCCATGGCCACCCTCCCAGGGGGGTCACCTCCAACCGCGACATTGGGATGAGCATCCGTGAGCAGACTGAGAACTTCACTGAGGTTTATACCCAGCGGAGAATCTCTGGGCCCCAGGGTCAGTGTATACATCACAGGCTCTAGATCCCGTGTCACTGACAAGGCGTCCCAACACCAGGGGAGATGACCCACGGCGGACTAGAGAGCCAGCGCGCCGGCAGGGCTGTGCCAGGCATTCCCACGTGGACACTGTTCCATCCGGGTGGAGGAGGAGTGATTTCTCATTGTCTGAGTCTCCTGCGGGCTCAGCCCAGCTCCCCGACACCCAGCTCCGCCCCCTCAAATCCCTGGGCCTTGCAGGAACCAGCAACTAAAGAGTTACACATGGCCCAGCGGGGCCTCCAGGGTCCTGCTCCAGCTTCTTCTCCCATACTCTGTGGGTCATCCTCTTGCACAACCCTGTGCGAGGGCAGGAGCCAGAGAGCCACTCAGCCACTGGCAAGGTGGCGCTCCTCCTCCCCTCTGCCAGGCGGGGCTCCCCACCCCTTCCTGCCACAGAGGGAGAAACAGGGAGGATAGAAAGTGGGAGGGACTTGCCCTAGGTCATGCTGTGAGTGACAGGCAGAGCAGGACCACGCATTGCACCCTTGCTGCAAGGGTCTCCACTCCACCCCGCCCCATCCTGCGGGAAGCTAAATGCACCGGCCCCACCTCTGGCATCTTTTATGCATGCGTTTGGAAGTGAGCTGAGTGGTTGACTAGTTGGCACAATGCTAGGTTTTGTAGACACTTAATTAAACACTCATTAATTTCGATTTTGCAGTTTTCATTTTGTATTTTGGAGCTATCTCTTTTTTTTTTTTTCCCCTCCTTTTCACATCTTGGATTTTTCTGTAGGTCCTTGACAACTGTCTACACAACACGTGTGGTTCTGGGCCCTGCCGGGGAGGCCTGGGCCCCAGCCTCTCAGATGGGCTCTGTGGCGACTTCCAGGCCGTGGTGTCTGGGGAGAGGTGGGGCGGAGTCAGTGGGTTGAGGTCCTGCTCCCAAGGGTTCCAGGGCTGCCTCCTAGACATCGAACGTCTCAAAGGCAAAGGCTTTCTCCAGCAGGCCACAGGGCCTTAGCACAGACAGCACTGGGACCGACAGTTGGGGTAGGGCGGGGCTTTCTGGGGGAGGCTGGTAGTTACTGGGAATTTTCAATAAAAGTTTATTTTTTTTATTTGGGGGGGGATTACTAGTTTACTCCCCAAACGCCCACAACAGCCAAGGCTGGGCCAGGCTGATGCGTCCAGGACCTTCTGCATGGGCGGCAGGGACCCAAGTCCTTGAGCCATCGCCTGCTGCCTCCCAGGGTGCGCACTAGGAGGAAGCTGGGGTCAGAAGCAGAGCCGGGACTGGAATCCAGGCACCCCAGTACGGATGCAGCACCAAATGCCTGCCCCGGGGGGCTTTGTTTCGGGGTGTGGAACGCCAGGCTTGGAGCTCTGGTCCGTATTAATAACAGCATGGGCTGGCAGCTTCCTCCCGGGCCCTGCTGGGTACAGGCACCTACTGCTCTCAGCCTCCACTCTCCTGTAGCATCGAAGCTTTCCGGAATATTTAACACTCAGGCCGGCATGCGCGGATCAATCAGAACGTCCGCTGTGGACGCGAGAGCGGGCCCCCCAGGCCCCCCTTGGCAGTGACCTTTAGTTTTTGGATCATGGGGAGGGGAGGAGCCCCTGGACGGGCAGAGCGCTGGCTCCTCGCTGACCAGGGTGGGACTATTGCACTATTCAGACAAACCCAGCCTCAGGCCAGTCCATCTTTGGGGCACTGTTACTGTCACAGAGGTGCCCCCTCCCACCGGGAGGTGCTGCCCGAATTCGGACGCGGCAGGGGTCACTCCAGGCCCTAACCTGTGTCTTCTGGCTCTGAGGGTTTGGGTCCCTTGTGCCCCGCCCCAGGGACGCCCATTCTGGCTGCGTTGTCTTCCCGGGCTGCAGTTTCTAGAGCTGGTGGCAGCTCAGGCAAGGGGGAAGGGAGGGGTTAGCTGGGCCCCAGCCCAGGGCGGGCTCGGCACCAGTCTCAGGACTGGCAGCAGCTGGCACCTGCCCTCGCCTTTGATCTCCACAGGCAGCAGGGGAGAGGAGCCAGAGCCAGGCCCGCCAGGGACCCAGCCGCGTGGCTTCCCTTTGATTCCCGTGGAGGCTGCCTGCTCTGAGCCCAGAATCAAAAGCAGACAGCCGCGGCCGGTGCCCCGGGGCCCCCCAAGATGGCAGCCTCGTGCTGTACCTCTGCACCTGCCAGGCCTAAGCCTCTGCCGGGGGCCCTTCTCCTGCCAGCTTGGTAGGGACAGGCCAGAGCCAGGGAGGGGCTGAGGGAGGTCCTCGGCCTTAGGAGGCGAAGGGACAGCAATGGAAGGCAGTGGCTGGGAGCCAGGACAAGGCAGCCATTGGAGCTCTGGGAGGTGGGGTCCTGGGACAGCACAGAGCTTGAATGTGGCGTTTCCCCCAGGCCTGGCAACCCTGTGGGGCCTCAAGGTGAGAGCCACAAGGGACCGGTGAGGAGAAAGCACCGAATTTCAAAGGAATTAGTCGCAAGGAGGTGACAGGCCCGTTCTGAAGCAAGATGAATGGGCTTCGGTTGGCGAAAATGATTCTAATTTATAATCTGCTTCTTGCTGCCGCTCGCCAATTAATTCTCTATAGATACATAAATAGGCCGCGTGTTTGCTTTGCTTCAAACGTAATAAACATTACACTCTGTCCCCTTCTTTTGTGCCGGTTCCTGTCACGGCAGTAGTCCCCCGCAGCTAATCCCTCACACCTGTCTTCGCCGCTCAGGGGAGCGGGGCTGAGTGGGGAGGAAGTGCCCAGCTCCAGGAAACCCGTGGCACCGGGAGATAAATTACCGATCCAAAAGCCGCCGGTGCCTGCAGCGAGAGGCCAGGCAGGGAGGAAGGGAGGCAGGCACAGGGGAGTCCCCCCACCCTCCTTCTGAGCCTCCAATGTCAGCTGCTTGGGGACCAGCTTCCTAACGAGGGAGGGGAGGAGGCAGGAAATCCGTCATGGTTCCTCGAGGATCCTTCCACCCTCATCTGTCCCCAGCTCACTGGGCTCCAGACACCCTGGCGCACCCCTGCTTCTGGTTTTTGCACCTGCTGCTCCCTGTGCCTGAAGGCTCTTTTCCTGGAGAGCCAGGTCCACTGTGGGTCCTTTGTGTCTTTCCTCCCACATCACCTGCGCTGTGAGATTTTTGTTCCTGACCTCTCTTCCTAAAACCGACACCCCCTCTTCAACTCTCCCCATGACTTTTCGTGCTTCAAATGTCTCCTCCACTCACACACCCCCGGACAGGCAGGTACTTGGCTAACGGTCGTGTTCGCTGTCTTCCCAGCTGGAGTGCGGGCCCGCGAGGGCAGCTCCCTGTCTGTGGCCTGGCACACAGACGCTCAGTAAACATTTGCTGGAGGAATGCGTGAGGCGGGGGCGGACTGGGAGGGAGCACAGGAGGGGGCCCAAAGATTGAAATGACCTCGCGCTCCAGCCCATCACCCGACCTGAGTCCCGAGAGGGAGGCAGAACGGAGCGCGAGGCGAGGTGACACGCGAGTGAGCGGCAGGGCTGAGACCAGTCCTGGCTCTTCTCCCAGGCAGCTACAGCTGACAGTACGCTCACCCTGATCCTTCCAGGTGGGGTGTTCAGGAAACGGAAGCTCGGGGAGGCGCCATGGCTTGCTCGCTTACCCCATGGGAGGCCTGAGGCCCTTCTACATGCCATGCGGTGTCCCAGAAGCAAAGCAGGCCGAAAGATCCCTGCCCCTGGGCATCGGACAAATGAACAGAAGCCCGCATCAGGAGGTGATACGCGCTTGCAGGTGGGTGAGCAGACAGTGAGGAGGGCGGCCAGCGGGAAGGGGTGGGGGTGGTTTTCCTGGGGGTGGTCAGCCACGTCCTTCTGTAAGGAGGTGGCAGCTCAGTGACCTTCCAGATGCGGACAGACTCTGTGAGCACAGAGCCATGGCTCTCCCTGCAGGTGGACCCACTCGAAAGCCTGGATTCTGTCCCAGTTCAACTGTGCTGCGCTACAGGGACACTCGGGACAGGCAGGACCACCATGTGGTGAAGCATCTGAGCGGGTGGCGTTGTGGCTGAGGCCCGAACCCTGGCTGAGCAGCCCAAGGAGCAGAGACCGCACAGGAAGGTAAGGGAGGCGGGAGTGGAATATTCCAGCAGAGGGAAGCTGGCTCTGGGGGAAGATGGGGGTGAGCCAGGATTCCTATTGTGTGTCAATTTCCATGGTGCAAATACGCCCAAGGTGGTCAATTTCAAGGGCTTGCAAAACTGACTGCAAAATTCCTGAGAAAATCTAACAATTGACTGTGATAAGCCAGTACAAACCAGCTCCCGTCCAGGTATCAATAACGTATCAATAAGCGAAGCAGCATTCGTTTCCGGAAAGTGCAAGAACAGCTTAACAAGGTGTGAGCGGGGCAGGGGGGTGACAGCAAAGGCCCTTGGTCCCCCTGGCCTCACCTCGCTGTTTCACACAATAGAAAGCCAGGATCGTGACAGAGACAAACCTGTCCCCAGAGACACAGAGGGAATTGGGGCCACGGCCAAGGCTGGGAGAACTCGGACTTCTTGGGCTAACCTGGGCTCTGCTGCTTGCCACTGCCTACTAGAAGGGGTCAAGCTCTGTGATAGCCCCCTCAGGCCTGCCCATCAGGGACCTCACTACACAGGAAGAGGGAAGCACCCAGCGCCACGTGCTCCAGGTCCAGCGGCAAGCCGAGGCGGCAGAGCTCCGTGCTTGGCTGGAGTGACACTCGTGACACTCGGCACTGGCTTTTTGGAAGACAAACAGGAATTTGCAGCAAGACAAAGGAAGAAAGGGAACTCAAGCGGCAAGATCAACATTGCAGAAGCTCAGGACGTGCTTTTTAAAAAGCCGCACGGAAAGTTTGGCATTGGCAGGGCACAAGGTGCGAGGAGGAAGCCGCGAGAGACGGAGCCAGAAGGCGGTGCCCTCTGCCTCACGCCGAAGCCATAATGGTGGGCTTTCAGGTTGCTGTAGAAAAGCTATTTTTAGATGGGTCCTCCCGTCTTTCCGGAACCAGGTGAAGGAGGCGGTGCCATGAAGTCTGCTTTCTCCTGCTCGAGGCCCACAGGTGAGGGAAGCCCGGGTTCTCAGCTCCTGGTTGGCAGGCCCCACGCCCCGTGGTGGGTCTCTCCCCCACCTCTCACCGGCTCCCTTTCCCCTCCTGCTGGCTGCTCCTCTCCAGGCCAGGAATAGAACCTCACATCTGACAACCCTCAGCGGTGTTTAAATTTAATGGGCCTGCCTGCTTTTTCCTCCTCAGCACCTGGGCTGGGCGCACAGAAGCAGCCCTGGGGAGAGGCAGGTGAATAATTCAGGGTGAGCCTGGCGTTTGAAGTGTGCGCCGTGGGGGGTGGCGGGGCCGGCTGCCCCTGCCACCTCAGGGAAGGGGGTTCCGGGAGGGTGGGCCAGGTGCTCCGGCCCTGTTCTACTCTGCTGTGCCTTGAGGAATGGACGTTTCCATCTCCACGGAGCCACCTGCAGTGTCAGGCCTCAGGGCTGCGGAAGCTGTTGGGGCTGAAGGGAACGGAGAGTCAAAGCCCAGAGCCTGCCTTCCCGGGGTGCTGCCCGGGCTTTGGAGATGGGGCCAGTGAGAGAGGAGGGGCAGCGGGTGTGGTGAGAGAGCTTAGGAGCGGGATGAAGGAGCTGGAATGCCGAACAGTGGAGGGGCTGGGCAGGACCCGGAGGCCCTAGGCTCCGGTCTGCTGTCCATGGTGCTGCCGCCACGTACGTCCTCCACGGGAGTCCTGGGTTTGGACAAAGTTCTCTCAGCACGAACTTCCTTAGGGGCTGGACTCTCCCTTTTCCCACCTCATCAGACCTCACCCCGCAAACAGAGTGGACTCTACTCTCCTACCTTGCCGGCACTTTCACTGATTCAGTCAACAAATAGGTACTGAGTATCTACCACCATTCCCTGCCCACACAGACTGCAGCCATGCTGCGGGAGCTGCGGCCCTCCCTGGGTCCAAGCCGCAGGACTAAGGGGGTCGGGGAGGGGGAGAACAGGGCCTTCACCCCCCCCATCTTCCCTGGACTCATCACTGCCCCCTCCCCGGCCCCCGCGAACCTCGGTTTCCTGGCCTGCGTGGCGCTGGTCCTTGCACCCGGCCGCCCGCCGTTGCTATTATTAGAGACGGCACGCGCTCAGAGGGTCTTGGCGCGGACTCACTCTTTGACGTAGGCACCCGCACTCATCCCTGAGAGTAGAGGGGATGGGGTTGGAACCCAGACAGGCTGGTTCCCCGGGTCGGTGAGGATGAACGTGGTGCTGTGTGTAAGCGCGCAGCGGGCGCTCCGCAGGCGCGGCTCCTGCAGACTCCGCCTCGCCCGCCTCGGCCCCCCGCGCCCAGGCCCGCAGGTGCCCGGCTCCCGCGGCCGCCGATCGCTCCGCGGGGAGTCGCCGCCCGCGCTGCTGGCGGGCCTCACTCCGATCCGCAGAGGCGCAGAGCGCGCGGCGCCCCTCCCGGAGGCCTGGATCTCGACCGGACGCCGGCCCCCTCCTGGGAGGGGCCGGGGTGCGCCCCGACTGCCCCTCATCGCCCCCCGGCGGGCTGGCGGCCCAGTCCCCGCGCTGACATTTCTTTGGTTGTTCATGTCACGGCCCTTCAGCCTGCGCAGTTTTACAAATGTGCTGGCGAGATGAAAGGCACCGAGAACAGCGACTGGAGAGCAAGTTCGGAAAAGCTTTTAACTTCCAGCTCCGACAGACAAAGCCAGAGGAGGGGGAGGCAGGCGGGAGGAGGAGGAGAGGGGAGGAGGAGGGGGAGATGGGAGGGGGAGGAAAGGGAGGGGAGGGGGAAAGAGAGAGAGAGAAGTAGGGAAGGAAGAGGGGATGGAGGAGGGAGAGAGGTAGGGCAGGAAAGAGGGAGGGGAGGGAGGAGGAAGAGAAGGAGGGGCAAGGGGTAGGAGATGGGGGGAAATGAAGGTGAAAAGGGAGGGGAGAGACAAGGAGGGGGGTGGGCAGAGAAACAGAGACCGGAAGGGACAGAGAGCCACAGCCAGGGAGCTAGGCAGAGACCGAGGAAGGGAGAAAGAGAGAATACAGACATAGGCAGGAAGAGACAATCAGCGAGACGGGGACCAGCGACAGCTGGGCCGCGTGTGAGGCAGCCAGGAGACAGGGAGACAGTGCTGGGGCTACAGGAAGGGAGGAGACCTGTGGGGCCCTGCTGAGTGGGGAAGAGGAGTGGGGGAGAGTCCCAGAGGCTAAGGCCCCCTCCCATAAACCAACGCACGCCTCACTGACACCTGTTCAGACTCAGGCACCGGGGGAGGCCCTGCTGTGCAGACACCCGGACCAGAGCAGTGGCTCTCAAGCGGGGCTGATTTTGCCCCGCAGGGGACATCTGGCAATGTCGGATGCATTCTCAGCTGTCACAAGTGGTGGGGACCGGGGTGCTCCTGGCGTCCAGTGGGGAGAGGCTAAGGATGCTGAATGCCCTGCATCGCACAGGACAGAGTGTTCTGCTCCAAAGGTCAGCCAGGCTGAGGTGGGATCGCCCTGGGCTGGCGGGAGAGAAGCCCCACCGCCCTGATGAGTGTGTAAGGGGAGGACGCATGCAGGGGTCCTGACACGGTTGAAGCCTCTGCCCCCTGCCTCACTGGCTCCTCTTCCAGACCCCTCCCGGCCCATGTCCCTCTCTGCTCCTCCCTCAACGCATCAGATATAGGGGCATTCCACTACAGAATCAGCCCACACAGGGGCTGGCGCTGGGGCACAGCAGGTTAAAGCCCTGGCCTGCAGTGTGGACATCCCATATGGGTGCTGGTTCAAGTCTTGACTGCTCCACTTCTCCTTCTTCTTCTTCTTTTTTTTTTTTTTTAAGATTTATTTATTTACTTGAAAGTCAGAGTTACACACAGAGAGAAGGAGAGGCAGAGAGAGAGAGAGAGAGAGAGAGAGAGAGAGAGAGAGATAGTGAGAGAGATAGCAAGAGAGAGAGAGAAGTCTTCCATCCACTGGTTCACTCCCCAGATGGTCGCAATGGCCAGAGCTGCGCCGATCTGAAGCCAGGAGCCAGGAGCCTCTTCTGCACCTGGGAAAGCAGTAGAAGATGGCCCAAGCGCTTGAGCCCTTGCATCCACGTGGGAGACCTGGAAGAAGCTCCTGGCTCCTGGCTTCAGATCAACTCGGCTCCAGCCATTGTGGCCATTTGGGGAGTGAACCAGCAGATGGAAGACCTCCCCCCCCCCAACCTCTATCTGTAACTCTTTCAAAATAAACAAAAATACATCCTTTAAAAAAAAGCTAACTGCTAGGCCGGCTCTGCAGTCCACCTCCACTGCACGCTATTCAGAATTCGCTCACTGCCCGGTTTCCCCATCCCTACCATGAGAATCAATTAAAATGTACTTAAAACGTGGAGCACAGGGCTTGACACACAGCACAGGCTCACTAAAGGCTAACCGCTGGCATCGTCATCCCATTTGACCTGTGCATCAACACTGGGATGAGTGCTTTGGCCCACACAGCTGCTCTCAGAGCCCAGGTCTACCCAGGTCTTCCTCTTAGCACACTTTAGTACCTCCCGCTGCACCTGCCACACCGTGGCATCCGTCCTAGCTCCCCTTCTCTTGCCCAGAGTGCAAGGTCAGAGCCAGGTCTGACGGACAACCTGGGCCTCCACCTGCCACCTGTGTGATGCTCACCTGTGGGTTCTCGGGGCCCAGCAGAGCCTGACGGAGTGGCCCTTCAGGGGTTTGTTGTGGGTAATGGTGCAAGGGAGCCTGGAAAGAGGAGATGTTGGGAGAGGAAAACTAGGAGTTCTAATAAGGAGTCCTGGGCAGAAGGGAGAGGGGGCAGACCAAGTGGGGACCATACATTCACCAGCATTTATCCAGTACCAACTGTATGCTTGCTACGCATGATGAGGTGGAAGCAACAGAGGCCCCGGCCCAGATGACCAAGGAGGCTGGGTCCTGAGATGAACAGCACACCCCAGGCCTGGGGGGAGGGGGAAGAGGGGAGGGGAGCTGGGGACAGGTGAGTGGCAGGAGAGGGAGAGAACAGAGCCCCAGCTGGAAAGAGAAGCTGAGACCGGAGAGGAAAGGGGTGGATAGGCCTGGGGAGATGAGGCAGGGAGGGGTCAGCGAGGGGAGTGAGCCAAGAGAAGGACTTGGAGGAGGGAACAGGCTGTCGATGGAGAAGGTAACTCTCAAAGTAAATACAGGAGCGCCGGAGTAGAGCGGGAGGGGCTGAAGAGGTGATGCCATCTCCAGGGAGACAGAGGAGGACCAGGCCCTGGGGTGGACAGGGACGTTAGGGAAGGAGGTGCAGCGAGGAGCAGGGTGACAGCCAGGCAGTCTGGGTCCCTGGGGACACACAGGAGCGCACAGGTCCTGCAGGTGCAGGTCCCCTGTTTGCCATGGACATGGTGACCTTCAGCAGCTTTGCAGATAAGGATACACTGGCAGCGACAGGGACGGAGCTGTGCTCTCCTCTCTTGGCCTTCACCTACCCACGTGGCAGCCACTGGGGCAGTCCTAACGGGACCCTCACCCAACACAAACGGGGTGGGAGTCTTGGTGCTAGTCCACCGGCAGCAGCCTCATGTGAGATCCAGGAGGCTTGGGGGGAATTTCGTGGTTGGGCAGGGAGCGGGGACTGTAGGGAGAGCCAAGCCAGCAGGGAAGAAATTGGGCCGGGCAGAAAAGCCATGAGAGAACCAAGAGGGCCAAGCGTGGCCTGCACGGTTCTCCCGGGCGCTGGGAGGACATCACCGGGCTTCACGGCCAGGCAGCAGCCCTAAGTTCCCGCAGGGCCACCTGACCCTGCAAAGGAGGAAAAGTACACGTGGTTCTCTCCCCGGAAACCGAACCTCCACCTGCCTGGGGACTCACGGCCTTGGCCCTGGGTTCTGTCCGACTCCCTGAGCAGCCGCAAAGGGGCCTTGCTGGGCCGTCAGCCAGAGCGGCCGCGGAAGGCGCCTGCCCCGCGCTCCTGTGCGCCCCTTCGCTCCGAAGCCGGGCTACCATAGCAGTGGGGGCACGTGGGAGACCTCAGACGCAGCCATCAGGTGGGGGAATACGGTTGGGTCTCCAGCCCGGGCCTCCCAGGGAGCTGCTGGCCGGGAGGGACGCTGTCCCCCTGCTGGGGGCGCTCCCTCCGCGCGGATCTGGGGCTGGAAGGGGGAGGGGCACTGCCCCCCGCCCCGAGGGGGGGCTTCCTGGGACCCGGCCGCCCGCGCGATGCAGAGGCCGGCCTCCCCCGGCGGCGAGGGAGGGGCGCGGTCCGGGTGTGGGGGCCCGGGCTCCCCGGCTGCGGGGTCCGGCCCCGCGGCCGCCGGCGGCTCGGCGCTGCATTCTCCGAGTCTCCACCAGAGGCTGCGGGAGGAAGGAAGGAATCCGTCCCTTGCACACTTCCCCCCTAGTCAGACACGCACACTCCCTCGCTCCCTCGCTCTCTCGCCCATACACACACGCGCGCACACGCCGCCGCGGCTCCCCCTCTCGCTCTCGCTCCCCCTCAGGCTCCTCCGGGCGGCCGCCGGGCTCCGGACTCGCGCGCCCGCGCCGGGGCTCCCGCCCCACGCAGCGTCCCGAGGCGGCAAGACTGGGGGGAGCCCCGGGCCGCTCCCCGAGGTAAGAGCGCGGGGTGCCGCGGGAGGGGCGGCCGGATCGCCGCCCAGGGGAGGCTGCCCGGCCGGGAGGGCGCCCCTTGGCCGGCGGGAGCGAGCCTCCCGCCGCAGGGGGAGCCCAGATGCCCGCGCCGGCCCCTGCGCGCCCCCTCCTCTCGGCGGGTTGGGCGGGAGGGAGTTTCCCACGTCCAAACTTTCCCCGCACGGAGCGGAGCCGGCTGTCGGCCCGCAGCCCCCCACCCCCTCCCCACCCCGTCCGCCGCCCGCCCCGCAGCCTCCGGGACCCCCGCGGGCCAGGGGTGGCGGCGCCAGAGGCCGAGACCGCGCGCCAACTGGGGCTGGGGAGGTGGCGCGCAGCCCGAACGCGGAGGCTGGGACCCAAGCGTTCGGACCCCCCCACCCCGCACCCCCCGGCGCCCGGGGCTCGGCTCCCGGGCCCCTCCCAGAGGCGGGGTCCAGGGCCGGGAAGTACCGCACGGCGGAGCGTGTGCGCGCGGGTGTGTGTGTGCGCGAGGTCCTGCGGCGTCCGGGGGCACCCAGAGGCAGACTTCAGCCGCGGCGACACGCACGGCTGCGGCCACCTCGCGGGAGGGGAGCCAGCCCACAGGGACCCTACCCGCGCGACCCCGCAGCCCTCCAGCCGTCGGACGGGCCAGAGGCAAGCGAGGGGCAGCGCTGCCCTCTTCCGTAGGACCCGACTTCGGGGACATTGGCCCCGCCACGCGAGAAGGACGGGGCCCCGACAGCCTCACGTCGAGAGGGAGCGCGACTTGGGCCTGATCCCCGGGGGAGGCGCGGGCTGGGTGGGCGTGCGGGGCGCCGTCTCGCCGGCCTCGAGACCTGAGCGCCCGCTCCGACGTCCCGGGCACTGCCTACCCACTGCCCCGCCAGGCGGGGATGCCGCGCGAGGAGCTCACCCGGAGTCCCTCGGGGTCTCCCCGAGCTGCAGGGGCACCCCCTGGTGGCGGGCAGAGGAGCCGCCGCCGAAGCCGGCCGAGGGCTTCCAGCGCTTAGGCTTGGGGAACCCTCTCGCGGCGGCGTCAGGGGCTGCCCCCGGCTCTGTTTCCTCGTGGGTCTGATCGGAGTCGCTGGGCTTGGCCGAGGCGCTCCCAGCAGGGGCAGCAGCTCCTCTGCGGACGTTGGCTGCGGCCAGCCCCCTGTGCGTCCCTCCAGCCCCTGGGGGTTCTAGATTCCAACCTTTTTTCCACTGCCTCTATCAGCATCCCGAGGCCGGTGCGCCGAAGGCTCCTTCCTCACCCTCGTGCTGTGTCCCTCATTTGTGCCCCCATGCCTGTCCACCGGCGCCCACACTGGCCCCGCAGTTCCCCTGTTCTGCAGTCCTCTTTAGAGTTTGGCCTCTATGCTGTAATGACATCCTTGGGCCTTCGCCATGGCCGTGTGCTCCCCTCCCGTCTTCCGACTGCTTGCCTCAGTTTCTCTTGGCCATGGACACTTGTCCCCTCTCCCCCCAGCCCACCTCCTTCTCCATCCCTAGTCCTCTCCTTTCCCCGTGGTCTGGAATGTTCCTCTCCCACTCTTAGAAGGGAAGACCTCTGTTGACATTTCAACACTGCTTCCTGGGGTGCAGGCCCCTGGGGACCCCGGCTGTGGGTGCCTCCGGAGCAGGTGCACTGAAAAGCCAGCGAGGTCCCTCTTGGCCAAGGAGCACCTGCCCTCCCCGAGTGGCCATCACTGGCTCCTGGAGACAAGGACCCCTCCCCTGTTCCTGGCCGTGAGCACCTTGGAGACCAGCTGGGCTATCCTTCCCGGGTTCAAGTGTGGCACTCAGAGGTCCGGTGGCAAATGCTGTCTGGGCCAGGCTGGGACCCCAGCTGTGCGGACTTCCAGGCCTCAGCAACTCCTCTTAGGCGCTGTGCACTTCTTAGGAGAATGTAGACCCTCCCTGTCTTCACACTGCGGGCAGAGGGAGGGAGATGTTAGACCCCCAGTGCCCCCAGGCCAGTTCCACCAGGGGTCTTTGGAAGAAGCCGTGACAGCCACCAAAGCTCAGTGGAAGCTAAAGATGAGCTGTGTCCTGGACAAGTCACAGGCGCTCTGTGAAGTGTGTGCACCAGGCTGGCCGTGGGGTCAGGGTGTCGCTGCTGGTGTTTGGCATCGCTGTGCCTGGAGGCTGGACTTCCACTCCCCGGGCACTGTGCTGGGTTCTGGTTTCGGCCAAGGCTTTTTCGGGATCAGAGCCTTTGGTGCCAGAGTGGGCTGGGCCGAAGCCAGGGGCAGGACCACGGGAGGGCCTGTCTGTTCCCCAGTTAGCAAAGTTTGGAGTGGCCAGGTTTATTTACCACATGGGTGATAAGAGAGAGCCAATTCAATGTCTTCTCTTTCTCTCTCTGCTCCCCCCGCTCCCCATCAGGGAGCTCCATTCGGAAATGCAGCCTCAGGTATTCTGAGGGAGAGAGAGAGAGAGACAGATTCCTGTTTATATAACTCGGCAGCCGCTGTGTGGCCTGTTGCAGGGGGGGAGGGGAGCCAAGGATGGAGTCAGGTGCTTCTGGGTGGTGGGGGAGACCCTAAGGGCTGAGGCTTCAGAGCCCAGCTGGGGGATGGGGACACGTGTGGAACCCCCACCCCAGGCCTCAGGCTAGGCTCAGGGAGAGGAAGCCACGAGGCCTACAGGGCTGGGCACACCCCCGTCCCCCAGGCTCCTCTGGGCACCTTGGGAAGAGCTCTGGACTGCAGGGCCTCTGCTCCCGGAACCTTGTTCTGAGTCTCGATTCTGACCTCTGGAGAGCCTGTATTTTTTTTTTTTTTTTTGCTTGTTTTTTTGACATCAGGACAGGTTCTGACCTCAACTTTTCCATCAGGGCAATGGGCAGAATCAGACTTTGTCTTTTCTCTCCCGTAGGAGGCAAGGACTTACCAAGCAAGTTAAGGCTGCGGGATGTTTTGTTCCTAGCAGGGTGGGGGGCGTTCCTCCCTTTGGAGATGATGCTGTGGCTGCCGAGAAACAGGAATGCAGGAAGAGAGGCTGAAGGCACGGCTGTCACGTACAGTTGGGTAGATTGTTGACTGTTCAAGAACACTCGATGCTTGAGGGAAGTAAGGGCTGAAATCCGTTTTAAGCGTCACTCAAAGCATCTGTCCCTGGACGGGGCACCTTCTTCAGTTTGCACAAAGCCTTCGTACGTGGACCCACGGTGGGGTTGCTTGTTCCCAGGGGAGGACGATTTCTTTAATCGCCACTAGGGTGGCCCAGCCCCTGGGCCCGGTTCTCTAAGGGAGGACGTACCTTTCCGGATATGTGGATCTGCGTTGGAACACATGGGGCTCCTGCACCCCCTGGATTACCCTCGGGCCCATCAGCGGGGTCTTCCTGCTGTCGTGTTGGGATCGGGCTGGGGACCCGTGAGCTCCAGCCGTGCACCTGCTCCCAGCTCCTCCCTCTGCGCTGAGAGCCATTGTAGTGGGGCCTGCCTGGGCCTGGCCTGGGCCTTGCCTGCTGTGTGACTTGGGGAAAGTTTTTGCACCCCTCTGAGCCTCAGTTTACGCATCTCTGAAATGGAGAAGAAGGTCGTGACTACCAGATCCAATTTTGGACATGAAATTCACACGCGTGTGCGTGGTGCTTCGTGCAGCACCTGGCACACGCTCTACAAAGGAAGCAGCGTCCGTGTGGTCAGTCCCCCTGATTCCATTCCTTGCTTCCCACAAGCCAGCAGCCTCTCCCTCCCTCTCTCTCTCTCTTTCTCTTTAGTTTTGCACTTGACCTTGGCTGCCTGGGGAACTGAGCCAGGACCACCAGGATCTGTCTCTGGCCTCGGTTCGCCTTATGGGATTGCCTTTGCCTTGAAAGATGTAGAACGTCCCAGCCCCTGCACGCAGCGGGGGCCTAGGTCCATTTCCTCCTGGTCCCTTGCTTTTGTCCCCTCACACCTATCCCGGGATCCCGACTTTGGCTCAGCCCTAGCTGGCTGTGCCTGAGCTGTTAGGACAGACTCCTCCCCGACCTCCCAGCCTGTGACCCCGCCCTCCGCACTTCCTGCTGCAGCTGGAGTGATCTTCCTATAACGCAGGTGGGATCATGTCACTTGCTTGATTAAAACCCTTCCAAGGCTCCCCATCGCCCACTGAATTAAGTCCAGACTCCGTACCATGACATTCAAGGTCCTTGTAATCCGTCTGCATCGTGTATCTCCCGCTGTGTCTCCGGTCCGAACCTCAGGCATGCAGCCGCACCTGCCCTTCCACCCGAATGTCCTTCCCCAAAGACCTCCAAAGTATTCAAGAGTCAGCCCAAACAGTGCCTGTTCCTGGCACCCACCCGCCTGCCTCCCTGTGTGTCTGGGGCTGGCCTTTCGTTGTGCAACGGCAAACGTATTTACATATATATATATAGCATCCACAGTGTACTGAGCCTTGCGCTACGTGATGGACATGCAACAGGGAGCAAGCGGACCAAAGCCCAGCCAACAGGAGCCTGGCAGTCCGGGGAAAGAGACAGACAGAGCAATTCTTGGGGCCATGAGCAGAGCCAGCGGGAGGGTGCGGCAGAGGCGTGCAGGTGCAGGTGTAAGTGCCGTTGAAGCCGAGATCTGTGAGTTGAGTAGCAGTGTTTGAGGGCTGAAGCGGGAGGGGGCAGTGGGAGCCGGCTGCAGGCCCCGGGGAGGCGAGGAATGCCAAGTTCAGCTGGCTGGAGTGCCGAGTGTGCAGGTGGGGTTCCGGAGTGGGAATCACGGGCATCCAGGCCTGCAGAATGTAGTCCGGTGGGTCTTGAGAGCCACAGGAATGAACTTGGACTTCATCCTCAGAGCAGTGGGAAGCCGCTGAAGGCCTTTCACTGGAATGGAGTGCGAGGGAAGACCAGGCCAAAGCAGAAATGGCGGCCGGGCCTGGCCAGTGTGGGAGGATGTGTGGGGCTGTAGGAGTGCAGCACACAGGGCTGGGTAACTGTGTGCATGTCGGGGACGGAAGGAGTCCCCATTTCTACCTCAGGAGGTTGGGTGGGCTCAGGTCGCTGGGACGAGGTGAAGGGCAATAGCGCCGTGTTGGTTGTGTCCTGCTGCTCGGCTTCCGATCTGGCTCCCTGCTGATGCGCCTGCGAGAGAGCGGGTGGTGGCTCAGCGCTTGAGTCTTTCATCCATGTGGGAGACCTGGGTGAAGTTCCTGGTGCCTGGCTCAGCCCCGGCTCTTGTAGCCATTGAGGGAGTGAACCAGCGAATGGAAGACCTCTCCTCTCTGTCTCTGTCTGTCTCTCCCTCTCTCCCTCTCTCTCCCTCTCTCTCTCTCTCTGTGTGTGTGTGTGTGTGACACTGTTTTTCAAATTTCAGATAAGCAAAAATAAACTTTTAAAAAGAGGAGTGCAAGGGGGCCTGCACATGGAGATTCCTGATGGTCATTTGTGCAGAAGTCTGGGCCCACCCTGAGAGGTAGGGGTGAGGCATCAGGCGGAGGCCATCCAGGACAAGACGGGAGAATGAGCACTTTGAGAGGCCCTCAAGTCCAGGGACAGGTGCATCCTGGGAAGCTTCCTCTGGCCCACCCAGGCACCTGTGACCCCATCCGAGTTGAACCTCATGGCCATTCCTGCCTCGTGTCAGCCACAGCACGTTAGCTCAGCGTTGTCCCAGGGGACATCTGGCAGTGTCTAGAGACACTTGTGACTATCACAGCTGGGGAGGTGACAGAGGCCAGGGATGCCACTAAACACCGTACAGTGCACAGGACGCCCCGCCCCCAGCAAGCCCCACCTTCCAGCAGGTTGAGAGCAGGTGGGTAGAGAAACCCCACCTGGCACAAGAAAGCCTTGAAAGCAGGCAAAGGCCCAGCCCCAGGCAGCCTAACACCTGGGTGCTCGTGGAGGAAGGCAGGACAGGGGCCCAGAGGCAGCGGGCTCGAAGCTCTTTGTGGTTCGGGAGCCCCATGGTTTGCTGTGTGGTTACCGCGCATCGTTCCTGATCACCCACGTAAATATGTGGCATGTTTTTAAATAGGCGAGTTACAGATAAATAAGGAACATGACAAGCTACCAAATGAGCTGGTTCTGCCACTTACAAGCTGAGCGAGCCTCTGTCTGCTCATCTACAAAGTGGGTCTCAGAGAGCCTCCCTCGTAGAGCTGGAGACGGGGAAGCGAGGTAGAGCCCAGCACCCCGCTCGTGGGAGGCACCCGTGCAGTGTCTGTGTGTAAACCTCAATATGCGTGTATATATATATTGGTATGCATATCTTTTTATATACCAAAGTCTTTTTAATTAGCCATAATCCCTCCACCACGTGGCTACCATTTCAGTGCATATCCTTCTTGACATATATAGATTTTTAAGAAATAAAAATGGCATCTTGCTTTAAACGTATGCCTCTGTAACCTGCTTTTTTTTTACTCTATAATATATTGTGAATGTCTTGCCATTTCGATAAATATACATCCACATCATCATTTTTTAAGAGCTGCATGATCCTCCATTGTGTGGCTGGTCTATAATTCACTTAGGCTGCCCCCACGGTAGGACATTTGGGCCGCTTCCAATCCTTTGCTACTACAAACAATTCCGCGATGGACATCCTTGTACGCACGTCGCCACGCACTTGTCCACTGATTTCCTCGGGGACCACTTGGACGCTTTTGGCAGAGGCCCGGGGACCTGAGCAGATTGCTCAAGTAGGAGCCCTTGGGTCTGGTGAGGAGGGGGCTGGGGGTCTCTGAGGAAGGCGGAGGCAGTGGATGGCAGGGAACGGCGAAGACAGAGGCCGACTCATCTTCTTTGTTGTCACCGTGGCGCTTGTGGAGTAGGGGCCCAGGGGCAGGGAGGTGGACTCTGCGTGTGCCTGATGGACAGAGTGACAGACAGCAGGCAGACGGGGACATGAGGTGGAGGGGCCCAGGCAGGCTGACGGACGGGTGGCAGAAGCAGGTGGATCCAGGTCAGTGGGCAGACAGGATGATAGGCGGGTGACAAGCTGGACAGATTCAGGCGACCACACATAGGACTGTGGCTTCACCATGGGGCCCACAGGGAGCAGGTGCTGGAATTGTATATTCAGGGACAGTGCGGAGTTCCTGAGAGGGGCAGCCAGGCCCCAGGGGAGGCCCCAAAGCTCGGCTCCCCCACAAGGGCCTACAGGTGCAGAGAAGTTCTGGTGGTCGCTGCCACCCCACCCCCACCCCCACCCCGCCACCATTGAGTCTGTTTTCATTTCCATTTATTCAAATGAGCCTCTGCCTTGGGCTTGAAGGGAAGGGAACAGGTGGCCCCAGAGGGAGACCCCAGTGCAGCAGAGGAGGGGGCTTCCCCTCTGCACGCCCCGCCCGTGGCGCCGTTCCTGCCGCACCACTGGGTGCTGTTGAGAGCACAGGCCTGGCAGCGGCACCGCTGGGGTCCTCATCCCAGCCCCACCACTCAGGAGCTGGGTGACCTTGGCTCAGTCACCCAACCTCCTGCCTCAGCTCCCTGGACCTGCCTCACAGGACTGGGGGGGAGTTGAATGAGCCGGTAGCGGGAAGCGCTCGAGACAGTGCGAGGCCCTTAGCAGGTGCTCTGGAGGTGGGACCTGCTAACGCTGCTAACACTGCACTTCCTGCCCTGCTCGTCTCCCTCAGTTCTGCACAAGCAGCTACATCCCCGCGAACCTTGCAGACTGTGTCTCTCATCTACTCCTCCCACCTGCTGGGCCCTATTGGACCGGAGGGCACATAGTAGGTGCTTGCTGAGGCGACCCATTCCTCTGTATCTAGTTGGGATGATGGGGAAGGCTTCAGGGGTGCAGCTGCGTGTTTTTGCTGCGAGCCGAAGCTGGGGAGATCCAGGGGGCTCTCTGGTTGTGAAGAGCATGAGCAAAGGGGAGGGGCTTGGTGAATGGGGACCAGAGCACGGAGGGCTTGCAGGGTTGGCCGGGGCACGGGAGAGGAGCAGAAAAGGAGGGCCCAGCCAGACTGAGAGGCTGGAACTCCAGGCTGAGGCGTGCAGGCCACCGGGAGCTCTCGAAGGCCGTGGCTGTGACGGGACCGTGCGTGGGCCGTGCTTTGGGATGGAAGGCAGGAGGGGATGGGGCCGCGGAGATCTTCCAAGTCCCTGGTGGCGTGGGGGACATTGAAAGAGGGAAAAGGCGCCAAGAAGATAGCACCAGCAGGGCTTGGAGCTGCTTGGGTGTGGGAGATCTGAGAACAGAGAAACAATTGAGCGTCACAAGGTCTCAGGCCTGGTTGTCTGGGAGAATGGGGACCCATTAACCAAATTGGGGGACACCATGCCTGGGAGATGGGGGGTGTATTTGAGATTTTGGCTGGAATGATTCATCCCATGCACCACTCCATCTAAGCCACCCATCCGTCCGTCCATCTGTCCGTCCGTCTGTCTACCCATCCACCCATCCACCCACCCATCCGTCCGTCCGTCTACCCATCCACCCACCCATCCGTCTGTCTGTCTGTCCATCCACCCACCCACCCATCCATTCATTCATCTGAATATTCATTCATTCAACCGTCCAGTCACCTCCAAGTTTAACCCATCATTTTCCTGCCACACAAGCCCGCCTCCACTTGCCAGAGTCCATCTCTCCACCGTCTCCCTCCTCCACCCACACACCCACCCCGGCACCACCACCCTTCTCTTCATCCTCCTGCTACCCATCTGCCCACTGTCATTCATCCACAAATCCCCCAACTTGTCCATCCACCCCGGCGACGTTTCTCGGGGGCCCTTATGTGCGAGCTCTGGCAAAGTCTCGGCACAGCATTTGGAGCTGGCTGGTAAAGAGCGATGAGAAGGGCAGCGGGAGAGGCTTCCGAGGCCACCGTGTGTCTCCAGAGCTATGAGCAGGTGCCAGTGGGCAGGCGGCACTGTCGGGTATGATGTTCTCGGACCAGCACAGAGGAAATGGGCTGTGCCCGCCGCCGTGTGGATTGCGGTCAGCTCCGCTGGAGGATGGCGTTCCTGGCCGGCACAGCGGTCTCAAGTGTCCACCTGAGGATGTGGCTGGGCCGCAGTGGGTACCAAACCTTAGGGGCGCCTTAGAGGAAGCGGATGCAGCCTGGGATGCTCATGGAGGGGTTGCTGGAGGACTCAGGGCCCGCCTTGAAGAAAGGCACGGAGAAGGGAGAAACAGGAGACCAGGGTGAGGGGGAGCCTTCAGGTGAAGGGCCTGGGAGGGTCAAGAGACAAGCCCCGGGCAGTGGGCGCAGGGCCGGGGTGGCAGCTGCGTTGGGGCCTCAGAACAATCTTTGGAGAAAGGGCTCCTCCATGCTCCTCGCTTGGCCCCATCCCTTCACCACTGCCTCCACCAGAGCCCCCTCCCCAGGGCCTCATCCCCTTGTGCAGCTGGAATCCTCTTGGGTGCACCCCTTCTGAGCCCCTGGCCGCCCCGCCTTGCTCCCGGCTGTTGTCTGGAACGCTGGTCCCTGCCTGAGACCCTGTCTCTTGCAGTGTCTCTGTCCCCCACTGACCCCGAATGCCCCCTCTGCGCCCTGTTGTTCCCTCCCGGAGTCCTCCCCACCCCCCGTCACGGGCCTTAGGCCTCCTCATTCCCCTAACTCCTGGAGCCCTGGTGCCACCTCCGTTGCGGGGCACCAGCAGCCAGCAGGGTCACGTGTCCGCTCTGAAGCCACTCCTGGGTCTCTGCATGAGCTCAGCCAGGTCAGGTTGCAAAAGAAGCCCTTGGATTTGGAGCCATAAGGTTCCCATAGAGGGCTCTAGGGACAGAGGGACCTGCGCATCCCCCAGGTTGGTCGGCCTGGAGCTGGAAACTGGTGGCTCTGGCAGAGCAGCTCGGTTCGGCTCGTGAGCTGGGGGAAGCTGGAGATTCTTGCTGCTTCTGGGTTAGAAAAACAATCACAAATTAGAGAAAATGCTTCGGGAAATTGCTCTGCTGCGCGAGAGGAAAGCTGCCTCGGGGGAGGGAGAGAGGCTCCTATGCCAGCGATGGCTCCCCGCGGCCTCACCCATCAGCTCCAAACCACCTGCTTGGCGTTCGAGGCCCCATCTCATCCTCTGACACGGTCACCTGCTGGGCCCTGACAGGCACCTGCTCCGGCTAAGCTGCTGCTCCAAGGTCCGCCCCACCCCCCCCACCCCCCCCCCCCGCAGACCTCTGCAGCCACTCCAGCCGGGCGCCCCTCAGCCCTCCGTGAGCTGCTGCTGTCTGTCTGCCTCTTCCCTTGAGGACAGGAACCATGGCCCGGGATAAGGGTGGTCAGAGGCGGGCGCACCTGCGTACCAGTTCTCATCTGATACATGTTGGCTGGGGGGCCTTGGGCGAGTCTCTTCAGCGTCCAAAGCCTCATTCCCTCATCTGTAAAAGGGGAGAGGAAGACCTCCCCTGCTGGTTGTTATTGGGTTGAATGAGGCAGTGGGCACCCAGCACCTGCTCATGAAGACCCACCCACCCCGCCTTCCGGCTGGGTCAGAGCTTGGGCTGTGGGGCCAGCATCTGTCCATGACTGTGGCACCAAGCCTGCTGCCTGCTGAATATTTCCTGTAAGGAAAAGGGGTGCAGAACAGAGGGGAGCAGAGTACGAACTCACAGCCAGACCGAATTTATTCAGAGAAAATAAATCCACAGAGGGGTGACCAATGCCCGCACACATAGATGGTGCAGACCCCCGGAGGCTGGGCCTTTGCATATCTTAGGTGGGCTGGGGTGGGGGGCAGTAGGCAGAGCTGAGCTTCCCCATGCAGGTTCCCCAAGTTTGGCCCGTGGCTTCCAAGCCTGGGGGAGAATGCAGGGGGTGGATGAGTTGGAGACTAGGGGTGAGGCTGGGCTGGGGCAGAGTGCGGGGGCGGGGTGGAGAGTAGAGGTGAGGCTGGGCTGGGGGAGAGTGCGGGGGCGGGGTGGAGAGTAGAGGTGAGGCCTGGCTGGGGGAGAGTGCGGGGGCAGGGTGGAGACTAGGGGTGAGGCTGGGCTGGGGGAGAGTGCGGGGGCGGGGTGGAGAGTAGAGGTGAGGCTGGGCTGGGGGAGAGTACAGGGGCAGGGTGGAGACTAGGGGTGAGGCTGGGCTGGGGGAGAGTGTGGGGGTGGGGTGGAGAGTAGAGGTGAGGCTGGGCTGGGGGAGAGTACAGGGGCAGGGTGGAGACTGGGGTGAGGCTGGGCTGGGGGAGAGTGTGGGGGTGGGGTGAAGAGTAGAGGTGAGGCTGGACTGGGGGAGAGTACAGAGGCAGGGTGGAGACTAGGGGTGAGGCTGGGCTGGTCTCCTGTAGAAATGCAGGGGTGCAAGGACCTAAAGTGGCTGAGGCCTCTGCCCTCGCTCCAGCCCTCCCCCTGCTGAGAGATTACAGAGAGAGGACGCATGAGCTTCTGGGCCAGCTCTTGAGGGGCTCTTGATAGAGGAAGATGAGACAATAAACATTGAATTTTATGAGTCATTTGGCCATCAGGCAAGGCTCAAGCCAGGCCATCTTCTGCCTAGAGGAATTGGGAGAGCAGCTGAGCATTTGAATTTTGGTGCCACCGGCCTGGGTTGGCGTCCCTTTGCTGCCCCTCCCTAGCTGCCTGACCTTGCGTTACTTAACAGCCTCAGTTCTCCCATCTGTAAAATGGGGGTGGGTCATCACAGTAGCTGCCTCCCAGGGTGGTGGAACGAGCTAATATTTGTCAAGTGCTTAGAGCAGTGCCTGGCACCCATGTCTGAGTTTGTTAAATAAAATTGATGAGCGATTCAGAAACAGAGCTGTGGCCAGCGGGGGAACTCAAGCCGGAAAGGAAACGGGCGCTCAGGACTGGGTTTGAGCAGAGTCCAGCCAGCCTCTCACACGGGCCTCTTTCTGAATGAGAGGAGCTCAGCGTATCCTGGAAGGAAACGTTCCCTGGAGAACGCGGGGATGCCTGAGTTGGGGACGCTGGTGCCCAGGGAGCTGCGCACAGAGGCCGCCTCTGCAAAGCGCAGTGGACGAGACCCAGAGCCATCGCAGGTCCCACATGCTCCCTCTGGGCCCTGGGGAGCCTCCCGGTAGTGAAAGATGAGGTCCGGGCTGTGCATCCTCGGTGGGGAGGGGTCCCCAGAGAATTCCCTCCCAGCGGCTAGCGAGCCAGCACGGAGGGCGTGTCCCAGGGGCGCCTCCTCATCCACAGCCTGCCCTGGAATTGGGCCCCACCTGCTGCTGTGGGCCAGGCTTGTGCTGGGCACCAGGAGGGGACAGTGAGCCAGACGCGTCCTTGCTCTTTTGTTTTTTATTTTCAAAGATTTCTTTATTTGTTTGAAAATCAGAGTTACAGAGAGAGCGCGCGGGAGAGCGGGAGAAACACACACACACACACACATCTTCCATCTGTTGGCCACAACAGCCAGGGCTGGGCCAGGCTGAAGCTAGGAGCCCCAGGAGCTTCGTTCAGGTCTCCGACATGGGTAGCAGGGGCCCAAGCACTTGAGTCATCTTCCACTGTGTCACAGGCCATCAGCAGGGAGCTGGATTGGAAGTGGAGCAGCCAGGACTTGAACCAGAGCCCACATGGGGGGCCGGCATGGCAGGCTACAGCTTCACCCGCTACAGCACAGTGCAGGCCCCATGTGTGTCCTTACTCTTGAGTAAATGGGGATGAGCACTGGGTTCCAGGCTGGAGCTCTGATCCCCTCTTCTCTCTGAGTCTCGGTTCCCTCCTTTTGCTCTCTTCCTGTAGACAGAGTGGTCACTCGCTTATGCCGGTCTTTCCCTCTTCCTGCCAAGCCCCGCCCCCAGCAGAGGACAGGCGGTCCTCCTGGAGGAGAGAGTTTGCACAAACTGGGCCTGTGGTTGGAACTTGTGATTGGCTGATCAAGGCCGTTCTGTTCCCTGGTTGCCATAGCAGCCGTTTCCTGGGGTTGTCAGTGATGAAACTCAGAACATTGTTTTCAAATAATCCGTGTAATTGAAATAACAATTGAGCTGTTAACTCGTCTCTCACACCCTGGCTAGGGCAGATCCTCTTCCCTTCACACCCTCTACCCACCCGAGAAGCTCTGGTCCCTCCCGGTGTCTTCTCTGAGGCTCCAGCACCTTCCTTGGGGTTGGAGGAAGAAAGACGGGGGAGCCTGACCTCCCAGCATCATCGGAGAGTCTCAGAAATCCAGAAGCTCAGAGCTGAGCCAGAGCGTAGAGACCAGAATCCCCTTCTTTGGCAAGCGGAGAGCCAGGGCAGGTCAGTCACACTGGCAGGTGCAGGTGAGCTAGGACTGCTAGTCCTATTTTCTGGAGGAGTTGGAGGTGAGGTGGTGCACTGAGGGTCTACATAAAACCAGGGCCTGGCCCCTCCCGAGGACCTGGTCTGGTATGCGTCTGTACGCCCACTGTACAGGGGCATAGACTGAGGCCCAGAGGAGTTGAGCACAGTGCAAATGTTTTGATAACTTCTCAGAAAATACCTGTTGAATGGATGCATCTCCAAAAGCACAGGCTGTCTCTCCCCAGATCAGGAACTGAGCCAGAGGACTTCCCGGAAGAGGGGCTGCAGGTGATCTGGGGACATGTGGCTCAGAGGAAGAGAAGGAGGGATTCCTCCAGAGGTGTGAGAATCCCAAAGTACCCCCCCGCCTGGCCCCCAGCCCCCATGCCCGAGCTCCGATTGGAGGCTGTGTATTCATAAGGGAAACGTGACGGCCCTGAGATGGGTGCAAGTGCGGCTCAGGCATGGGAGAAGCGAGGCGTCTGCTCCAAGCCCAGGTCTCCACGCACACGCAGACACTGAGCCGCGCATACACAGCTCCCTGTAGTGGCAGCTTCACGGAGAAAAGCGTTTCTCTCAAAAAAGTGTCTGGTTGCTGTCCAAGGTACTCACCCAGGCCGCAGGCTGTGTGGGCGGCTGGGGCGGCAGACACCTGCTGGCACTGGGGGCGGGACCAGTCCTCCAAACGGAACTGGACTGACAGCAAGAGGTGGGGCCTCCTTGCCTGGATTCTAGAGGCTGTAGCCACCGAGGGCCTCAGCAGTCTTCTACTTCCCTGTTCATTTGTTTGTACTCAGCACTTATTGAGCACCCACTGTGTGCCAGCTATGTGTGGGTCATGAGGCTGTTAGGGCTGGGGAGACCTGGCTTCCGTCTCCAGAGTCTCTTTGAGTCTGTGGGGATGATACACACATAGGAACACTCACGCATGCGTGGACACACAGATACGCCTGCACGCTGACACATGCAGGCACAGGCACATACATGCACACACATGTGCGCACACGACACCCTCATACATGCATGCACACACAGGCACACACACCCCAGCAGTCAGTGCCATTCTAGCAGCTGCTGGCCACCAGGGGAGCCCAGCAGAGGAGGAAGCACTAACCCCGCCTGCAGGAATAAGGAAGACCCCACCTTGGAGCAAACGCCTTGGGCTCAGTCTTGAAGGATGAATAGGAATTCCCCAGGAGGATGCTGGGAGAAGCACATTTCACAGGGACGACACGGAGCAGGGACAGGAAGTACTGGGGTTTAGAGAACAGTGAGAAGTTCAAGCGACTGGAGGGCTGGCCGCCTGGCCGCGAATGGTACAGGTGAGCCGTAGACAAGTGGAGGAGACCGGGCTTGGGGCAGGATGCTGTCTTGAGTTGGGGGCACAGCCCCGACTGAAACACCCAATCCCTTTTTGTCAGAAAAGCCGAGCATCGGGCGTGGCTGGGTCTTTGAGGCGCTCTTGTCCACCTTGCCCATGTCTCAGATGGGGAAGCCAAGGGGAGGGTTCCTCATCGCTGTGTCTGGGGTCCCACGGTAAGGACGGGGCAGCCTGGGCTGTGGCATCTGCTCTGCCTGAATTATTTGCATGGCAGCAGGCAAATCCCAGCTCAGCTCAGCCAAAGGACGGAGAGGGCCTGGGCGAGGGCAGGCTGCCCAGTGGGACCTGTGTCTGTGCCGGGCTGGGGGGCTGGGGCCAGCTCCTGTCACATTGCTGGCACTCGGCTGTTGCCCTGGAGACCGTGGCTCCAGCAGGAAAACCTAGCTTTCCTCTTGGCTGGAGTGGACCTCAGTGCCGCCCTTGACTCTGAGTGACCTTGGGGGGGGGGTCGCCGCCCCCTTTGCGCCTTAGTTCCGAGGTCATCCACATCAGAGGAGGCCCCTCCTTGCTTACACTTGGGGGTGCTGGTGGCCCCTGGGGGACGGATGGCAAGGTCTAGACATGATTCTGGTCATCGCCTCTGGCGGTGGGGAGTGCTCCTGGGAGGAGCGGGCAGAGACCGAGAGGCCGTTCCATGTCCATGGTGCACCGGGCCGCCCCCAGCGAGGACTGAGCCAGCCTCGGGTGCCAAGGTGGAGAAACTCTCAATTCTGAGGCTGTGTGTGAGTGGGCGCCGGGTCTGTGCAGAGACGCGCCCTGAGCTGCAGGCAGAAGCACGAGTGTCCTTGATGCTGGGCAGCCCTGGCCGAGGCGAGAGGCACTTAACCCCTCTGAGCCTTCGTCAGGGGACAGTAATCGCCGCCTCTGTCTCAGGGCCTGTGGCAGGGGTGATGAGGCCGTGTATGCAGGTGGCGGAGGAAGATACACAGCACAGGAGGTCTGGAGACCCCCACGGCGAGCCCCTCTCCCTCAGTCGGAAACCTGAGTGCAGGTTCCAGGGCCGGCTCTGACACTCAGAGCTGCGGGGTCCGAGGCAACGTTCCTAACCCCTCTGCACCTCAGTTACTCATCCGTAAAATGGGCTTCACAACAGTACCCACACATGGGCTTGATCGGAAGATTCAAAAGGAGTTAACAATTCTTTTTTTTAAAGATTTATTTTATTTTACTTGAAAGTCAGAGTTACACAGAGAGAGGAGAGGCAGAGAGAGAGAGAGAGAGAGAGAGAGAGAGAGAGAGAGGTCTTCCATCCGATGGTTCACTCTGCAATTGGCCGCAACGGCCGGAGCTGCGCCGATCCGAAAACAGGAGCTTCCTCCAGGTCTCCCACATGGGTGCAGGGGCCCACGCACTTGGGCCATCCTCTACTGCTTTCCCAGGCCACAGCAGAGAGCTGGATCAGAAGTGGAGCAGCCAGGACTAGAACTGGTGCCCATATGGGATGCCGGCACTTCAAGCCAGGGTGTTAACCCACTGTGCCACAGCGCCAGCCCCTGGTTCAGCAATTCTGCAGCCCATATCAAGTGCCTGGGTCTAGGTGCTGGCCCTGCTCTCCATTTCTGCTTCCTGCTAACGCACATCCTGGGGGGCAGTAGGCGACAGGTCCCTGCCGTTCATGCGGGAGACCCGGATTGGGTTCCTGACTCTTGGCTTCCACCTGGCCCGGTGTCAGCTGTTGTGAGTATTTGGGGAGTGAACTAGCAGATGGGAGATATTTGTCTGTCTTCTCCGTCTGCCTTTCAAGTAAATAAAATAAGCCAGATTTGAAGCATGTATTTTAAGTGAGTCACCAGACGGAAGGCACTTCGAGTGGCAGAGTCAGTGCCACCTAAGTGGTCGCCACTATTGCAGCTCCGTCCTGGACAAGGGGCTCCCGCAGGTGCTCGCTCGCTCGCTCTCTCTCTCTCACTTCCTGAATCCTTGGGCACATCAGGCTGGCCCCCTGCTTCCTCCCCAGCTCCCTCTTCACCTTCACCTTCCTCTTCTCCCCTTGGGTCCACCAGAGCCCGAGACGTGAACCACACGTGAGGAGGGGGCCGTGCGGGTACCTGCCACTCTCTCTGTAACGCAGGCCCCCAGCACACCAGGCAGATCTCACATCCTGACCCCAGGCCCACTTAGATGAAGCCCTTATCTGACCTTGCAAAGAGCAGAAAAATTCTGCAGCACAAGGTTTCTCAGCCTCAACACTACTGACAGTTGGGGCCGCGTAATCCTCTGCCGTGGGGTGGTTGTGTGCGTGGCAGGCTGGACACGCAGCCGCAGCCCTGGCCTCCAAGCGCGGCTGCCAGGAGCTCCGGGCCCCGGCTTGCAGGGAGCAGAAATGCTTCCAGACGCTGCCAAGTGTCCTGGGTGGCAAAGTCACCACCACCACCACCACCACCACCCCCCCCCCCCGTTGTTCTAAAACTCTGCCCTAGAATGTATCTACCTTACAGTGTCCTGGCAGAGAAACTGCTTTTCCCTTGAGAGAGAGGGAGAGAGAGAAAAAGAGAACAAGCGAGCGCTCCCATCCGCTGGTTCACTCCCCAAACTCCATCCGGGTCTCCCACATGGGTGGCAGGGACTCAAGTAGTTAAGCTGTCACTGCCGCCTCCCAGGGTGACGCCAGCAGGAAGCCGCAGTCAGCACAGAGCCGGGGCTGGAAGCAGGCACTAGGACAGGGGATGCAGGTGTCCCGTGGGGCATCTTTAAAAAAAAAAGATTTATTTATTTATTTGAAAGGCAGAGTTACAGAGAGGCAGAGGCAGAGAGAGATAGATCTTCCACCCACTGGTTCACTCCCCAAATGGCTGTAATGACCGGAGCTGGGCCAATCCGATGCCAGGAGCCAGGAGCTTCCTCCAGGTCCCAACGTGGGTACAGGGGCCTTCAACAGAAAGGGTACAGGGGTACTTGGGACATCTACTGCTGTCCCAGGCCATAGCAGAGAGCTGGATCTGAAGTGGAGCAGCCGGGACTTGAACCAGTCCCTATATGGGATGCCGGCATGGCAGGCAGCGGCTTTACCCACTATGCCACAGTGCTGGCCCCCGTGAGGATCCTAATTGCTGAGCCAAACACCAAAGAAGCTTCTAAACCTAATGAACGTCCTCAATTGGAGTCCCTGGTGCCCCCCTCAGCTTTATTCCATTCTTTCTCATCAAAGCTGCAATCCCTTGACCCATTCTCAAAACCAGTTAACCAACTCCCAAATTCTCAACCACAACCAGAAACTCTGCATCTTAACTTTAAGCCCAGAACTTTCCCCTGAACCCTAAACCCCAAGCCTTCATTCAAATCCTAACCCTAAACCCATGACTCTCTGCTAAACTCCAAGTCCTTAGCCTCCAATGGAATTCTAACTCCAAAGGGCAACCTCACACATGGGGCCAATAAGAATTCTGCCCTTCTGGAACCTTCCAGCACCTGCTCCTAAGTGCTTTCTGATCGCCTTCCAAATAAGTAAAAATAAATCTTAAACAAGAAGAAGAAGAGCCGGGAGAGGGAGGTGGTAGACGGCCAGAGACAGGAGCAAGACGCCCGATCACGTTGCGTCTTTGGGGCCGTTTATTCCTGAGTAGGAGTAGAAGCCAAAGGACTTCCGAGGGCAGTGTTCCGGCCTGATTGACGGTCTCGCGCCGTAACCGGGAGCAGCCTGTGAGGGCAAGGGCGGAGCAGGGGGGCAGTCGGGCGGCTCTCGCAGTGTCGAGGTGAGAGAGGTGGTGGCTTGTGCCAGGCGGTTAACCGCGAGGGTGGTCGAGTGGCCGGTGCTGGTGTGGGTAAGGCAGAGCTGGCAGGATCTGAGCTGGACATGGTTTAGGGCGTGCGGTACAGCGTGAAGTCAAGAATGACCTCAGGGCTTCTGGCAGAAGCAGCAGGAATATAACGGAGCTGCCAGCTCCGAGCTGGGGAGAGCAGGAGGAGGAGCAGTTTTCAAATTTGTTCTATGTCCTCATCATCTGTGCGGGCTGTGCGGTGGGCTCAGGAGTTTGGTTTTGCACACGGCAAGTTCAGGGTGTATTTCAGGCGTCGGTGTGGACCAGGCACGTGGCTCCACGGGTTGCAAGAGATCCGAGGTGGACACGTACTTTTGGGTGTCAGCAGATCCACGGGGTCACAAGAGTCGGGGCTGCCTGTGTGCAGGCAGAAGGGAGAGCAGCCCAGGCACAAGCTCGGGGCTCCTCCGCCACTCAGAAGGCGATGCGGTGGGCGCTGGGAAGGGGGGCTCTCAGGGGCCGAGAGGCCTCTGGGGTATGAGGTGCTGGGGTGGGGGCTGTGTACAGAGAAGGGAGACACCAAATCTGGGGGAGCCGGGGGGGCGGTTCTTATATTGCAGGAGACACTGGAGCTGGCTTTGAGTGATTCATTAAAAATCTTCCGTCAGACAAAATTGGTGAAGGGCATTCTAGGAGAAGCGATAGTGGCTGCACTATGATGTGGCTATACCCATCAGGACGCGGCACGCTGAGCCCTCAATCCCTGACCCTCCTCACTTGCACTTCCTGTTCTGTTCTCCAAACTGGTGCAAGGGGCCATCTCAGAGCCCTCCCCAGCCCGGCCCCTCCCATAGCAACCCTACAGTGTCCCGAGGATTCTGCCTTCTGTGTATCTCTTGAAACAGCCCATTGGTCTCCACCACCAGTGCCTCCCCCAGCCCACGCCCCAGAATCACCCACCTGGACAGCGGCCTCCTCTCCCGTCTCCCTGTGCCCTTCTCAGCCACCCCATGGGAACCCCAGCACGTGAGGCGAGGGGTGGGAGCCCCGCCTGCTCCACTCCCAGAGGCCTGGATTAGTTTCAAAACACAGCAAGGCTCATGCCAGGCCTCCGCTCGCACAGCTCCCAGCAACTTCCTGCTGCTCCGAGGGTGGGATTTATAATTGAACAAGGCTGGCGAGACCCTGCGTGGTGCGGCCCCTGCCTGCCGCTCCTGTCTCATCTCAGCCGTCCTTCCCGAGTGGCAGCCCCGGGGGGTCTCAGCTTGACAAAACCCGGCCAGCTGCCGGGCCTTTGCCCATGCCGCTCCGCCACGTGAGGGCTCTCTCCCTCCCCAGCCCGCTCTGCAGTCTGGGGACCAGCACTTTGTCAGGGAGCCCTTGCCAGACCCGAGCTGGCCCCGTCCTGCTCTGATGCCTTCTCACGGCTGCCCTTTTTCTTTGTGGTCATGAAGCCGCGAGTTCATCGCGACAGCACTAGTCAACCGCTGTTGAGGACTTCATGCTCACTAGCAAACGATGGTACGGACAGGAGGTCTCTTACATGCACGTTCAGCCATTCAGCTCCCGACACAACCCTGGGAGCTTGCTATGGGTAGTATCCCCATTCAACAGAAAGAACACTGAGGCCGCCCAGAGGTTATCTGCAAAGTCGCACGGAGAGCACAGAGCTAAAGGGAGACACAGAGTCAGGCAGCCCAGCTCCAGAGCCAGCACACACCCCTCGTCTTTTTCTGCCTGGCATTAAACTCCAGGAGACAGGGGGCCACGTCTTGTTCATAGCCTCGTCCCCTGTATCCCTCGGCGGGCTTCGTAAATGTTTGTTGAATGAATGAATGATTGATCAAAGGATGAATAAGTGAGCAGCAGTTTGAGCCATAGAGGGCTCGTGATGTGGGAAGGCAACCTAGGAGGCTGCAGTGAGACAGGAGGCGGCTCGGAGGGCCCTGAGTGGCAGACGGATGAGTCCAGACTTGGCTCTGGGCCACAGGAGCCACTGGGCTTTCTTGAGCGGTTAAGGACTTGAGAAGGACCCCGCTGCTGGCCACTGTGCGGGAGGGACCGGAGGTGGGGTCCTCCCCTGTCCCGCCACCAGGCACGCCTGGCACCCGCCCCTCCCACTCGGCCCCATTAGCATGCTGCGTGTGGCTCGGGCTCCACAATTAACACAAAGGTACAGTCATTCATCGTGACTGGCGGGCTCGGGGGACCCGCCGATCGGGGGCTGGCTGCGCGGGGCTTCTGCTGGGAAGGCATGTCACAGCACAGCGGCTACCGAAATGAAAAGCTATTAATAATGATCCTGGAACTTCACTCCCATCAGCTGTTTGTTTAAAGGTGTTCCGTACTCGGAGCTGCCTGATTTATGTGGGCAATAACGCGCCCCGGTCGGCCCGCACTTTTTAAAGCAGCGCTAATGGGGTGAGACCGAGACCCCAGGGGATGCTGGGGAATGAGGCTTGAGGGCCAGGCCGGGTCAGGCTCAGCCTGCACCTCTGTGCCGGCGTCGTCTGAAAAGGCCCTGGATGTAGCCTCAGCCGAGAAACCGAAGGATCCAGGGGAGCTGGGTTCAAGTCCAGCCTGAACATGTGTCTTGCTGTTTTTTTCATCCGCACGCCGAGTAAGACAGCAGGGTTGACAGGAGGATCCCGCGAGAAGCCCACAGTGAGCGCTCAATAGCATCTTAGTGCCCCCCTCCCCACTTCTCTGCTCTGTCCTGGGAAAGCAGTGGAGGATGGCCCAAGTCCTTGGGCCCCCATGTGGGAGACCCGGAAGAAGCTCCTGGCTCCTGGCTTCAGATTGGGTTGTAGCCATCTGGGGAGTGAACCAGCGGATGGAAGACCTCTCTGTCTCTCTCTCTCTCTCTCTCTCTCCACCTCCCTCTGTAATTCTGTCTTTCAAATAAATAAAATAAATCTTTTTTTTTTTGACAGGCAAAGTTAGACAGTGAGAGAGAAAGAGAGAGAGACAGACAGAGAGAAAAGTCTTCCTTCTGTTGGTTCACCCCCCAAATGGCCGCCATGGACAGCACTGTGCCAATCCGAAGCCAGGAGTCAGGTGTTTCCCCCTGGTATCCCATGCGGGTGCAGGGCCCAAGCACTTGGGCCATTCTCCACTGCCCTCCCAGGCCACAGCAGAGAGCTGGACTGGAAGAGGAGCAACCGGGACAGAATCCGGCGCCCCGACCGGGACTAGAACCCGGGGTGCTGGCACCACAGGCGGAGGATTAGCCTAGTGAGCTGCGGTGCCGGCCCAATAAAATAAATCTTAAAAATAAATAAATAAATAAATAAAAAGAACCTGTCCCCACCACCTGCCCAGCCTTCACCAGGAAGGAGAAGCGTCCAACCCACCTGAGCCACTTTATCAGCATCTCCCGTTGTCTCTGCCGTCTGCATTACAAGCCTCGCACCAAGGCTGGGAGAGAGACGCTGTGGAGCCCGAGTTAGAGATGTGGGCGCTGAGGCTCGGAGGAGGAAGCAACATGCCCAGGGTCCCGCAGCTCAATGCTCTCAGCGCTGTGAGTCCCGTGGGGGCAGAGACTGCGCGTTCTGTGCCCACCTTTGAGTTTCCAGCACCCTGTAGGGAGCCTGGCACGGCAGGAGCACCATATGTGTTTGTTGAATTACAAACCAGAGGGTCAGAACCCTGAAGCCTTGGCTCAGAGGCCCAGTGCCCGTCCCATCATTTCACCCCAGTAGCAGACTCAGCCAGGAGACCTGGGCCTGTCCCCAGAGCCAGGGTCACTTACTTGGAGGGGACATTGGATCAGAGGACTCCAGGATGGGGCTTCTCAACCTTGGCCGTACGGCCATGTTTTGGGGGGGGGAATTCTTGGCAGGGACTGGGGGTGCTGTCCTGTGCACCTTGCGCCCACGAGATGCTGCCGGGAGCCACCAGTGGTGACGAGCGGAGATGAATCCAGATGTTGCAGCCCTGGCTGAGGACCAGTGCTCCAAGAGGCGCCTCTCACACACACAGCAGAGATTTCCATGCGCTCTGGGGATGCGCAGACGAGACCTGAATGGCAACCTGGCCGGCGACCAGAGGAGAAATGTCACAGTGACATCGCCACCAAAGCCTGCGAGCCCCCGCCTTGTGTCAGAGAACAGTCTCCTTGGCCAGGGCTGTTCCACTGATGACGCTGGCCTGGCCCGCAGAGGGACAGTGACGGCCATGGGACACGCTCTGCAACTGAGAATGGGGATGACTGGGTCCCTGCTGGGCTCAAGGTGATGGAGATGCAGGCCGGGAATGATCAGGGCTGGGGCACCGGTGGCCAGGTGGGGGTCCAGCCCAGCGAGGATGGAGAGCAGAGCCAGCAGCGGTGGCAAGGAGAGAGGGGAAAAGGCCCGTGCCCAGCCAGAAGAAGAGGCCCCGCCCCACCTGGCCCCCCCGCCCACTTTGCCATGGGAGGAAGCCACCCTGTCGCTGTGGGGGGACACACGGCTCCTTCTGGCCCCAAGTCATTCCCCCCAGGCCTCTTTCCCGCTGGGGCTCATTTTGCAGAGGTGGCCTGGAGGGGCAGGAGTGGGCTAAGCTTTGCTACCGGACACCAGGAGTTCCAATTCCAGACTGCAACCCACAGGCCTTGGCCTTGGCTAAGCCCCAGGACTGCATCCACACAAGCACTGATCGGTGGGAATAGATGCCGCGTTAAGACAGTGGATGGGGAGGGCTGGGCACCGGCTCCGCCTCTGACTCCTCCCTCCACCTGCTGTGCCGTGGGGGTCCGTCCGTCCACTCCACCCAGCACCTTGCACGCAGCAGGTCTCAGGGACAGTGCCGTGACCTCCCCAGAGGACCTAGAAGTGCTGAGGTCTCGCTTCCCTGCCGTGCACCCCAATCCGGCAGAGGCGTTGCTTCTGGCCGGGCTCAGGCGCAGGCAGGCGGAGAGACGGTCCGGATGCGAATTGTGTCACCTGTGGCCATTGTTCAGTGACCACAGCTGCTGCAGGGGGCCCAGCTGAGGCCGTGGGTCCTGGGCCCCTGCTTGCTGGGATCTTTGTCCTGCCCTGGGGCCCTGGAACACCCGACTGTCACCCACCCCAGGGGGACCCGGATCTGTCACTCCACGCTGGGCCAGCCACCCCCTCTCGGTGTGTTTAGGCAGCTTGTCATTACAAAATCCATTTTCTTATCTCTCCTACCATATCTATTTTTCTAATTCTTACTTAACGAGCTCCCCTGAAAATAAGAAAATCATTGGAACAATTTCCTTAAGTGTGAAAGATTAGTCTGAAATCGGCATTAAGGGGACTAATTGCCTTCATTCTCCCACCTTTCCGACAGCCGTTTGTTAGCGCCAAGGACTCGTTCATCTGCTCTCGGGGAGACAGCGCCTGACTGCGGCGGGATCTTCTGCTCCTGCCTGCGCCCCGGGGGCACGTGTGTGCGCGCGTGTGTGTGCACGTGCGCGTGTGTGTAAGAGACACACAGAGGAACTGAGAGTAGGGGCGGGGGGGGGGGGGGAGGACAGAAACAGCCCAGGGCCACAACCCGGTGTGCAGCTGCTCCCTGGCACTGCTCAGAATCAGGGCTCGAGTGAGGGTGCCCCGGGGAGCTGAGGACAGGAGCCGGCAACATGTCCTCTGACCCAGCTCTTGGTGGCCTGGATGGCCTGCTGCCGACTCCCCGCCGGACCGTGGGGAGGCACCCTGGCCCCTCTGGGCCTCAGTTTCCTTGACTGTAAAGCGAGTACATTTCTTGTTGCTACAATAACAGCAATCTCTGGAGCCCAGTGAGGGCCGGCGCCGCCCAGGGGGCTCCACCTCTTGGTCCTCACAAGAGCCCCCTGGGGCAGCTACTGTCCAGGAGCAGGGAGGTTGGGTACCAAGCCCCAGGTCGCAGCCATGGCGAGCTCAGAGCTGCAAGGAGACCCCCAGTCGGCTGATACTGGAGCTCATGCCCACCTGCCCCTGCTCCCAGAATTGCACTTCTGGTGCACTTGGCATCTAAAGACCTAGATTCCAACCGCAACTGGAGCTCTTGGCAGTGGCAGGGGCAGAGGGCCAGCCAGGCATCTCTGTGGGCCTCAGTTTGCCTCTCTGTAGAATGGAGACAGTTATGTTTCCGGCCACGGCCGGATGTGGTGAGGACCGCATGGCAGATGGTGCTCTGAGGACAGAAACGTGACTTGGGAGAATAAAAGGTGGCGTGCAGACGCTCGCTTGAGGGAGGAGGGCCGAGCAAGGGACAAACACTTGCAGACGGTCTATGCAGAGAGACCGTGGGAGCCCAGACACGAGAGCCCAGGCCTGGGGACTCCCAGCTCGGCTCCACCTGCCCACTGCCCCGGCTTCCGTCCCCAGCACTGAGGGGACCTCCTTCCTGAACAAGGCTCTGAGCCGAAGGCTTGTGAGGAGGGAACAAGCTGACAAATGGTGACACCCAGGAGTAGGCGGGGACTACGGGCTGCAGCGTCCAGCCCTGCACCTGAGGTGGAGGAGGGGCGATCACCCACTACCCCCCCCCAACCCAGAGAACTCACTGGGGAAGGCGGATAAGCTCTGAGAAGATGACGGGAACATCTTCCATTTTCCATTTAACCACCCGATATTGAATTATAAATAATTCATACACCTGCCAAACATTTGATTAAAAGAACCCGATTCGCACTGCATTTGTCAAGGGGTAAGAATTGCATTTGGTGTTTTTATTTTAATCTGTCCTTTAACTCTTTTGCGAATATTTATTTATACGTGGCTGTCAGGTTTTATTCTATTTGCCCTGATTTTATTCTGGCTGTAGCCGGCATTTTTTCCTTCCCTTTTTTATTTTGTCACATCTGCCTGGTCGTCCTGTGTTGCAGAGCCCAGAGGTAATAAACGAGGAAGCTCTTGAGGCGCTCCTGCCCCACCCCCATCTCTGCCCACTGTTTAGAGACCCCCTCTGTTCCCCTCCCACCCCCGCATGGTTCCCCAGGCACCCAGGCTCATCTACACCAGAATCCAACCTGCCCAGCCCACGTGTGATGGCCACGTCCTACCCACTTCTCGCTCCTGACCTTTGCCCGTCCCCTCTCCTCGCTGCTGGAGTAGACACCCAGCAGTTCTTTTCTGAACGAGTCAATGAAACAGCTGCATCACCACACTAGCATCCGTGTGCAAAGTATTGGTATTCATGGAGTCTCATGGGAGGAGGGCGCCGTCTCAGCGAGCCTGGGAGCCGCACAAGGTCTCAGCTCGGGGGGCCGGCGGCTTGCCAGCTGCGTGAATTTCGGGGGAGACACTTCCGCTCTTGGGCCCGCATTCCCTCATCTGTAAAAGGCACGTGCAAACAACAGCACCCTCGCCAGGGCCTGGCGCAAGAAGCCCTGGGTGCGCCCAGCACCCAAGAAGCTTTCAACAAATGGAAGTTGCTGTCTTCATAGTGAGCAGTGTCTCCCTCTCCACCCCCTCCCCCGCCAGCCCCCGCCAGCTTCTCCCTTCCGCCTGAGGTCCTGCACCTGTGACGTCCTGAGCGCCAGGTGGAGGTCCACCGATGCCTGCGACAAACAAGGCACCAGACACTGCCCGTGTCGCTTTGTTGGCGCCCCGCCTCGGCCCCAGCACGCGCTGTGTTTGTCGGAGGGCTTACACGGGGCGGTTTGCGAGTTGACATAAAAACTTGTTCTGCCAAGCGATTCCGGTGAGCTGGGAATTTGCTCGGGAGCTGCGTCAATGCTGCTTGAATACAAAGGTGGTGCAGGGATGTTGTAGGTCCGGGAAGGGCTGCGACAGTGACGAGCGTGCGCCAGGCTACGGGGACGGGATATTTTTAGTTTACAAACCACATTTTCCTACACCGCACGTGTTTTGCTGCCTCAATCAGCTGGTTTTCGAGACCCAGTCCCTCGACTTTTCCCCTGGCCTCCTCTGGTGCCCGTGGTCCCTGTCCGGGCCCCAAGTGTCGCCTGCACTGTGGGTCACAGCCTCCTGGCAGGTGCCCCTGGCCCTGGGCGTGGTCCTTCCCAAGCCACATCACTGCCCTCAGGTGGGGCTCAAGGGGGCCCCTGTGTATCTGACCCCAGCTGTCAGCAGAGTGAGCTGGATTGCGGCACAAGTCCCGGCTCCACTGGGTAGCCGAGTCACAATCTGTCCTGAGCACCGGCTTTATGTTGGTCGCTGTGGCTGGCACAGGATTCAGGAGTGAATCAGAGCCGGCCACCCAGAGCTGGCCAGGCCCTGCTTAGACTCAGGCAAGCTGTTGGAAGCAGGAAAGGGAGCAAGACCCAGGGCTCACGGGGCCACGCCACGTCCACGTCGCCCACAGGCCCCTGCACTCGCAGCTCGCTCAAGGTCATCTGCCATGGGTGACACAGCTAGAATCCAAATCCTGGTCTCTCGCAGGTGTGACCTTAGCACCACATGAACTACCAGGGAGTAGCCGGTGAGGGTCTCCAGGGAGGGCAGCTCCCCAACTCCACGGCGGAGGTCTTCGGGACAGCCCAGGTGGGGCCATGGACTTCAGCCTGGAGAGTGCAGGTCCCCCAGAGAAGGCTCTCGGAGGCCAGGGCCCCGACTGCCATTGTGCTAATGACGAGTGGCCCCCGGACACCTGCACAGGCACAGTAGAAGGGCTCACAGATGGCAGAAGCAGACATCGGCCGCGTGAACCCCCGATTCCCCTGCGTGCGACCTGGGACAAATCACATCCCTGCTCTACTCCCCGGTTTCCTCCTCCGTGGGACAGAAAGCGCCCTCTTTGTCTCATGGTCACGCTGAGTAAGGGCGCGTGGACCAAAGCTCCGTGTCGGTGAGGGGACGGCTCGCACAGCCTTCACATGCATGTCCCCTGCTCCTCCACGCCACTTCCTGCCATGAGCTGCGCAGGGACTCCTTTTAAGTTGCTCCTCTCTTGGACAAATTAATTTTAAGTTGATAAGAAAGCCATGTATCTGTTCTCTTAGACATCGGGCCTGTCCACTCCCCCCTCCCCCAGCTGGCTCCTGGGCCACCTGTGGTGTGTCTTTGTGGCACGCGGTTTGCTTATTTCAGCACACGTTACACACACCCACAGCAAATAAGGAGCATTGTTTTGGATTTTTTAATGTAAATGGATTCATACTGGGTGTATCACTCTGCAATTTGCTTTTTTCTCTCTCACAATGTTTTTGAATGCTATTGATGCTGATATATATAGCTTTGGTTCTTTCCAGCTAAATGGCTGTGGGAATATTCTCATTTTATGTGTCCACTCTCTTGCAATACACTGATAGGATGTTCCCCCTCTCCCTGACTCTCAACAACACCGTGGTTATCACTCCATCTGAGGCTCCCGTGTGGGCGCAGGAGCCCAAGCACTTGGACACCCTCCTCTGCTTTCCCAGGCGCACTAGCAGGGAGCTGGATGGGAAGCAGAGCGCTAGGACTTGAGCAGGTGCCCACAGGGGATGCTGGCATTGCAGGTGGCAGCTTCACCCACTGTGCCTCGACTGTGGACCCTACGTTTGCAGTTTTCACCGCCAGGGCAGGGCTCATTGCTGATGAGAGCAGCTATCATGCAAATCAAGCTTTCACTGTGTTCTAGTGAATGATCTTGTTTAACCCCCACATGTAAACAGGGCGGGGCGGGGCGGGATGGGGGGGCAGTGGTTTTCTCCAGGGTTCAGAGGACAACATGGAGGCCCAGAAAGACACAGGATTCATCCAAAGCTGCCCGGTCAGGACCAGGGCTTGGATTTCCTGAGCTCAGCCCATCCCCTAGCCCAGCGTGGCCTCTCGCTCCACGCTATCCTGGCCCCAGGGCCCAGAATCTCCACGCTCCCGAGTGGCAGTCCCCTCTGGCTTGCTGAAGGTGTGTGTCCAGGTCACCTCTGGGCTGGGACATTCATCCAGGCAGCTGGGGGGACTGCCTGGCCTCCCGTGAATTTTCCATAATCCAGACCCTGGGGGCCGTGGCCGCAGACGAGGGATCGCAGGGGCACCAAACCCAGCAAAGCCCCTCGTCTTCTGGAGCTGGCTGGGATTCGAGGAGAGAACTGAGCCACGGGCAGGGGTGGCAGGGGCTCGCCCAGGGCCTCTCCAGAGGATGACCAGGGCCGGAAGGTGACCCGTGTCCCCGACGTGGGTGAAGGGCTGGGAAGCCTGGGCTGGGGGCAGTGTCAGAGCTCAAGAATCAAAGCCAGGAGGCCGGCGCCATGGCTCACGAGGCTAATGCTCTGCCTGCGATGCCAGTACTCGGGTTCCAGTCCCGGTCGGGGCGCCCGTTCTGTCCCGGTTGTTCCTCTTCTAGTCCAGCTCTCTGCTGTGGCCCGGGAGGGCAGTGGAGGATGGCCCAAGTGTTTGGGCCCCTGTATCCGCATAGGAGACCAGGAGGAAGCACCTGGCTCCTGGCTTCAGATCGGCATAGGCGCCGGTCGTAGAGATCATTTGGGGGGTGAACCAACGGAAGGAAGACCTTTCTCTCTGTCTCTCTCTCTCACTGTCTAACTCTGGCTGTCAAATAAATAAATCATAATAAAAGAATCAAAGCCAGGCACTGTCCCCCCGCAGGCTGTGACCAAAGGGAAGTGTTGGAGGAGGGGCTCTGCAAGGCGCCCCCAGGAGCACGAGGAGGGAGGCCCGGCTTCCGCTCCCAGCTTGCAGACCCCCAGCCTCTGAGGTCCTGCTGGTCCCCTGCAGCCACCGAGGAGGGGGCCATGGCCTCTCAGTGCCTGACTTCCCCTCATCTTCTGCACTGGCAGCGCTGAGCACACGCGCTCGGCTCCCTCCTTCCCAGCTGCCCCTGCCCTGGAAGCCCAGCTGGCCTGGGTTTGTCTCAGCCCCGCCTGTTGGCCATCCCTGCCCTGCCTGTGACCATGGTTAACAAGGTGCCCAGGGCCTTCTGGCACTCTCCTGCGGTCGCCTCTGAACTCACCTTGGATGACTTCACCTGAGCACCCCTGGCCTTCTCCCAACACTGCCCAAGGGACCACACCCTCCTCCTCACTCCCCGCCCCACATCTGCCACCCCCTTCCCCTCTGCACCTGCTCAGCTGTCCTGGCCTTCTCCTCCTCTCCCTGCCCCTTATTACTAGTTAAGAAACTCACCAGTCAGGAGTTTCTTCTGCGTGCAGGGGCCCAAGCACTTGGGCCGTCCTCTGCTGCTTTCCCAGGCCATTAGCAGGGAACTGGATCAGAAGTGGAGCAGCTGGGACTTGAACCAACACTGGGACGCCTGTTGCAGGCAGCAGCTTTACCCCCTATGCCACAACACTGGCCCCTGGGCCTTTTCTCATTCACTGTCTTGAGTTATCTCAGCCATCGCTGGGGGTGTCTGGGGAGGGGAAGGGAGTATGGGGGGCGGGGGCTGATCCCCAGTCACTTATTGCCAGCTTTTACATCATCTCTTCCTGCCCCACTGGGTAGGAACCTGGCACTTTCTGTGGATCTCCCATCTTCCCCACAACACCAAACTCCAGCTCCCCCTCTCGCTTAGCTTCCCACTGGGTTCCCCCCAGAGCTGTACCTCTCAGCCAGGCCGGCTTCCTGAGGGTCACCCTGGAAGGCCACCGTGGCCGTCCGATGGTCTGAATCCTGGCCGCCCTAGGGTGTGGAGCCGCCCGCGTGGGCACTGCCTCGTCCGCAAGGCGAGAATGACCCCGGCTCCTCTTCCTCCTCCTCGGGCTGTTGTTGACGTGAGGAGCTCTGGGAGCCTCCCTCCCTGGCACGCGGGATCTGCTCCCTGCATCACCGCCGCCTGTGGCTGCTATTAATATCCACAGTCCCTGCCTTTCTGACCACCTACATCCAATCCATCACCCACGACTGCCAGTTCTCCCACCCTCACTGGCTTAACAGCCTCCTCCCGCTTCCCAGCTCAACGCAGGCCCCTCCCAGCTGTTCTGCTCTTGACAGCTGAGGTGAGCCCTTAAAAGGTAAATCGAATCACTTCATTCCCCCGTGTAACCCTGCAGGGGTCACTACCATGGCCAAGGTCAGGTCTCTTCTGAGCCTAGGGCACGGCGGGGGTGCAAAGGCGTGACCCAGCTGTGTGCAGCCAGGGCTTTTCCGATGGGCTGCTGCCTGCTGAGCTGACTGCTAGTCGCCCAGGGTCTTGTGCAGCCTGGCGCCAGCCACTTCTCCCACTCTCTCCCCACCCTGGTCCCCAAACATTCTCTCTCAAATCGCTGGGCCTTTGCACAGGCTGGTCCCTGGGCCTGAACCACTCTCCCCCTGCCCGCACGCTGGCCCATTCCTGCTTCTCTAGCAGGCCACTCTCCAAGGAGACCCTCCCTCATCCTGCTCTCAGAGCAGCCTGTGTAAAGATGAACCTGCTTGTGATTTCTCGGGGATGGGCCTGGGGTCTTCCCTCCATCACCAGCTTAGCATGTTTTCCTGCCCGCAGGCCACCCAGGGCTGAGAGCCTCAGCACCCAACTCCTGGCACGCGGCAGCATTCACACCACGTTTGTCGAGTCACCCACTCAGCAAACATTTGCCGCACATGTTTCGGTGCCGGTGCTGTTCTGTGCCCTAAGCGTGCATCAGTGAATCGAACCCATAGGATTTCTTGTCACCAGGGAAGCTCGCATGCTGGGGAGGAGGGAGCGAGACAGATCCTAAGCAGAGAGAGCTAGTCAAGGGCTTGGGAAGACAGAGGTGGGGAAGGGGCGTGGCCCAGCAGGGGAGGGGGCGTGGCCGGGCCTTGGAGAGGGGCTGCAATGGTAGGTGGAGTGGATGAGCTGCTTGCCACCAAAAAGACCATCTTTGGACCAAGCTATTCAAATGGTCCGGCAAGGGGGCCTGGGAAGAGCATTGAGGCAGAGGGAACAGCCAATGCAATGAGGGACAGCTGGGAGACTGGTGCGCGCGTCCCAGGAAACCCAGAAGGCTGGCGGGGCTGGGGCCGAATGAGGAAGGGGAGAGGACAAGGGGCTGGCCGGGGAGGTGGGGGGCCATCACGTGGAGCCTCAGGGAGCCTCCAGCTTTTACTCTGTGCAAAAGAGGGCAGAGAGCTGCACTGAGGTCTCGTTCCCGTGCCCGCCAACCACTGTGAGTAAAGCTCAGTTGTGCAACCCCCACACCATCTGGCTTTATTTGTGTTTAACACATTTTTATTTCTCCATTTTCATATTTTTATTTTCTTTGAAAGGCAGAGAGGCTTCGAGAGGCAGAGGGAGAGATCTTCCATCCGCTGGTTCACTTTCCAAATGCCCACGATGACGAGGGCTGGGCCAGGCTGAAGTCGGGAGCCAGGAGCTCCCTCTAGACTTGAGCCATCACCTGCTGCCTCTCAGGGGACACGTTAGGAGGAAGCTGGGCTGGGGACACGTTAGGAGGAAGCTGGACTGGGTGGGAGGAGTTGGAACCCAACTCCAGCGCCCCAACGTAGGGTGCAGGCATCCTAAGCAGTGACTTGACTATGGCACCAGACGTCCACCCCCACTGTCCACTTTTAAATGTGCCTTGGATCACAACAGGTCCTTTGTGCCCATCTGTCATCAAGGCCACTCCCATAGCCAGCCCCGGGAAGCTGCTACTCGTTTTCTGTCTTTGCAGATTGGCCTTTTCCGGACATTTCGTGCAAACACAGTTACGCCATCGGTGGGGTTTGGTCTTGTGTTGGCTCCTGGCCTCTCACACAGCCTGCTGTTTCGGAGGTACACGGATCAGCTCCTGGCTCCTTTTCCTGGCCCAGTAGTACTCCTTTGTGTGGCTGGACCACTCTGGTTTATCCAGTCACCGGCGGAGCGGTAGTTGGAAGGCTTGCGCTTCGGGGCTTTTTCGCACGATGCTGCCATGAACATTTGCCTGCACGTCTGTGTGAGGACACATGCTTTCATTTCTCTCGGGCTGTGGAGTGGTGCATTGTGTGGGAAATTTATGTTGATCTTTTTAAGAATCCACCCAACTGTTTTCCAAATGGGCTGCCGTGTGGAGCGCCGTGTGGCGGGGAGCAAGGACGGTAGCTGGGAGTCTGGTCATTTCATTAGCAGAGGTGATTAAATAAACCCACTGAGCTCAAGGAGAAAGGAGTCAGCTCCACCACTGGTCACCTGGGCATCTCGGGTTGGCACCAGAGACCAAGACCTGGCCTGTGGGATCCGCGGCTGCAGACCCAGGCTTGCCAGCCCCAGAGAGCAGCGGCGGGGAGGGGGGGTCCACCTCACCCTGCCCCTCCTTCCACGCCACCCAATCCCCAGACGGTCTCCACGCAGCCAAAGCGTGACAAGCCCCAGTCTGCAGAAGAATCAGCACCAGGCATGAGCGTTGGAAGCCGTGGAGCCCTCTCCCCCCAGGGAGAGGACAACATTTTCTTTGCAATTAAAATTCCTTTGAAACTGGGACCAAGGAAAATGCAGAGGAGAAAGCTTTTCACACGAAGGCAAATGCTCTTCTGTAGCAATTACCGTGCGTGCGTTTCAACAAAAGCTGTTTCCTCCTCCCTCGTCCCGTGGCTGCAGGGAGCTGGCCCTGCCTGGCCCCTGTGTCTGTCCTCACGCTGGGACCTGGGGCCTCCCATGGCCACTTGCGCTGGCTCTTCCCCGCGTCTCTGCCCACTCTCAGCCCTTGGATTCCTCATCCGTTCCGGCCTTCGGTGCAGATCTTTACTTACACTTTGTGTGGGTCCTGCTTTGGCAACCCAGTGCTCGGCCGCTGAGATGCAGTCCTGCCTTGGTGCTCATCCTGGTTGTGCCCCCTTCTCCCGGCCCGTGTCCCTCCCCAGCCCCCAGGGGTCTTTTCCTCCTCCTCCTCCTTGCACAGCCCACGGCAGGCTGTCAGCATCATGGCCTGTGATTGTGGTATGCAGTGCTTCAGAAAGGGCAGGGGTAGTGGAGACCTGATTTCCCTTCATCCATTCAATCAACAAATATTTATGGAGCCATTATGCTGTGCCATGCGCTGCCTGAAGTGCGAGGAATTAGCCCTTTCTGTGTTTAGGAAGAGGAGCCTAGGTCTTTCTGACCAAGCCCTTCAGCTAAAAAGAGCTAAGAATGCTAGGTAAAGTATAAAAAGCGTCTTATTAAAGCATCAAAGGACTGACAAGTAAGCTCTTTGTAAGGAATTACCAGGAATTACTGGGTCAAAACTCAAGGGAAGCAGAAACCCAGACGAGTTGGAGAGCATAGACTTTTGCTCTGAGGGCATTTGCTGACACTAGAAAATGTGAATTTGGGGTTTTTTTTTGTTTGTTTTTAATGATCTCACAGAATAGGGGGAATTGGAATCAAGGCTCATGGCCTGATTAAGGTGGGAAATCAAGTTGAAGACCTTAGCATGATCAAACGGGACTCCAGTGAGCTTTGTTCTTGGGGTAAAGATGGACCAGATGTCACCCAGCCTGGACGCACAGATGGGAAGCTGCATCCACACAACTCGGATACACTAGGGAATCTCAAGCCTTGAATTTGTTTAAAATAATCCAAGAATGGTAGCTTGCACAGCCAAATGCAAAGGCTTTTTAGAAAAGAAACTTCACTGGAGGCTTCAAATTCTTCTATAAAAAATCCGAGTACGATGGCCAACATGCAATCAAAGATAACCAGACACCGCAGAAAACAATGCATGGTGAGCCAGGTGCCAGCAGGACAGTGTGAGCAGACATGTGGAATCCCTCGCCCCAAGGGGCTGCCATCCAGCAGAGAAGACAGATGCCAGCCACTAATGCTTCGCCCAGTGGAGTGGCTTCAGGCTGTCCGTTTACTCAGTCTCTCAGCTGCTTTCCACACGCTGTCCTCCAGCTCTGCTCCTGGTCCCCGTGGTGCCACAGTCTCCTGGTATCCATGGTGCTATGGTCTCTTGGGCTCAGTGGTACCAGTCTCCTGGTTGGCCTCCGGTCTCACTGGCAGTTTCTTACAGGGCTCGCTTCTGGGCTGGCTCTGCGTCTCTTCTTAGGTGGTCTCAGCCATTTCCTCAGCATTAAGTGTCACCTGCCTGCCGATGAGTGTCTGATTTATATCCCCAGCCTGGAGCTCCAGACTGGTCCATCCAACTGCCTACTGCACATCTCAGGAACGCCTCAAACACAACATACCCCAAAGAGAACTCTTGCTTCCTCCCCAGTCTGCTCTGTCATGGTGTCCCCACTGTCCCGTGTTCAGCAGAATCCTCGAGGCCTCCTGAGTCCCTGGTCTGAGTTAGGGTGCAGTTGGAGGTGATGCAACGTGGCCAGTTTAGGGAGTTCTTTAGGAGGTAAAGCGGACCAGACGTAACAGCTTGCTCATGGAGGGTTCAGGAATGAGAACTCTCAAGCATGACTTCCGGTTTGGACCACGTGACAGGTTTGGGTACCATTCAATGAGCTGAGAAACCCTGGGCAAGAGTTAGTGTTAAGGAAGAAGAAAATATATTTGATTTTGGACACGTTGAGTCTGAGGTTTCTTAGAGCTATCTAGGTGGAGATGTTGAGAGGATAGGTTATCTATCTATCTATCTATCTATCTCTGTCTATCATCTATCTCTTCAGACTCCAGAGAACAGGTTAGGATGAGGGATACCAAGTCTGGGAGTTCCTGTAGTATTGCTGGTCACTGAAACCATTGGCATGGATGAGACTGACTTGGAAAGAGTGTGGACTTTCAAGGGGGACTGGAGGAAGAGGCGCCTGGGGAGGAGACACAGAAGGTGTCACTGGAGAGGGAGGAAGGAGCCCAGTTGTTCGGTTTTCTGTTCCAAAGGCTGCTGAGAGTCTCGCCCAATGAAGACAGGAGGCCACCTGTCGGATGTGGCAATATGGCATCATTGGTGGCTGCTGTGCGCCATCTTGGTGGGTGCTGGGGTGCAAGCCATGGCAGTGGGTTGAGTGGTATGGGAGGAGGTAAGTAGAATATGACTGACTTCCTCAGAGGTTTTGCTCCTCAGGGGAGGGGTTGGGAGGTGTGTGTGTTTGGTTTGCAAACATAGAATCCACGGCAGCATGTTTAAATGCTGATGTCCGGGTGCTTGTTGGAGACAACAAAGCAGGCGCCCGAGTCTGTTTTCTGTTGCTAGTACTAAAATGCCACAGGCTGGGTGAAGTAGAAGAAAAGAGGCTTAGCTTGGCTCACAGTTCCGGCCCAAGGTCAAGGGACCACAGCTGGGAATGGCCTTCTGGCCACCCGAGACCCAAGGCGGCACAGGGCACCACACGGTGAGAGCTGGGAAGCACACGAGAGACCCGGCCAAACTGGCTTTTATAGCAGACCCACTCTGGAGATAACCCATTAATCCATTAATCTATTAGTCGCATGAATGGATTAATCCATTCACCAGGGCAGAACCATAATCACTTCTAAAGGTCCCACCTGATCCCACCTCTTAATGTCTCATAATGGGGATTAAATTTTCGTGCAAGTTTCAGAGGGGGTGGAACCTACTCCAGCCACGACTGCCAGAGAAGGGCGAATCCATGGTGTGAGGTTTGTCGGATGCCAGAACCCAGGGTGGGGGCTGTTCTCGCACAAAGGGGGCGTGCTCCCTCTGTGATGGAGGGGAGCCGGGGCGGGCGGAGATGTGTTTCCTCCTCTGTGGAATGCAATGGGGATAATGATGGGCAGGCTGCCCGAAGGCTGCGGTGGGGTCAGGGAGTGAATGTTTCCAAGGGGCTCAGCCCAGCAGGGTGCAGAGGGCGACCGCAGCGCCACACGTGGCCGCTGCTGTCTCACGCTTGCTCTCACCACTGAGTCGCTCTAGCTTGTGGATGGCAGTGACCCAGCCTTGATGCTTAGAGCATTGCTTTCAGTCATCAACTGCGTGCGTTGCATGGCCAACCTGGGAAGACTTTCCCCATTTTACACAGAGGAGAACACGGTGGGTCAGAGAGGTTTAGTGACTTGCCCAAGGTCACACAGCCAGCGGCAGCAAAGCTGGGAGTCCAGCCCAGGTCTGACTCCCAGGCCAACTCCCCGCACCCCAGCCTCTGCCTTCTCCATAAAGAAGAACACAGATTTAGGAACTCGCCACCAACCCGCCTTTGCAGTCTCTACAGCACAGCCCTGCGCGTAAGCTGTGTGTCCCCCGGAGGAGGGGATGGAGAAATTCATGACTCGAATCGGAGCTTTAAACTCAGGAAGGAGGGGATTAAGGTTTGAACAAGGTGCCAGGCTTGGCTTGCTCTCCTGTTCCAGCCCGAGTCTGGAGATTAGGGAAGAAGACGTCTTATCTGCCAGCTCCATCGCCAGTCAGGAGAGGGCCTAAAGTACCCACCACCGCCATCCCTGGCACCGGTGCTGCCTCTGTGCCACCCCGGGCGGGGCCCTGTGCACACTGTGCAGCGAGTTGGCCCAACTGGATTGCAACCCGCAACTGCAACAGCCCGGCTTGGACATGTGGGACCCACGAGAGCCGTCCTCTCCCCGGGGTCACCCTCCAGCTGTTCTGCACAGGACCAGGTTGGAATGCCCGTGCCTCCCTCCAAGCCAGCCTTAGCCATGTGTGCCTCCCGGGTGCACCTGCCTCTCTGCCCGTGCCCCCAGCACCTCGTTGAAGACTGTGCCCCAGCTCTCCGCTCTGCCCAGAATCCTCCTCCCCTGGCCCTGTGCTGTGAGCCTGCTCTGATCCTTCAGGGTCAGGTCCAATGGCACCTGCTGCAGGAAGCCCGCTTGAGTCCCTGAGATAAAGGCCAAGCTTTGTTGAGCACCTACTATGTGCGGGTGCCTGTGTTAGGGGCTAGACCCCACCAGCCCTTGCCTCCAGAGGCCCAGCAGGAGGGAGTCTCGTGACTGGAAGACCTTGAGGTTGGGGCGGGGAGCTAGAAGTGACCATCACCGGGCAGGCTCAGGGCAGACCCAGGAGTGAACAGCTCCCCTTGGTGTGCAGAGAGACAGCCTGGGGCAGGGAGCCCCCCGACAGGTCCTGGCTCTGGTGTCAGACTGCCTGTGTGACCCTAGGCAGGTCACCCAACCTCTCTGTGCTCCGCATACATAGCAAAATGGCCGTACAAATGGGACGACCTCCCAGACTTGCGTGACAGTGACGCTGCTCCCAGGGGAGCTGCCTCGGAGGGTGGTGCCTGGCACTCAGGGGGCAGCAGTTGCCCTTATTACTACCGATTATTTTTCTGGCAGATTTGGGACCCGTTACCAACTCCTCCTGTGCACTTGGGAAATTTGTCTCCTCCGTGAGCCTGTCTCCATCAGGAAACTATCCCAGGGAAGCGACAAGGGGCAGCGTGGTCATGGGAAAGCGGTGGGGACTGGCCCGGGCCAGAGCCGGGTGCCGAGCCGGTGGCGACCCCCAGCCCACGGCAGCTGGGAGCCGTGGAGAATGAAGCTTGCAGGAGGCGGTTAGCAGCCAGATCCCCAAGGGCCTTAAACGCCAAAACAATGCTTCTTAGGGGCACCAGGGCTTCAGCAATTATTTGGCGACTGTGTCTGATCATTAGGGCAGATGGGCCCCTGGGGAGGCAGTGAGCTGCCCATCACGGGCAGGCGCTGGAATCCAAAGAGAATCCAGACATCAGAGGAGTGGGCCAAGGACTCAGACCCTCCCGAAAGCAGCACCAGGGAAGAACGCGGGGCGCCAGGGGCACAGGGCCCCCAGCCCCAGGGCCAGTGGCTTCCTTGGCCTGTGCTCCTTGGCCCCATTGTGCCTATCTGTGCAATGGGGACAGGAGATTGCCTGCGCCATGGTTATCGGCGTGATGGCATCAAGCACTTGCTGTGGCCGAGCCTACGATCGCCAGTCTGCCTTGGCCTCCGGCTGCCCGCTCGGCCGCCCCCGGCCTCTCTGCTTCCCCTTCCGGGGAGGAAGCGGCCGCGTCGGGGCTCCCTAAGGAGCTTGCCATGGTTACCAGCTGCCGGCGAGCAGAGGCCATAAATTGCAAGCCCGGGGCGGGCGGGGTGGGGGGGTGGGAGGGAGGGAACCTGTGCAGGGGTGGGCGGGGGGGCAGCTAAGTGGAATTGAATCTTGTTTAAGGAGGAGGCCCACGCCTCCCCGGGCCTGTAATTTACTGCAAGGTTGACAAGATGAAAGCGGAATTTTCAGCGGCATAATTGCTGGGACCTCAGGGAGCTGCGGGAGATGAGCCGTGAGCGGGCGGTGGCGGCCCCGGGCTCTCGGCGAGATCTGGGGCACTGATGCTGTGGCGGTCACAGCAGGAGGTGGACCCCGTGGCTCGGAGCCCTGCAGGCTGGGGCCAGGCTGGCCAAGCCTGGGCTCGGGCCCGCGTCGTGCTGCTGTCGCCTCCTGCGCCGAGGTCAGGCCCCAAGCATTGGGCAGATTTCATGTAGCGGAGCGCGCTGCCCGGGACGCTGCGGCCCCATGGCTGCCGGCAGTGGCCCCCTTTAGGATCCTCTCTACAGCCAGAGGGAGGTGTCCGTCCCAGGTCACGCCTCTGGCCTGCTGGGCAGCCTGCTTCTGACAGAAGTCTGGTAGTGGGCTAAAACCTCCACCTGCAGTGCCGGCATCCCACGTGGGTGCCGGTTCAAGTCCCAGCTGCTCCACTTCGGGTCCAGCTCTCTGCTGTGGCCTGGGAAGGCAGTGGAGGATGGCCCAAGTGCTTGGGCCCCTGCACCCAAGTGGTAGACTCGGAGGAAGCTCCTGGCTCCTGGCTTCCAATCAGCTCAGCCATGGCCGGTGTGGCCATTTGCGAAGTGAACCAGCGGATGGAAGACCTCTCTCTCTGTCTCTCCCTCTCACTGTCTGTAACTCTACCTCTCAAATAAATAAACAGATATATTTTAAAAAGAAGTCTGGTGGATGCGTGAGTGCCAACGCGTGGCCTCTGCCTGCACCCCGCCCCAGACTGCCTGATGGGACCCGCGAGGCCTCTGCTGACACAGCGGCATGGCCAGGTTCTCCCGAGCCCCACCACAGTGTTCCCCAGAGCAGTCGGCCGCAAACCTCCCGCAGGCAAAGACCCTCCTCGGAGCTGTCCGTTGCCAGGAGGCTTGTGTCAAAATGCATTGCTGGTGTGCGAGACTGGAGGGGGAGACTGAGGCCCAGACAGGGTAGATTCACCCAGGACCTCAGGAGATCAGAGGCAGAGGCTGGGATTCCAGGGCCCAACCCGCTAGCCCAATGCCCCCATTGCTCAGATGGGAAGACTGAAGTCCAGAGAGTTTGGGGATGCCACCCAGGGGCAGGGCCAGGGCAGGGAGTGGAGACCATGTGCAGGTGTGAGAGTTCGCTGCATTGAGCTGGGCTTCAGCCGCGGGGCATTGAGCGAGCTGCTGCTCTTCTTGGGGCCTCCCTGGTTCATCGGGAACCAGAGAGACCAAAGCCCATAGAACTGCCCAGCACAGCAGCGGGGGGCGGGGCTGGCACTGGCTGTGTGTGGGGTGAGCCCCTCCTTCCACACATCTTGCTCACGGTTCAGGCTCAGGCACACAGCAGGTGCACAATTTTCAACTTCAGGTGCACGGGCTTCTCCAGGGGCTCTCAGAATCTGCCAGGGAGCTCTCCCAGGACAGGCCCGGGAGCCAGACTTTGCTCGCTCCAGTCCTGGCTTCCCTACTTCCGGGTTGTCACCTTGGACAAGTGGATTCACCCCACCCCACCCCTGCCACCATGCCCCAGTTTCTTCATCCGTAACATGACAATAGTACAATAGATCGCAGCACAGACTCAACACGGTATCCCAGGCAGAGTCCTTGAAGCACCCTGGGGACCCTTTGTTACTGAATCAATACTCCAGGGCCTAGAAGTAGGCATTGTGAGCAAGACCCCGACCCCTGACCCCTGACCCCATTATGCTGCCAGCATGATCCTGGTCCCCTGCTGAGCCCTGGGCACCACCATCTGGTCCGGGAGCCTGGACGGGACAGGGACTCGCACGATGGCATCAAAGCTGAGTTCCAGCCCAGCCCACTGGCTGTCCAGCCTGGAGAGCTTTCTCCTGTGGCCAAGGGGCCACCGTCACCTGCTCGGGGCTGCAGTGAAAATGAGCTACCCCGAATCCTGCATGACCAGTACAGCTGCAAGGCAGACAGGGAACCAAGGAGACTGGAGGGCAATGCGTCACACATGCTGCCGGGCCCCAGGTGGGTTCATCGGTGGCTCCTGGGAGGGCCCCACCAAGCGGCACGTGCCCTCTGCCTTGGCAATGCACAGGATGAGGGCTCCGGGAGGCCTCGCGGGAGCAGAGCTGAGGTGGGCTGGGCCCCTGTCTGCGCCGTGTTCCGGTCCCTTCTCTGCACTCAGCAGTTTCTGACTGCCTCCCACGGTCAGCTGCAGGCCTTGGGCCGCCTCCGTTCTCACAGCAGCCCCGAGGCGGGTGCTTGGCCTCCGGCAGGAGGCGAGACCCTCCCCCGACAGACCCTACTGTGCCACACCCCAGGCTCTGCCCTGGAGCCTCAGCAACAGACGGAAGGTAATGGGCTCAGTCCGTGACTGAAGCCGTGCAGTTCAAGAGCTGGATAGGAGAGCCAGAAAGCCAGAGCGGGGGCGCCCGGGACAGAGGAGCCGGGAGCGAGTGTGTGTGGAGTTACAACTCAGCAGGTGGAACAATGGCGGACAGGCAGCCAAGGGGGTGGGGGTGGGGAGAAGGAGGAGTCAGAGGGGGAGAAGGCGAAAGAGAAAAAAGAGAGCAGGGAGAAGGAAGAGCAGGAGACCCGGGGCAGGTGGAGGCGAAAGGAACATGGCAGAGTTCTAGACTGTGCGGCATTCTGGCCCTGGAGTACTATGCTACCGGGAAAAGGAGCAGCCAAACCTCACACGCACAGCTTGGAGGAGACGAAGCAAGACGCCAAAAAGAGTGCGCCGCGTGGTTCCATTTCTGTGACGCTCAAAACCAAGCAGAACCTGGTGAAGATGTTCAGGAACGCACGGTTCGGTGCACAGAGCACAGGGACAAGTTGTCACAGCGTTGTCACAGAAGCCGGGACACTGGGAGCGGAGATCAGGGAGGAGCCACGATGGGGCTTTGGAGGAAGTGCGATTCTCAGTGTTTTGATCCCAGCGTGCATCCGTGGGTTCGTTTTATACTTATTAACCTGAGCATTTATGATTTGCAATTTCCAGCATCGGGGCTGCATTTCACAACCTTAACTGATTACGGAAAGTTGGCGGGGGTGGGGGATGGGGGATGGGGGGTGGGATGTGGACGAGGAGTTCCGGCGGCAGGAGAGGCCTGGGGCCTCCGGGGGCTCCGCTTGGCCGGCACCACACGGGGCCCTGCCCCCACCGGGCCGCGTTTGTAAAATGGAATAAATATTGACACGGCCAGGATGGTGTTCAATTTGTCCTGATCACTGGGCTGCGGTGAGTTCTGACAGGGTGCGGTGTAAAACAGCAGCTCGGGATGTAATTTCTACTGTCAACATGATGTACAGCGCGGCTCTGCCTGCCGCACCGCTGCCCGGCAGGGGGTGGGCGGCCCGGGAGCATGGGGGGCGGGGCCCCAACTGCTGCCCCTGGGCAGGTGAGCCACGCGAGCACACGTGTGTGGGTGTGGGTGTGTGTGTGTACACACGTGTGTTCGTAACTTGTGATTCGAGCTCATAACTGGGGTAAGCCACTCAAGCAGTGGGCACTGGGGGGACAGGGTTCACGCTCAGAGCCAAGGTCAGGCCTGTCCTTCCTGGTGGACTCTGAGTGCCTCCTTGTCTGTCCTCCTCCATCTCCCCAGCCACTACTGTTTGACTCCCAGGGTCGCCACTAACTAGAACTAGCTGTGTGACCTTGGGCAGGTACCTCAACCTCTCTGAGCCCCTGTTCCTGCTTTGGTAATAGAAATGTACAATCCTGGACACCAAGTGTCCCGCGTGGAGCTCCGTGTTACCTCTTGTTACTAGCTAATTGGCTGGCACCGGGCCTGGCACCTAGTCAAAGCACTGTAAACGTTTCTATTATTATCCGCCCTGACTCAGAATCGGCTCAGTATTTGCCACCCGCCTGCCTTCTTCCTCCTCTGATCTGCCAAGGCTGCTCCCCGGAGGTGCTAAGCTCGGGGCCCATCCTGCTGTGGCTGCCGCCCCAGCTTGGCCACTGCAGGGAAGCGAGACTGTGGCGGGAGTGCTGGTAGCATTCTGGATGGGGCTACAGCCAGGAATGACCGATGGGATGCACAGAAAGTGCTAGAATAGCGCCTGGCGCTCTGTAGGTGATCAGTAAGCGTCCATTGAAACAAAAATAATTCCTGATGTGTCCACTAGCCTCGGCCCTTGGCCCTCAGCCCTCGGCCCTCGCCTCTGACCCATCACCAAGTCAGGCCCATTCTGCTTCCGGAATATTCCTGATCTGTCGCTTTGTCCGCCCCATGACAGCCCCCTACACCGAGCCACCCCTGGTCTCTCTCTTCCCCAGACTCCATTAGGGTCCCCCGCCCATGCTTCTGGCCTGGTTCCTGAGGGAGAAGCGAGCGATTGCTTTCACATCACAAACTTACATCTCCTCTGCTGAGGTCTCCTCCCGCCTCCCCCTGGCCCAGAAGCCAAACTCCCACCCCTGCCTCCCCTGCAGCCCCCGCAGCCTCTCTCCTGCCCCTCAGCCTTCAGCGCCCGGAGCCGGCCTCTCACCTCGGCCTGCCTCTGCCTCAGCGTCTCAGGCATCTCCCAGATTTCAGCTCCAAACCCTCGCGGCAGGGGACTGGTCCCTGCCTGGCCCCGTCCATCCCCGGGAGGTCGTGTCCCCACAGCCAGGGCAGGCCTTGGCGCGGTGTGATTAGGCCACCACTTGGGGCCCCCACGTCTGTGGATAGGAGTGGGGTCCTGGCTCTGCCCCCCGGGCGCCCCAGCTCCTGAACATGGGCGAGCGAGCGGAGGGTGGCAGGTCTCACTCTCTTTGAAATAAAATTAAATAGAAAGAAAATCTGAAAAACAAGAGAAGCTTGCATTTCAAAGAAATGTGGGGTCCCCTGTACTTTCTCTGGGTTGAACTTGACCCAGTGGTAACTGTATATTTATTGTGAAGTGGCTGGGTTACTGAAGGCGACATGCACACACACACACGTGCACACACGGAAGGGAGGGCCATTGGGGTGCAGACTGCACCCCCAGCCTCCAGCTCACTTCCCAGCCCAGAGTAGGTGTTCAGTAAACAGTTACTAAAGCAATAACAGAGCAAGACCGCAGGGGGCAGGGGGCGTGGCAGCAGCCTGGTAGCCCCGCCCCGTCTCTGTCCGCCCACCCTCTGTCCATCCATCCGTCATCCGCTCACTCTGGCATGCGGTGGTGCCCACTCTGTGCCCAGCTCTGAGCGTAGCTGAAGGGCAGGGAGCAGTAATGGGGGCCCCTGGGCAGCAGGCAGGATGCAGAGGCCCGCAGAGGAGCTCCATGGGGGTGCAGGGGCCGAGGCCGGGGCGATGACGTAGAGGAAGCAGGTCCGGATCCCGCGGGGCCCCAAGCGGCTGAAGGTGGAGCAGGGCTGGGAGCCCAGAGGTCACGTTCAAGTCAGGGCTGCACCACACCGCGGCTGTGCCCCCCCCCCCTCCACCCAGGGAGATCACACGGCCTCTTGGTGCCTCTGTTTCCCTGTCTGAGAAAGGAGAGCGAATAACGGCGCCCACCTCCGGAGGCCGTGCGGGGGGTGTCCGAGCTGGGCGCCCGGGGTCCTCTACAAGGAAGCCTGCGCCTGGGCTGTAGTGGGGGAAGGGGGAGGAAGCCGGCGGAGGTTTGCAGCAGGAGAGCCGTCCGGGGGTGACTGCATGCGTGGGTGAGTGTGAGTGTGCGTGTGTGTGTGTGTGTGTGCAGGTGTGCGTGAGAGCCCAGCCATGGCCCTCCCTCTCGCCTGACCACCCACCTACAGAGCCCCGCAGCCCTGGCACATCTGAGCATGCGCACGAACCCGCCCAGCGCTGAGTGCTCCCTGCCGCCCCAGGCCCGGGAACAGCCCCCCAGGGGCTCAGCCCACACAGCCCAGGCCCCCCGCTGCCGTCCGCCTGGCCCACACTCGCTGAGCACCTACTATGTGCAGGGACTTGTTGTCAGCGCTGGGCCGCAGGGCATGCGCGCAGGCACCGGCCGTGCTGCCGCTGTGGGCACGTGCTGGGGTCAGTCCCAGGCCTGCGGGCCCGGTTCACGGCTGCACGTGGAAGCACTAGGAGGCGAGCGGACACGAGGTGACCTGCCCTGCGCCCGCGGCCCCTGCATCCCCCGGATCCACGACGGCCTTGGGGAGAAGGCGGCAGCCAAGCCCCGAGAGCGCTGGGCTCGGGATCCAACGGGCACGGTGCCCCTGGGACTCGGACGGGCCAGACAGCAGCCAGCCTGCCAGGCGCAGCGCCCACTGGCACGCCCGGGAGCCAGGCGGGCGCGGAGCGAGGACACGCACGAGCCGGAAGTGCCGGACTGGCTGAATGAGGGGACGAATGAATGAGCCGCCTCCGCTGGGGGAACCCTTCTGCCAGGTCCCTGCCCGCGCCGGAGCAGGAGGCGGCCGCCCTTGGCCGGCCTTGGATCAGGGCGCACTGCCGTTCTGTCTGACATCGTGAAATAAACGCAAGTGACCGAGGGGACGGAGTTCTGGTCCCTCCCGGCCCTGGACGAGCGATCAGAAACAGCAAGAGCAGTGTGCGTGATCGTCACAGCCACCAAGACGCGTCGCGAAGGCTGCGGCTCCTCCACGCGTGTCATCTCGCTTCCCCTTACGTCCCGCAGAGGAGACAAGTGGGATTTGCCCCATTTTTCAGAGGAGAAAACTGAGCCTCAGAGAAAGGGAACCAACCACCAAGGTCATGGCACAGAGGATGAAGTATCGGCGCTGGAACTCAAATCCTGGTCTGACTTTGGGTCCGGAGCTCTTAGGTCCCCAGACTGCTAACAGGGGCTGCGAGGGGTAGGAGGGGATAGGGGAGGCGTTGGGGGAGGGGCCCCAGGCTGCACCAGGCTGTGCCCAGCCGCACTTCCTGGCCTTGGAGGAGAGAGAGGCCCGGAAACAAATGTGGGGTGGGTGGGCTCCGGAGCTCTCCCTGTCCCCGGGGAGACAGCCAGACGACAAAAGAGTCTGGAGCGGCGCAGCTGGCACTCAGGCGGCCCCGGCCGTGGTGCCAGGACACTGAGGACTAGCTGCCACCCAGCCCAGACGCCGAGTGACACAGCGTGGGCAGCAGCGGTGGGGCCCAGGGCACGGGAGGAGCTGCAGCCAATCAGCAAGGCTGGCAGCCCCAGCCGCCCAGGGCGTCTGAGTACAGCCAGCCTCCCCGAGCACCCCGCCCCCCAGCCGCAGCTCTGCGCTTGGCTCTGGAAGGAGGAGGAGACCTTCGTCCTCCAAATCTTGCCGTCACAGCCAGGCATGTCTGAGTGAGCTCAGAGGAGAGGCTGTGGGGGTGGAACTGTTCCAGACACAAAGTGGATTAATTCGGTGGTTTGATAACATCAGCAAGGACACAGTGTGTTCCATCTTTCCCTAGAAGGTCTTGTCAGTCTCTTGGGATGGCCGCCCTTCATCATCCCAGAAGGGCTGCTACTGCTCCAGCCATCACCTACGCACACGTGCAGAAAGCAGAAAGGTTTCCCTTAAGACACTTCTTTTTAAGAGTCAAAAATGTTCCCAGGAGATTCCCGGTAGACACCCCCTGCTCTGTCATTGGCCAAGGTCGTGTGACGTGATAGCATCCTACACCAGTTACCTGTGCGGAGAGGGGAGGGCTGTTGCTGGCTTAGACTCCTCAGGGTTCACAGAGGAGGGACTGAACCCATGGCCACATGAGGGCGAGCCGTGCAGTGCAAGGGGAACGAGAGAGAGGCGTGGAGGGAGAGCTGGCTGCTCGCAGGCCATACCGTTTGCAATTCTCATCACTCTTTGGACCCAGACCACGCTAATCACTGTTCCCAGGCTGCGCTGAGGGGTCCTCCGCTCAGGCTCTTTCGTCCTGTAGTCTCCTACCTCAACTCCCCATGACCACATCCTCCTCACATCTCAAGGGTCAGCGCCGCTGCCCCCTCTTCCAGGCAGCCCTCCAGGGGACTCAGCGCATGGGAGCCCCTTCTCAGCGTGCGTGTTTGCGTGTCGATTCCCGGTGCTATTATCCGTGCTTTACCGTGGTTGCTGTTGCTTGTTTTAAATGCTGATCCACTCATTGTGATCACGTGGGTGTGATTCACAGGGCTGGGTGTGCCCCAGGAGTTCACGAGTGCTCACGGGGTCGGTGCACAGGAGTGGCCGTGTCCTTGCTGAACGAAGGGGAGGGCTCTATCATCCCCGGGTCCCTAACGCTCCGTCTGCCTGTTAGGGAACATTCTGTAAGGGCTTGCGGAAGAATGAATGAATGAATGAATGAGTGAAGTCTCTGCCTGGTCATCAGCCGTCCCCGTCGGCAGGGAAACGCTTCAGCACTGCCGGGACCGGCCCTTCCCCCACTGCCCCTGCTGCTCTGTGCCCCCAGGGTGGCAGGGACTGGGTGCTGCCACAGACGGGCGCTGCCCGCGGCCTCCCCGTGGGGCTATGGGGGCACTGCCCCAGGGGCTGCTCTCCTCTTCCCACGCCCACCGGCGACAGGCGGGGGCAGGGCGGCTGGGCCGGGGTGGAGCCGCACCTGGCAGGCTTGGGGGCCCGGGTTACAGCCGTCCTGGGTGAGCGATGGGGGCTCTGGGCCCCAGGGCGGGAGAGCTGGAGGCAGAGGAAGGGGTGCAGGGTGGCGCCGTGCTGGCCCCTCCAGTGCAGCTATAATCCGGAAGCCGCCCTGGCGCCGTTTCTTGGACACAGATTCGTGTCCTGAGCCGCGTACACTGGGGTGGGGAGCCCGGGGTAAATGAAGCTTCCCAAGTCCCGGGGTCCCTTTGTGTCACCTTGTGTCACCCTTTCACGCACCCACCACCCACCTTCTCTCCTCCTAGTCTCTCTCTCCCTTTTTTAAACATTTGTTTTAAGACTTGCAAGTCAGAGTCACAGAGACAGAGGGAGAGGGGATATTTTCCATCCATGGTTCACTCCCCAGATGGCCACAACAACAAAGCCTGCGCCAGGCCGGGGCCAGGAGCCTGGAGCTCCATCCGGGTCTCCCGTGTGGGTGCAGGGACCCAGGCACTTGGACCACCTGCTGCTGCTTTTTCGTCAGAGCTTAACCTGCTGCACTGCAGCGCTGGCCCCTCCCAGTCTCTTGCCCAACCCCCAATCCACGGAACAGCTTCGGTCAAGGTCAGGAGCGACCTCCAGGTTGCCAGCTCCAATGATCTGTTCCAAGTGCGCACTTGCTGACCTGTCAGTAGGATGACCGAGCCATTTATCACCCGAACTGGGGGTGAAAGGGAAGGAGGCTGCCAGTGACCGCTGCGGAGCAGGCTGGGCCCATGGAGCTGGACACACGGTCACTCACCTCACACCCGACACTGCCCGTCACTCCCTCCTTCCCACCACATGGTCTTCCACTGGCTTCCAGAACTCCCCGCCCCACGCCCGCCCCATCTATCTCCCTCGCCCTCTGTAGGTGGCGGCGCCTGCAGGCCGGTCCCTAACCCCTCCTCCACCTGCGCGCCCTCCTTGGGGATCCCATGCAGCCTTAACTTGGCAACCATTCAGATTCCCGCAGCTGTGGCCACAGCTGGGCCTCACCCCTGAGCCCCTGGGCCTGCTCAGTCTCCACCTGGTGCCCGACGGGCGTGCCAAGTGACCGCGGCACATCACAGGGGACCCTGATCTCCCCACATGTGCCCTGCTCACCACAGTCCTTGGCCGCCCGGCTCCCGCCGCGGAGGCTGAACCCCGCTCTCCTGCACCCTGGGTCTGATCCAACAACATGTCCTGTGACTCAGCCTCACTTCTCAGCACCTGCGCTGCTCCCCTCTCGGCCTGCGCCACCGCTTGTGACTGGATTATTGAGCCGACCCCTCCCAGCCCAGCTTCCAGCCAGTTTAACACCAGAGCCAGCCAGAGTGGACTTTTGAACATACATTGTGTCATGCCGCTCTGCTTAGCTCCTCCTAGGGCCTCCTCTCATGCCCAGTAAAAACCCCAAAGAGACACTGCCGGCTCGCAGTGCTGCCGCCGTGCCACTCGGACCTCACCTCCTGCTTTGCTGGCTCTCGCTCCACTCCAGCAAAACTGGGATCCTTGATGTTCCTGCTGCAGAACAAATGAATGTGCACTGGCCTCAGGGCCTTTGCACCTGCTGTCCCTTCAGCCTGGTACACTCCTCCCCCAGCGTCGTGTGCAGCTCCCTCCTCCCCTCTCCCACTGCAGATCTCTGTGCTAGTGTGCCCTTAATGGCAAGGTCTTCCCTGACCACCCTGTACAAAGTGTTATTTATAATGATGACGATAGATGGATAGATACATAGAGAGCAAATCCCCCCACCCAGAGTCTCCCGGGCCCCTTGCTTCTCTGTGTCTCTGAATAGCACCCACCATGCTCTGACCCCGCCTCCATCCGTTTTTGCTACACCAGAAACAGCTGAGACTGGAAGCTGTCCAAAGGAAAGAATCTGTGTGGGCTCAGGGTTCCAGAGGCTGGAAGTTCAAGGGCATGGCGGCGGCATCTGGTGAGGGCGTCATAGAATGGCAGCAGGTGCAAGGACCAGTGGGTGCCCCAGAGGTGCTGGCTGTAACAGCCCGCTCCCCAGCGGCAGGTCCAGTCCTGGAGAACCACACTGGCACCCGATCCCCACATAAAGCCCTCCGCTTCGCCACATTGGCAATCAGAGTTGAGTGCAGAGGGCCCGGCCCAAGGCGCCTCACTGCAGCCATGGTGTTCGTTCACTGAGCCACCGCCCTGGAAGCGACAAGACTCCGCCTCTTTGTGCTCTGCCTTGAACCCACCTGTGTGTGCACCGTTCATGAGTGTGCACCGGATACCCACTCCCCACTGACACATGTGACCGCACACACACACGAACCACACGCATGAACGCAGGCCCCGGGGGACAGCAGACGGCTTCCTGGAGGTAGGGCTGGGGAGCAGGCAGGAGAGGCCAGCACAAACTGAACCAGGCCAGGGCTCAGTTCTTAATCTCATTTGGGATTAAGCAGCTCTGTGCACTAGGCTGAGACCAGCAGCCCGCGGAAGGCCGCCACCATGGCCTGTGTGTCCCAGGAGTCCTAGGAGGGTGCGACACAGCGCGGGGGCTGCATAGCCACTTCCCCAGACAGATGCTCGATGCCAGCAACTGGGGCCCGAGGCTGACCTCCCCCCAGGCAAAGCAGCTGGAACAAGACAAAGCAGGCCACGGGAGAGGAGGCCGAGCGTCCGTGGCAGCCCTGGCGGGGCTGTGCGGAGCGGTGAGCAGCTGGCAGGCAGCCAGGGCGGCTGGCCAATGCGCCCGAGGGAGGGCCAGGCCGCTGGGATAGGAAGCCTTGTGCTGGGGGTGGGGGAGGGAGCTGCCCTTGCACAGGTGCCCCCCAAACCGAGCCATGTCCACTCGCAGGGGCCCCTTTTCCCACTCCGCAGAGGTGCCTACGCCTTGCCACGCGGCTCTGGGCGACATCCTTGAGCTTTACTCCCCTCTGTAAAGTGGGGCTATGATGCCAGCCCTTCGTCCTGGGCAGCCCTTCCACCAAGGGGGCTTCTCCCCTCAGCACCCCAAAATCCACACCTCCCAACCCCTCCTCCTGTACTTCAGCTCTGAGGGTCCCCGCAGCCTGTCCCAGCCTCTGGGCCTTTGCACGTGCTGTATTTGATACCTGCTCCTCATCCCTCCAGCCTAGCCACACGTCACCTCCCCTGAGAGGTCCGCCCGGATATCCTGTCCATAATAAGACTCCATCGCTTCTGTCACCCCCTCCCACACTCTGTCCGGCTTCAGTTTCCTGAACACGTGACTTGTGGGTTCATTCCTTCATTTCCAGTCTCTTAACCACAAAGTGGGATCCTTGGGGACCAGGGTTCGATTCTGCTGATGGCTGTGTCCACACAGGAGCTGGCGTCTGGGGAGGGGCTGGGAAGTCGCGTAGATGACGAATCAGCAGAGATGTGCCTCCGCCTGATGTGTAGTATCTGACGGCATTCTGCAGGCTCACACGGAGAAGTGATTTTCCAAGTGTGTCGAAGGAATGAATGAAATGCATTTCCTTCCTGCTTGTAGTAGGCACAAGCAGTGTTTGATGAATGAATGAATGACTGAATTGCGGTTAGTCCCCTCCTCTCGTAAAAGGTGCTATCAACAAAGAACTAAAGGAAAGGGAGGCCAGAGGGGAGGAGGCAGAACAAAACGGAGTGCCACAAACCTTGGGGGCTCTCCCGGCGCCCCCCTGCAGAGCCGGAGCCTCCTCTGATGCGCCCCTCCCCCGGCCTCCCTGCAGGGCTGGGACGCGCCCTGGCGCTGCCTGGCGGAGCCGGGGGAGCCGTTCCCACGGCCGTGTGCACAGGGAAGTCATAAGCTCCAGGAAATGAAGGCTGCGGCGCGGCGCCTCCCCCTCGCCCATAACTCCAGCCTCATTACGACCAGCCAGGCCATAATGGGAGCCATCAAAGCTGGGTCCCCAGGGGCACGGGCGCAGCTCAGGGAGAGCCGTGCGTGGCTGACCGGGCGGGGCCCACCCGAGTGACCAGGCTCAGCCACAGGGCCGGGGCGCGAGGGCAGGGCCACAGGTCCCTGGACCCGGCTGAGCTCAGGTTCCCGAGGACTCTTTGCCTCCACTCTTCCCTCCATATGGCTGGCGTCTCCCATTCCTGCACCCCAGAAATGCAGCCCGCCCCTCATGACCACCCCATTCTTCAGCCAGGATTCCTCACCCTGAAACCCCTCCCATAAAGAATTCCTGGGGCGGCTGTTGGTGCGGTGGTTTAGGCGTGGCTTGGGGCAAGCATCTCACACGGGTGCCTTGGGTTCCAGTCCCAGCTTCACTCCTATCCCAGCTCCCTGCTACCCCGCACCCTGGCGGACAGCACGTGATGCTCAAGGACGTGGGTCCCTGCCACCCCCAAGGGAGACCTGGATTCAGTTCCAGGCTCCTGGCTTCAGCCAGGCTCAGCCCTGGTTCTTGTGAGCATTTAGGAAGTGAAACAGAGGACTGATTCTTCTCTCTCTCTTCCTCTCTCTCTCTCTCTCTCTCTCTCTCTCTCTCTCCCTTTCAAGTAAAATGAAAATAAATACATCTTTTAAAAATGTAAAAGACTTTCTGGAGCCAATACTGGGGAGAAGTCCTGGGCTGCTAGGCATTTGCGAAATGGGCATAAAACACCACCCCTCAGCCTGTCACGTCTCTAACAGCATGAGAAGTGCCCATGGAGTGCCAGATTGAAGGGGTGGCCTTCTTCCCCAGAGACCCGGCTACTCCCTTTGTCCCCAGGAAGACCCAGCTAGGACCAGGCCAGTGTCCCTCACACCTCTGCCCAGTCACACACTTCCAGCTTCCCCCCAACTCCCCAAACCAGCCAGACCACCCGCAGCCCACATGCACCTGCCCCTGGCCGGGAGCGCTCATCCCCCTCCCCCAGGGGGGCTCTGATGCTCCTCCTCCCCGAAGCAGCCCCGATTCTCTCCCCCATCTCCCCCTCCCAAACACCTGCGCCCACTCCCTTTCCTGAGTCCCGCAGGTCCCCAGTGTCCACACACATTCATGGCCCCACAGGGGTTTCGGTTGTTCCTGGGGGCTGGCTCGTCTCCCTCTCCGCTGAACTGTGAACTTATCCACCCTCGTGCCTGGCATCCAGGCCAAGCCTGGCACGGAGCTGAAGCTGGGTGGAGCTGAGTTTTAGGACGGGGCTGAGTTGAGCGTGGCAGGGGGTGGGGGAGGCTCCTCACCTGCACTCACTCCGCCCGTGCCCGAAGTTCCTCCATTACAGCCGCGGGCCTGTCCCCTGTAAACACCCACATTAAGCCATTAGTCATCATCACGGCTTGAGTAGGCGTTAGTCCCTCAGATCCCTTTTGGCTGAAAGCAGGATCTGATGCGGGAGGGAGAGATGGATTGACCTGCAGCGCTGTGCTGGCCCGGAGGGAGGAGAGGGTCTCCGGACTCGGGGAAGCCGCAAGCTCAGAGGGGCCATACCCCTGCCCAGCGCCACAGGGCACTCGGGTGCTCCCTGTGCTGCCAGGGCAGAGCAGGAGTGGCCGCGGGCTCCGGGAGGCCCTGTCTGGAAGCATGAGGGGAGGGTGGTCCTGGGAGCTGAGGCAACTGTGCCCGCCCCTGCCCGTGTGCCTGGGGTTCGGGGTTGGACCCCTGGGGAGGGAGGGGCCCGTGAGAGGGGCAGGAAGGGTGGAGGAGGGTGGGAGTCGAGGGTGGGGGGTAGGGGGCAACCTGCCAGACCATGGGCTCCAAGAAGCCCCGGCACACCGTGGTCACGCACAGGGCGGCGCACGACGCCAGGCCCACAGGACGCGTCTGAGAGGTACCCACAGGGTGAAACGCGGGCCCTTCTTGCCCTCCCTCGACAGAGCGCCCCCTCCATGGTTTCTTGGTTCTCTTGCAGGCCCCAGATGGATCAGCACGGGCCCTAGTTCTGCAAGCAGGCGCGCACGACCCGCCGGCCCGCACCCGCTCTGCGCAGGGACCATGGCGCACCGGAACCGTCCGAGCCGCCGAGGGGCCGCCTGGTGATCCGGCCGCGGCACGGCGAGGGGGGCGCGGGCGAGGACCCCCGAGGTCGTCCATGCCCCGGGCGTGGCCGCGCCCCCGCCCCCTCCAGCCGGGCGCCCCCGCCCTGGGACGGTGTGCAAGGCTGCAGACTTGGCCACCATGTGACGCGGCGCCGCTCTGCCGTGCGACCGAGCGGCGGCGCCCTGGTGCCTCCCGTCCAAGCTCCTGGGCCCGGGCCCGCGCAGGGCAAGCATGAGGCCGCGGCCCGACGGCAGGAGAGTCCTGGCGGGAGCCGCTCTGTCGCCCGCGCTGCTGCTGCTGCTACTGCTGCTGCCACCGCCGCCGCCCCTGCTGGGACGCCCGTGGGCGGCGGGCACGCCCGCGCCGTCGGCGCCCGGGGCTCGGCAGGACGGCGCGCTGGGCGCCGGCCGCGTGAAGCGCGGCTGGGTGTGGAACCAGTTCTTCGTGGTGGAGGAGTACACGGGCACGGAGCCCCTGTACGTGGGCAAGGTAAAGTAGGGCTCCGGGGACACGCACGGGCGGCTGCAGCGGAAGCCCCCACCCCCACGCCCCTGCCGTCTAAATCACGGGTCCTGGGCGCCTCCTGCCTGCTGCTCCCTGGCTGGTCGGGAACCCCGACCCCACGCCCCCACGCCCCCCACGCCTGTCTCTCATCCGCTCCCCTTGGCAGCTCAGAGAGGCTGGTGAGTAAACCCAGCACATCGCATGGGGAGATGCCCACGGGATTCAGACACAAGCTCACGGGTCTGGTCGATTCTGCACACATTTCGCGGTCAACGCCTTCCCTGCCGCCTGGGCTCAGGCCCACGGCCCATCCCATGGCCCGCGGAGGTGCGGAGATCGCCTCCCCCTCCAGACTCATCGGCCGCAGCCCACTGGGAGTTTGGTGCCCTAAGAAGTCCTGCTGAAGTCGTTCCAGGGGCCCGCAGCCTACCGGCCACGCCGCGCTGGCCAGATGCCCTGGCTGGGTGCCTGCAGAGGCCCCTGTGCCTTTCCTTCATAGCACTTTATTTTATAAAAAGATTTATTTATTCATTTATTTGAAGGTCAGAGTTACACAGCGGAGAGGCAAGAGAGAGCAAGAGAGAGAGAGAGAGGTCTTACATCCGCTGGTTCACTCTCCAATTGGCCAATCCAAAGCCAGGAGCCAGGAGCTTCTTCCAGGTCTCCCACACAGGTGCAGGGACCCAAGGACTTGGGCCATCTTCCACTGCTTTCCCAGGCCACAGCAGAGACCTGGATCGGAAGTGGAGCAGCCAGGACTTGAACCGGCTTTACCTGCTACACCACAGCGCCGGCCCCCTTCGTAGCACCTTAACCATGTATGTGTATGATTGTGCCGTCAGTGTGCGTCTTCCCCATCTGCCCAGGCCTGTGCACACCGGTAACTGCTCAGTGCTTCAGGCAGAACGGATGAGAGCTGCCCACTCAATCCCTCTGAGCAAACGCCAGCCAGCCTGGCTGGAGAGGGCTGCCTGGGAGTGGACGGAGCTGAGATGGACTTCTGCACTCTGCCCCGTCCCTGGGCCGCTCGTGTGATTTCGGAGAGGCAAGACCCGGCTTCTGCTGTTCGGGGCTTCCCCAGGGTTGGTGGAGACTCACGAGAGCATCAGAAGCCCAAGTGGTGCCGAGTAGGTGTTCATTCAGTGGTGTCTCTTGGCTGGCTTCATGGAGGAGGAGACACCTGAACTGGGCTTTGACATACGAGTAGGAGTTCGTCAGGCTGCTGGGGACGTGGAAGCCTGAAGGGGGCTGGTTACTGGGAGATGTGTCAGCCGTTGAGGTGTAGGAGTGGAGGGTACTGTAGGGCATGGCAGTGGGGTTGTCCCCAGAATCAGTTCTCTGACTGTTGCTGAGATGTGTGGATGGGAGACCAGCTCCGGGGCTTCCCTTGTGCTTAAATGAGTCTACGAATTGAAGACAGCGCGGTTTTGAGTCTCAGGGATCAGGATCCTGGACGGAGAGAGAAGTCTAGATATCCGCCTTTGGGCCTGCCTTGCAGGAAACCTGGATTTTCTCTGGTCTGGAGACAGTGGGCCCCCGTCCTCAGCAGTGCTCCCCCCATGCTGGTGGCTGGAGCTGGCAGCCACCGCTGAGCACAGCGAGGACTTGGCTGGCGGAGCTCAGACAGGTTCAAGGTCTTGGTCAGAGTAGCCAGCACCCACGCGGCAGAGCCAGGGACCACTGACTCACGGCAGGGCTGTGTGGTGGCAGGGCTGGTGGCATGGGGCAGGGGGCTACGCACGGCCCGGCAGTGGCTAACAGTGAAGCAGGTAGGACCCGGGCCTTGGAGACAGGCACACCTGAGGGTGAGGCCCGCCCGGTTCTGCAACCCATTCACCATGGGCCCCGGGACCAGTCATGCTGCCCGCTTCCTCAGGCTGTCCAGGACCAAAGAAGAAAACAGTAACAGCGTGGGAAGTGTCGGCCCCCCGCTGGTTTGTTCTCTGATGTTTTTGTTATTCCTGCGTCCAGTGCTTAACTCTTACCTGGCGAGGTAGACATCATCGCTGCCTTTGTAAGTGAGGAAGCCAAGGTCAGAAGGGGCAAAGTCACAGAATGGGTGGGGCAGTGGCTCCGACAATGGGAGCCTGTGCAAGTTGGTCGGCTATTTTGTTTTTTGTTGTTGTTTTTTTTTTAAAGATTTATATGTTTATCTGAAAGGCAGAGTTACAGAAAGAGAAAGAGAGAGAGGGAGAATGAGATCTTCCATCCGCTGGTTCACTCCCCAAATGAACCCAATGGCCAGAGCTGTACCAGGTTAAAGCCAGGAGCCAGGAGCTTCTTCTAGGTCTCCCACGTGGGTGCAGGGGCCCAAGGACTTGGGCCATCTTCTACTGCTTTCCCAAGCACCATAAACAGGGAGCTGGATCAGAAGTTGAGCAGCTGGGACTCGAACCATTGCCATTATGGGATGCCGGCACTACAGGCAGCGGCTTTACCTGCTGCACCACAATGCCAGCTCCACCGAGTTGCCATTTTTAAGCCTGAAGGAAGAATTTAGCCTGATTCTTCAGACCTCTCCAAGGACTCCAGGCTGGGAAAGGCTTTGATCCAGGAAGACCCAGAGAGACAGGAAGGGCTCCGACCCGTGGGCTCTGATCAATGTCGGAGTGGGAGGCTCCCCCAGGCCCCTCAGCCCCGTTGTCTGCCCAGCAGCGGGGGCTCTGGAGAAGGCCCCCCAGCCACCCACATCCTGAAAAGATGAAAAAAAACCAGGTTGTTGACTCACTGCTTTCCCCAGTGCCCATCTTGGCCTGAGTCATCTCTGTGGCCTGAGCCCAACCCGCACCCATCTCCCTGAAGCATCGGCTGTCGGTGATTGGATGGCCCTGCTAAGTCCGTTCATTGCAAGAAGGGCCCGAGGCCCAGAGGCAAAGATCACGCCGTGCCGCACAAAACCAACCCAGGAAGCCCGGTCTCCCGGCACGGGCTCTGTGGCTCTGTGCCCGCTGCCACAGTCCGACATTCAGCGTCTGCTGGGAGCCCAGCATCATGCTGGCTCGGGGAGGAGGGTCTTTCTCGCCCCGCTGCAACCCCTCAGCATTGCCCCCACTGTCCTGGGGCCTCCACTGCCGCCTGCTCCTCGCCTGCTCCCTGAGCCCCTGCTGTCTGCCTCCCCAGGCCGCCTCTGCACAAGCCCCCTGCAGGGAGGAAGCCATTCCCACCTCTGCAAACATTTGCCAGACGCACACATTCATACAGAGGTGCTGTGCGCACTCCGGGGCTGCCTGGGCTCCAACCCCGGCCCTGCTGCTCGTGGTCATCTTCGTCTCCGTGCCTCAATTTCCCCATTTGCAAGGCTCCTGCTGGGACCCACCCTGAAGGGCTGCGGTGAGCGAGTGAGTCTGTCAGCGCAGGGTGAGAACCCAGTGCAGTGGCCGGCTCCCGGCCCCTGTGGGGCAGGTAGTGGCTTTGATGGTTTTAAATCTGGCCTGATATGGCCGTCACTTTGAGCGTACCCTCTCCAGGGGGTGGGGAGCATCCGCCTGCGGGCTGTATGAGGCCCACAAAACCCTTTGGTCTGGCCCCACCAAGACAACCTTGGAACTCAATAAACCCATAGCAGGCTAATTTTTAAGTTGACCATTTTGTATGGCCCAGGAATGATGTTATAAATATCCCAATGGCTGCCGCAGAAGCAAGCCCCAAACCAGGATACCGCAACCCCCTGCCTCAAAACCCAAAGGCCTTCAACCTGCTCTCCGGGTTCCTCACCACCCCAGGAAGAGGAGCATGGGCTCCCAGGAGCCACCGGTGCTCTCTCCAGCTGAGCCCCGCATGTGCACAAGGGCTGTGCATACACGCGCATTCCTACCACGCTCTCTCTTGCTCTTCGGGGAGAAAGGACTTCTCCACGGTTCCAGTTAATTCACTGCTTCCTGGCTCCCCCCCCCCCCACCCGCCGCCTCCCCCACTCCAGGGAGCTGCTCAGAGCATCGGTCCTTGTCGGATTCCAAAGGTAGCTTAGCAACAGCACCATCACCAGTGAACCCCGGGCGCCCAACGGTAACCTATTTTACAACCGCCTCCTCCATCACTCACCGCCAGGCTCCTGTCCACACCCACAGGAACCGCTGGGCCGCGAGGTTGTCGCTGTCGCCGAGTCACCACCCTCCCCCCAGCTCCCTCCACGGCCTTGCCCCGCTGGCATCCCCTGGCCCACCCTCTCCCCTCCCCTTCGCACAACACCCACCCTCGAAGCACCCTCCCAGCATCTCCAGAAGATCTGGGTACTTTGACTAATCCCTTTTCCGAACTGTAATTTCCCCCGAGGCTTCTGTCAGTTGGATGTGGATTTTGTAGGATTTTTAATTTTTTTTTAAAGATAGAATTATGGGGTCAGCACTTAGGACCGACTCCTGTGGGCGGTGAGATCTATTTTAGATATACGGCAGGATTAAAGTGGGGAGGAGAGCAGATTTAATTAAGTTGCTAATATTTAAAGAAAATTGATGAACTCCTGGTTTACGAGTAGCACAGGCGTGAACAGACCCCTCACGCTCTGGGAGAGGTTTTTTTATTTGATTTGCTTTCCGTTTAAATCTCGGACTCATTTTATTTGCGTAGCTGCGCTGTCCGTTTAATTGTCTTTAATAAGGAAAACGTACCTCTGCTCGCATTTGATTTTGATTTAATTAGGAGGAAGTAATTAATGGCCTCGTAAATCCCGTTTTTTAGCCCCCTGGGATGAGAAGCCGTCACTCCCGTGTTTTTCTCCTTGTTTATGATCAAGGGCTGGGGTGTGGCGGCGGCGGGGGCAGGGGGGGCAGGAAGGGGTGGAGGGGGTTGCCTCTCCTGAGTTGGCCTCACTTGATGTAGGAAAGAGCCCCAGCTGTGGTGTCAGACAGACTTAGGGACTGTCTCATGTTAGCTGTGGACCCTCTCTGGACCTCAGTTTGCCAATCTATACAATGGGGAGAAAATGACCTTGATTCACAAGGTCATGGTGAGGTATCGGTGAGGTGATGGTCCCCGTACCTGCAGCACACGAGCCCCTGTGTGCCTGGATCGGTCACAGTGACTGGGGCCTCCAGAAATCCCAGGAGACAGTTGGGGAGTTCCAAAGACGGTCATGTGTTTCATTATTAACTCAGTAGGCGCCAGGGAAAGGGAGATGAGCGGCTGTGTGTTCACCGTGTAACCTCGCACTCACGTGCCTGCAGACACACACACACACACGCACACATCCGACTCTCCCGCTCCCCCGTGTCAGGCACCCGCACGTGCAGGGGGTCCATGCCCTGGGGACTCGGGGGAGTGTGGAACACAGGGCCTGTGTGTGGGGCATAGGGACAGAGTGGGGTGACAGCTCTGCAGCCCAATGGGAGGGCATCTGAGAGGGCTGCCTGGAGGAGGAAATGAGCTGGGTCTGAAAGACAAGAGGGAATTGCGTGATGGCCCCAGGAGCTCCAGCGTACCAGGATTTGAGTCTGGGGTTCTCAGGTCAGGAGATGAGGGGACTGTGACCCCACAACCCCTCCCAGGATCAGGACAGGAAAAGGGGAGGGAACCCAGCTACACTGAGCACCTACTACGTGCCAGGAGCTCCCGTATGTTACCTTGTGAGTCTTCAGGATCGGTGAGGCAGCAAATCAACCCCACACGGAGGCCACGCAAGCACAGGGCAGCGGCAGAGCTGACGCCGACCCCGGCTCCTCCCAGCAACAAAGCTCCCACACTCTTTTCCAGATGATGCAATGGAAGCTCAGAGAGAAGAAGCCACGGAGCCCGCAACCGGGCGAAAGACTGGGGCTGAGGCCCCTGCCCCCCAAGCAAGCCGAGAGGCTGCAGAGGCACCACCCGCCCTCTGCAGCCACGCTGACCTGGGCCACACTCAGTGGCCTGCCCTGGAAAGTGGGGATACGTTCACATCCTCCCCAAGGTCAAGGTGACTTCCGCAGACAGCCTGCAAAGCTCGTCCGCTGGGGTAGGTGCTCAGTGAAGGAGCGCACCGTCCTCCACCTCCACCCACAGCTGAGACTCTGAGAGCCAGAGGCCCCCTCTCCATGCCTGCCGGAGCCAGGGCCCAGGCTGGCCGGGCAGGCAGCCCACACCCGCGGCTCCAAGCTCTTTGCTCTCTCCCAGGCCGACCAGCCCTGTGCGACTCTGCAGTCCTGGGAGAGCAGCCGCCGGGCCCAGTGTGAGCTCCGTGTCAGACTTCACAGAAGAACACGGATGACATCACCGCTGGTTCCACTCCCGCCTCCCCGCGCCTCACCCTCGCTGATAAGTGAGCCCTGGCCGAGGCCTGACTTAGAAATGTCAGGGAGACCTGATGCCAGCCCAGGAGACAGAGAGGGAAAGAAGCAGCCAGGGCACGGTGCTTGGGTCCTGCTCTCACTTAATCCTCACCACACCAGCCCCAGGGCGGGCTTGCTCTGGTTGCTGGTGTGTGTGTGTGTGTGTTGTGTGTGTGTGTAGAGTGACCAACACTGGTGAGCGGTGGAGTCAGAAGCGTGGCTTCCAACACTTCGCTGTGGGACGGAGCACATGCCTTCTTCCCTCCGTGCCTCGGCTCTCTCATCTGAGAAATGGGAATGGTGATGTTTCCTAGGGCAATGACAAAGGCTGCGACAACTGTAGCGTTGCAGCAAGCCCTCCAGGCGGCGTCTGCTCCTCCATGCTGCTCAGAAATGTTCGCCGATGTCACAAGCGCACAGCGGCTCTGCCTGGGAGGGGGTGCAGCCCCCACCCCCATGGGGAGACAGATCCACCTTGTCCCAGCTCACCTTCCCCGGGCCAAGCGTTAACAGCAAACAGGAGAGACAGGCGGGTCTCCCCATCCCCGGCGCGGCCAGTGATTCAGGGCCGACATCCTGAGATAATTTTATTGGGGGCATTAAACTGAGTTATGAGGTTTTTACAATGCAGCCACTTATGAGAAATCTATTAACAGTAACTGGACAGGAAGGAGGCTTCTCGGTGGAGCCCAGGACGGGCATTAATTGGGGCAATCTATAACAGGACGGGGACCCGGGAAGGTTCCACCAGACGCCTCCCTTCACTCCCTGCAATTTCTGCTGAGAATCAGCAGAGTCGCCAAAAAGAGAGAGATGCCCATTAATCGGCTAATGAAATATGAAAATGTTTATGGGCCATTCAATCTTCCAAATGGCACTTCTATAATCCACCTTTCAGACACAAAGTTCCCCCAGCAGAATTTACACCCCGGCTCCTCCTACGTGGCAGGGGTGAGCGTCCATCCCTTCCTGACCACAGCGTCCACACCTGCTCTCTCTCCGGCTCGGGAGTCTGGGGTCCACACAGCACCCTGGCCCCGAAGGGGCTTTAGAGACTCTCTCATTTGCTCCCCGTGGCCACAGAGGCAGGGAGCAGGGACCCACCCAAGGCCCCCGGCTTCCTGGGGGTCCACTTCCCTCTGCTCATGGCTGCTTCGGAGATGTGGGCGTCGGCAGCTATGGTCTCAGGTGTCTGTGTTTGCCAGAGCTGGTTCCTCCACCCAGAGAGCCCAGTGCAGTGAAAGCAGCCTGCTGGTGGTGCCTGGATTAAATGCCGGTTCTATACAGTTAACGCCTCTGATAATACGATATAACAACACGCTGGCCACGGCTGCCACGCATTGGGCTCTTACTGTGTCCCAGGCAGGGCTGATCCCAGCTGATGGAGCCGGGCGGGCTGTGAAGTGGTGAGAAACCTTCACACCTGCAGGGGACAGTCTGTCCTCTCCCGCACCCCACCTCGGGGCCCCTCGGAGTCAGCAGCCGGAGGGTCCATGCCTGGCCCAGCAGGGCCTCCGCTGCAAAATCGCTCTGGGCAGGGCCCCGCCGGGCTGCCTGTTAAATGTTGGGGATGTTGCTGGTACCAGGCGGCCTCCAGGGCTCTCAGCTCCGTGAGTCCCTCAGCGCCTCCTGGAGGGAGCTGCCGTCCTGACTGCCGTGAGCCAGCAGAAGCTCCTGGAGCCCCCAGAGGATGGCAGCCCCGCTCCAGCGCCGCAGCCCAGGCTGCTCAGGCAGCTCCCGCATCGCTGTGACCCTGAGAAATTGTCCCACACCTCCGATCCCAGTACAAAGGGGGGGATGGGTAAAATCAGAACAGCGAAGTCTGCTGTAATAGGGTGTTTAAAAAGAGTCCTGGGGCCGGTGCTGCGGAGAGCAGGTAAAGCTGCCACCTGCGACACCAGCCTCCCATATGGGCGCTGGTTCGAGTCCCAGCTGCTCCACTTCCGATCCAGCTCCCTGCTATGGCCTGGGAAAGCAGCTGAAGATGGCCCAAGTGCTTGGGCCCCTGCCCATGTGGGAGACCCAGAGGAAGCCCCTTGCTCCTGCTTTTGGTCTGGCCCAGCCCTAGCTATTGCATTCATTTAGGGAGTGAACCAGCAGATGGAAAGTCTCTCTGTGTCCCCCTCTCTCTGTAACTCTGCCTTTCAAATAAATAAATAAATCTTTTAAAATAGGTCAATAAATAGTCTGAACTAGACCAGTGTGCCTGGCACCCAGTAGGTGCTTAGCCTGGCACCCAGTAGGTGCTCCTGTAATCTGCCTCTCCGCCCCTGCCCCCTCCGTATGCCAAGTCCATCTTCCAAGGTGGGGCAGGTGCCCCCATGAGCCTTTGAGGGTTGGAGCCAAGGGAGAGGTGGACCTGGACCTCACAGTGAGGTCCTGCGCGAGCACCCTGGGATCTCGTTACCTGCGCGAGCTCAGAGCTCCCCCTCGCCCCGCGCCTGCTGAGGCAGAAGCTGCGCTTTAACAAGCCCCCAGGTGATTTGCATGCATGGTCAGGTTTCAGAAGCACCGGCTACAGCGATCCTACAAGGCCGAACATGATAAGGAGGATGCTTGATGTACTGAGAGATCTTGGGGGACACTGGGAGATGGGGGATGTTGAAAGGCTTTCTGAGCAGGTGGCATTTGGCCACGCCTTGCAGGGGGCGTGGACCCTCGGGGCTGAGAAATAAGGACAGGAGCCTGTGAGCAGGAGCCTGGGGGCTCTGGGTGGCCAAAGGCAGAGATGAAGCGATGGCTCTGGACTCCTTTGCAGCGGCAATAGGGAGCCACGGAAGGGTTGCAAGCAGGGGAGAGCATGCCCGGGGCTGGCTCTGAGGCTGGTAGCCTGGCACAGAGTGGAAGGCACATTACAGGGGTGGGGCTGGAACAGGGAGAGCAGCAGAGGGCTGGGGAGATGGCCCAGGCCAGAGTGAGGCGAGTGTGGCTTCCGGGCCTCAGTGCCCCCTCGCATACCTGGGGCTGTTGCCGGAGGGCTGGCTGTGGAGCGGGTCCTGGTGGGACTGCAGGCAGGAGGCCGAGAGAGCCGCCTTCGCAGCCGGCAGCCACCCTCCTCTCTGCCTCCGCAGATCCACTCGGACTCGGATGAGGGGGACGGAGCCATCAAGTACACCATCTCGGGTGAGGGTGCCGGGACCATCTTCCTGATCGACGAGCTGACGGGCGACATCCACGCCATGGAGCGGCTGGACCGTGAGCAGAAGACCTTCTACACGCTTCGCGCCCAGGCCCGGGATCGCGCCACCAACCGGCTGCTGGAGCCCGAGTCAGAGTTCATTATCAAGGTGCAGGACATCAACGACAGCGAGCCCCGTTTCCTGCACGGCCCCTACATTGGCAGCGTGGCTGAGCTCTCTCCCACAGGTGGGCCGCGGGCCTGGGGGGGTGTGCCTCTGGGGGGTGCGCGCTGGCTCCTGAGTGCCACTGCCGGGAGGGGCAGAGCCGAGCCTCGGGGGAGGGGCAGGGTCGCCCACAGGGTCTCCATGTGAGCTCAGGTGTCCACTAGGGTCAGGCATGGCCAGGTACGGGCAACAGCTGCACCCCTGGACAAAGCCGGAGCCGGGCCCCAGTCACAGCCGTGGACACGGCCCCCACCGGATATGAACCTGCACGTGGACTCACTGGGACACGGTCACACACAGCCCAGCTCAGGGACATGGCCCCTCCACAGGCCACATCCAGATGTGTCTCACAGCCAGGCACAGCCCTTCATGGAAACAGCTACACACAGACCCAAGGTGGTCCTTGGCCACAACCCCCATAGAGAAGCAGTCCCTTCTGCATGCCCAGCTACACACAGGCTCGCCCCGCACCCAGGAGCGGCCGCAGGGGACGGGCGCAGCCTCGCGGCCAGACACAGCCACATGAACCCTGCACAGGCACAGACAGGCCAAAGCCTTGACCGGGCCTTACTGCCTGGGGCCCGGCCGCGGGGTGCAGCTGCGGGCTTGCCCGCCCACTCACCTGAGCAATATCCACACAGCTTCGCTTCACGGCCCACGAGGGAGCCACAGTTCACCAGGACCCAGGCGCCTGGGGCCATGGGCTCGCGTGGAGCTGGCTGAGCCCCAGGTGCAGGGTCAGGTGCACCTGCCCAGGTGTGGCCATGCGCTCACACGCTGCTGTGCACATAAAAAAGAAAGCACAAAGACTTCAGACACAGCCACACTTGGAACCTGCTGTCCACACAGCAATCAGACCCAGGGACTGGAGGCTGGATGACTCCACCTCTCCTCCCCGCGTGGGCCCCCAGGTCTCAGCCCGTGCTGTGTCACTGACTCCCTGTGGCCACAGGCTTGGCTCTGCCTCTCTCCGGCCCTCCCTCTGGCCTCACCCGTGTCAGACGCCGAGGGTTCTTGGGTTCTTGGGGCAGGGTGCAGTGAGCCCCGGCGTCACCAGGTTGAGCCAAACCTGGCAGGTGGATATATACAAGGGTAGGCAGCCAGGAAGAGGAAGATGCAGGCTGAAGAGAATGGGGGACGCGAGGGGTGGCGGGAGAACAGGGAACAGCAAGGGCGGGAACGTGGGTGTTGGCCGGTGCACGTGTGTGCCTGAGGAACACACGCGTTCCACATGTGTGCACAGCTGTGCACGTGTGTGGCAGCCCAGGGCACTTCAAGGCCTGTGCACGCGAGGGATGTGCTGTGTGCCTGTCTGAGCGCATGCATTCATGCATTTAACAGCTATGTTTGAACACCTACTGTGTGCTGGACATTGGGGTCCCAGTGGTGAAAAGGCAAGACTCCCTACACTCCCGCAGGGCCCATTCTGGCTGAGGAAGGCAGACGGTGAGCAAGTGATCAAGTAGAATATTAGTTCTCACAGGCCCCTCTGCAGAGGAGACACTGAAGCAAAGACCTGAAGAAAGTGAGGGTGTGGGCCCCGGGAGAAGAGCATTCCAGGCAGAGGGAACCATACATGCAAAGGCCCTGGGGTTGAACTCCCCCAAAGGTAGCAAGGCGGCCAGATCATCAGCCCTGTAGACCATAACCAGGGCGTTCTTTGCCTGTGAGATGGAGTGGCTGGGAAGTGAGCCGAGGGCCTTGTTGAGAAGAATGACATGGTCTGACTTGGTTGCCACGGGGTCTCGTGCCCCCTGAAGCACAGACGGTGGGCTGGAACCAGAGGGCACCAGGGGCGGTGTTGAAACGTAGGCTTCGGGGCATTTGTGGAAAGTAGAGCCGAAAGCCCTTGCTCACCGGTCGGCTGTGTAGAAAGAAAATTCAAGGATGGCTGCTGGAATGTTAACTGAGCAGTGAAATGGGTGGGACTTCCATTTCTGAGGTCGAAGGAGTTCCTCTGGGGGAACTCGCTGGGTGGCTGAGCGGAGACCCTGAACACCCGGCCGGCGTGCAGGTCCAGCGGAGGTGGGGGCAACAGAGATACATCTGAGACAAATTTCAGAGCCGGGCAGGAACTTAGACATGAGCTGTGCAGGTGGGGGCCTTGGGGCTCTGGCAAGGTCACACTGCGGGCCCTGCCCCCGCCTGGAACTCTGTCCTAAGGGAATGTGGCCCTGAAGGACTCCAGGGGAGCTGTGGCCTGGCCGAGGCAAAGTGAGGAGGTGGCCCGGGGAAGTTGTGAACTCTTCCTCTGTGGCACAGAGGAGAGTGGCTGGGGCCGGGGACTCCTGGGGGAGGGGGCGCAGAGGGGGGAGCATCCCACTGAACGATGGGAGCGCTGAGGCTGGGGGCACCCAGAATCCCGTAGCATGTCAGGGATGGAGCCGGGCGCTGAGCACAGCTCCCAGGCTTCACAGAAGAGAAACTGAGGCCAGGGCAGGGGCTCTCCCCAGGCAGGAGGCAGAGCCAGACCCCAGCGGGAGTCCCAGCTCAGCAACTCTCAAATTCCACTCCGGAGACAGACGCCAGGGAAACCCAGGATGGGAGGGGGGAGGCAGGAATTAAATTAATGCATTTCATTTGAACAACTTTTTGAAGGGGCAGCGGCTGCGACGCTGGGTGCTGGCAGAGACTCTGGGCGGCTTTGAAAATCAGTCACAATTACTGAGCCTCCTGATCTGGCTGGGGAGGCGGGGCCGACAAGCGGCTCGGGTCCGGGCAGCTCCGAGATCAGAGGGAGCAGGGACGCAGCCCGCAACATGAAAGGCGGCAACGCTCGCAAATTAAAGCCCTCCCAGCATAAAAGAGGAGGAAGTGAGCCGGGAGCCGAGGGCGGCCGCGTGGAGCAGGCACTGGAGGAGGGGGGCTCGGCTGCCACGCTGGGCCTATCGCTGCCAAGCAAATCCCGGGATGGTTGGGAGGCCCCACCCCACCACGTGGCCTTGGGCAAGCCCCTGCCCCTGTCTGGGCCCCAAGTTCCCTTGTGAGCCTGGAGGGGGCGCGCTCTGGCTGCAGGTGCTCACTCTGTGCCCACTACCTGCTAGGTGTGGTTCCGGCCTTGGCGAATCCTAGAACAGAGAGAGACCGGGAAGAAACCATGTGTGATGAGCCTAGCTGTGGGATTGCCACTGGGGCTGCCTGGGGGGAGGTGCCCTGTTCCATACAGGGCCAGAGAAGGCCTCTCTTTTTATTTATTTATTTTAAAAAGATCTATTTATCTACCAAAAGGCAGAGTTATAGAGATGGAGATGCGGGGCGTGGGGAGGGGGGCACTTCCATCTGCTGGTTCATCCCACAAATGGCCACAATGGCTGGGGCTGGGCCAGGCTGAAACCAGGATCCCAGAACTCCATCCAGGCCTCCCGGACAGGTGGCAGACGCCAAGCACTCGGGCCGTCCTCTGCCGCCCTCCCAGGCACAGGAGCAGGGAGCTGGGTTGGAAGTGGGGCGGTGTGTACAGGGCATGCCAGCGTCACAGGTGGCGGCCTAACCCGCTGGGCCACAGCGCTGGCCTCGGGCCTCTCTGTATAAGAGGATGGACAAAGACCCGAAGGGCAGAAACCAGCGAGCTATGCCAAGCAGTGGTTCTCAAGTGGGAGGACTTGTTAAAACACAGACTGCTGCTTCTCTCCCCCCTCAACTTCTGACCCAGTAAATCTGGGCTGTTAGGATTGTTTGCGTTTCTAGCAAATTCCCAGGTGAAGCTGGTGCTGCTGGTTGGGGGACCACACGTGTGGCAAGAGGGCTGTTCCAGCCAGAGGGGACGGCAGGTGCAAAGGTCCTGAGGCATAGCGTGCTTGTCATGTTTGAGGGAGAACAGGGAGGGCCATGAGGCTGAAGACGAGTCAGTGAGGGGACAGAGGAGGTGCCAGAAGCCGGCCCTCAGAGGACTTGGTGGCCATGCAAAGGTTCGCAGTTGTACTCTGAGAGGGGGAGCAGAGGATGGATGTGAACCAACTGGTATTTTTGAAAAATGACTTGTTGGCTGTCATGTTGAAAACGGACTCTAGGAGACGAGGGTGGGAGCAGGGAGGCGAGGGTGGATGGTGGCAGGTGCCGAGGAGAGGTGGCATCTGGGTGCCCGTTGATGGTGGAGCCAGCAGGGCTGGTGAGGGCTTGCACACCGGGAGTGAGAGCCAGAGGAGACGCGGGCGATCTGAAGTCAGGGCCTGAGCAACTGCACACAGAAGGAGACTGTTCGAGCGAGTTTGCAGAGCTTGTTCCTGGCACGTTACGATCAAGATGTCTCCTGGAAACCCAAGTGGAGATGTCAAGGGGACAGATGGACTTACAAGGCCGGACCTGAGAGAGCCGGGCCTTAGAGACAGGGCATTGGAAGCCAGCAGCAGAGAGGGGCGATTTACCGCTTGGGGCTGGATGACGTCAACAGGGGACGGAGTTTTGGTGGAGAAGAGCTGACCTGGATGATCCCTGAGGCGTCACCACCTGACTGGGGGACAGCGAGGGGGCTCTCAGAGGGCCCCTGATAGAACCTCACCCGGCTCGACTCCACCTGCTTAGTGAACCAACTGCGTACGAGACTCTGTTCTCGGCACAGAGGGCACAGAGATGAGACATTGAACTCGGCGTGCACTCACTGCTTTCTTCTGGGCACGACAGGGGCCGTAAGCAGCAGGAACTGAATTAAACCCGCAGATGTTTATGAGCGCCCGTTATAAGCAGGTCCTCCAGTGCGCTTGGCTCCGAAGGGCCAAGATGAGGCCCTTCCAACTCAGCAAACGTTAGCACCTACTTTATAGATGGCCCTGCAGGACACGGGAAATAAGCAGCTACTTCTCATTCAGTGAACAAGTATTGAGCTTCCCATGTACGTGGCGCTTTGCCAGGCGTGTGGTGTTGCACGGGTGAGCAGGACGCTGGGCCTGGCCTCAAAGGGCTGCCGGGTCACTCTCCTCACTTGTGCCAGATCTGAACTATTGGTAGCGGCTGGAGGGGAGTGTCGGGGTGTCTAAGATCTCGCTGCAGCGCAGCAGAAAAAAAATGCTGCAATGGATTAGTGATGTCTGCCGCAAGCCGAGGAGGGGGAACGTGGTGGCCAAGACACCATAGAGTGGGCCTTGCCGGGCCAGGGAGGGCTGCGGCTCAACCGACCATGGAAATGGTTGGGGCGGGGCTGCAGCCACTTCCGCTGTGTTCTGTTCCTCTGTGCACAGCATCTGTGGCGAACAGGAGACGCCTGCTTGGTAGTACACCCGCGCTTCCTGGGACAGTCGCTAAATAACAGCTATCAGCCAACACTGCCTTCACAGAGCTATTTCCCTTTATCCTCACAATCCCGAGAAATAAGCAGGGCAGGTTTTACTGTCCTCATTTTGCCGATGTGGAAATAAACGCAATGAGAGAACGGTGGCTTGACCGAGCTGCCACGGGAAGCAGACCCAGAGCCTGCAACCTGAGCACGCGTTCCCAGCCATGGCCCCCTGGGCTTTCTCGGGGCGCGGGGGGGATATTCACGAGCGTTTCGTGCACAGGACCCCACAGCTGGAAAATCATGTTCCCATCCCTCATCCCAATTCTTCCTCCCAGAGACTCTCTTGAGTGCTGACACCCCCATTTTACAGCTAAAGAGACTGAGGCTCGGGAGGGGCAGGGAAATAGAATTGGGAGAGCAGAGCACGCCGTCTGACGCCAGAATCCAGTGCTTGGGAGGATGGGGGCAGAGAGGAGGCAGCGGGCTGCCCGAGGGGCTCATTTGGACAGGGCGGTGGCAGGCTGGGAACTTACCATCGTCCCGTCTGCAGCTGGAGAGCGTGTGGCTCAGCAGCCCCCAGGCCCAAGCCAGGAATCAATCGCTGGCCTCTGCAGAGACAACTTCTAAAGATGTTTTTAATTAAAGTCCGGGAAGATCTATATGTGCAATATCTCCTTGCCTAGCAACGGCACTGGCTCTCACCACCCAGGTTGGGGAGAACAGGACAGGAGCTTTCACTGGGGGGGAGAGGTGGCGGAGATGAGCAGAGGCTCCAGCCCTTGGAACCGGTCCCTTGGCCCAGGAAATCTGGGTGAGGAGGGGCACATCCACATCTTGTTGTCTTTTCTTGAACAGGAAGAACCCTGTCCAGGCCGGGCCCAGTACCCACACTGCCACTGTGTCCCCAAGGGTCTAACCAGAGTAGGAACTCTATAGATGTAGAGTGAGTGAGCAGGACTGAGTTATAAGCACACGAATGCCTACTTTCTGTAATGGGCCGAAAGATGTTGTATGGATACTTGAAATATTGCCGACCCAAATGGACGAGGTCACCAGTCAGTGGGGCAGGGCCTCTTGTTAGTGTTGAAGTAGCAGAAGAGCTTGCGGGTCCCAGTCTGGGATAGTAGGGAAGCCCTCTCCCCCAAAGGACATAGTAGGCGCACACCCAAACACTCATAGGGGGGCCGCCTGGCCTGGCAGGTGCAAGGCCCGGGTCCATGAAGAAAGAAAGTGGCAGGGGAGCATGTCCAGGCGTTCCCTGGAGCCTCTGGAGAAGTGTGTCTCCAACACCAGGGTCCCTCACCTCATCTCACTGGGCCTTTTTGCTCCTCGCCCCTCCCGTGCCCCACCCACCCCCGCTGCTTCATTTGAGTCTCTGTGTTCTGGCCCCGCCTGTCTGTGCCACCTTCTCTTCGTCACTTGTATCTGGACCTGCACCTCCCCTCTAGCCTGCGACCCCCACCCCCAGCCCCGCAGCCACTTTCTTGCGTCTCCTGTGTGTCATTCATCTACATTAGGCTGCCCCGGCTGGGCGGCCGGAAGCAAGGTCAAGGCCAGCCCAGCCAGCAAGCATTATAAGTGATGATCTAAGAGGGAGTTGGGAGGGGCGTGGGGGACAGTTTGTTTCCTGTGTAATCTGAACGTTCTCAGGGACTCGACAAGTGGTTTTTAATTTTTAATACAAAGCATTCCACACAGTGCTGGCAGCAGCAGGGGGTGGGACTCATTTTTTATAAATGTTTGAGAAGCTAAATGTGAGCGTAGGGTTTCCCCAGGCCCAGCAGGGCAGCAAAGGGAGGTAGGCGAGAAGCAGGATGATAATTGCTAGCATCTTCATCACAGCGATGCCTGGTCACCTCGGCGGAGGACTGTTCTCTTCCAGAGTGCTCCGTCTCTTTCATCTCTTCCCGGGGGACAGGAAGAGGAAAGTACTCTCTCCATTTTGCAGGAAGGGAACTGAGGCCTGAAGAGGTCGGGTGGTTCTCCTGCAGGCAGCCGAGGACGGGTCTAGAACGGGAATTTGTGTCCACTGCACTCCTTGCAGCAGCACCTGCTCCTGGACTCAGGTGGGGGCTCCTTCTGGGGACTCTGGAGCCCAAGTTTGGGGCTGCAATTGCACCTCACAGATAACAGAGTTAAAGGACAAAAAAGGAAGGGATTTTGGCCTGGGAGCCAGGGCCTACCTAGGTCCTGCTTCTGCTCCGTGGTGTCAGAGCCACTAGGTAAGCAGAGATGCAGGGGAGGCCAATGCCCTCCATCCCGACGCTCAGCACCCAGGGGTCTCCTACTCAGGGCCAGGGGTGCAGCCCCAGCTGCCTCCTGACTGCTCAAAGAAAGGAGAAAGGAAGGAGCTTGTCTCGAGCATCCATGTCCAGCCACTTAAACCATCATCTCTGATCCTCCAAGCGTCCCAGAGAGGCTGAATGAGCCCTTGTAATGCTCAAGAGAGGAAAGAGACCAGACAGGCAGAGACCTGACTGGAGCACAGGGTGAGGAAGTGGTGGGATTTGATTCCAAAGCCTACCCAGTCTCCTTGGAGGAGTGTCTCCCCTGAGGGGTGTCCAGCATCTCACACTGACTCCAGCCAGCAGGGGCTCCAATGCCTCTTCCTGGCTTCCATCCCCTGGGCATCAATCTCAGAACAGGCTTGGTGGGCCTGGGAGGGAACCCTTCTGTCCAGGCAGACCTGGGTTGGGATCTCTCCCTACGGCTGACTAATGATGTGACCTTGGAAAAGTAACCAAGCCTCTCCGTGACTTAGTTTCCTTATCAGACCATCAGGAGTTGGGCTGAGAGCATCAGTTCTTAGCCCAGGAGGCACTTTAGAATCACTCTGCAGCCTGTAAAAATAACCTTGCCTGGGCTCCACCCCAAGAGTCCTATTTAATTGGTCTCTGCATCAGTTTTATTTTAAAGCTCCCAGGAGATTCTAATGTGCAGCCAGGTTGGGAACCACTGATTTCTGCACTCTCCAAGGACTAGCCTTTCCAAATCTAACATTCCAAATGGATCCCTGGGCCCTAAGATCCTGTTTGCCAAGAACCAGACAGGCAACCCTTGTTCCCGCCTGCATTGAGACTCTTGGCAGCTTAATAGGACTGGACATCAACACCATGGACAGCATCCCTTGTCCCCACCCATCCCAGCCCTTCTTCTGGACGTCTGACCTTGAACCGGCTGCCACCTACTCATTTCTCTTCTCCTTTCTTGCAATGTCCCCTCTCTCACTCACCTACTTCTGTTCCAATCGACCCCTCCTCTTATCTGTAAGTCAGGATACATCACACTCACCTAGGTTAGAATTCTGCCTCTCCACTTCCTTCCCAAAAGAAGCTGGCCATGTACTGTCCTCGGTGCTGAACATGGAAACCTATTTGAGTTCTCACAATGATCCCGAGAGTTTAGTAGCACATTACCTCATTTCATAAGTGAGGCCATTCAGCCGGTACTTAACTTTACTCATCCATTTCTTCATCTGCAAAGTGGAAATCTTTTTAAAAAGATTTATTTATTTGAAAGGCAGAGTGACATACACACAGAGGGAGAGAGATCTTCCATCTGCTAATTCACTCCCCAAATGGCTGCAACATCCGGGTCTGGGCCAGGTTGAAGCCAGGAACCAGGTGCTCCATCCTCATTTCCCACATGGGTGGCTGGAACCCAAGCCCTTGGGCCATCTTCTGCTGCCTTCCCAGGCATTAGCAGAGAGCTGGGTCAGAAGCAGAGTAGTGAGGACTTGAACCACATTCCAATATGGGATACTGGTGTCACAAGTGGTGGAGTAACCTACTGCACCCCCATGCCAGCCCCAAAGTGGAAATCTTAGCAGTTTATTGTAAGGTTTAATGTGTAAGTTCCACAAGATAATAAAGATAAAGGGCTTATATCATAGCATCTAGCACAAAGTAGTTATTTAATAAGTGGAATTTATCATTATTATTGATGTTGAATAATTCCATAAATTAATTATGGGCTTCATCTCACAACAGTCACATATTGATTTTCAGGAGTTTTGTAAACCTGTTGATATCACATTAGTAGCCTGAAATTGGAACATAGTGGGAGCATTTGCACCTTGGGAATCAACAGACCCTACAAATCCATGCATTTCCCACGCCCACGCCAGGCCCTCCACCCCAGAGTACATGGTTGACCATTTTCTACCACCTATATCACAATGATATCTTCATCCATGTCACAGATAGTGGGATATGTGATCTGATGGAGAGACTGGAAATGTTGGTGCATTGTAAAATTAAAAAAAAAAAAAAACAACTGTTGATCTTGGGGGTATGACCACAAGGTGGTCCCACAGCAGCCACAGCCTCATCCCCTTCTATCTGCCAATGCTGGGGGCTGACTGGTAGAGGAGGTGGGAGGGGGTGTAGGGCCTGGGAGCCAGTGGTGAATCATTGACCCTCCACTGTCCCATGTCGGCATTAACTGTAATGGCCGCAATAAAGAATCCTGGATTGGGGAAATGATTCCATCATCCCCGTGGGAGTTCCTGGGATGCAGCCAGGGAGAGAGAGAGTGAGTGAGTGAGTGAGTTCAGCCATGCCCCTGGGGAGTCACTTAGCCCAGCATTGTGCTTTGCTCAAGGGGTGGGGAAACAGGAGAGGGGGAGTGACAGGGAGACCCTGTCTCCTAACAGCCACAACAGCCGCTCTTTATCCAGCATCCCCCGAGCCCAATGCTTTGTGTGTCTTCTCCCATTCCAAAACCTCTGTGAGAGAAGCAGGGCTGTGCCACTGTGCAGGCCACCATGTCTCTCAAGACTACAGCAGCAACCTGCGTTGATTGAGTTCTTAGCATGGGTTGGCGCTGTCCTCGGTGCTGAATGTGGAAATCTATTTGAATTCTCAAAATTCTCTTAGGAGACTGAAATACAAGAGTTCGTGACATGCCTAAGTTCAAAATCCTTTTGTTTAAAATACTCATCTCCTCATTTGTTTTTCCATGATCATTAAAAAAAATTGTTTGAGAAACAGAGTGAGACAGAGAGGTCTTATCTGCTGGTTCACTCCCCAGATGACCACAATGGCTCGTGGGCCAAAGATGGGAACCTGGAACTGACCCAGGTCTCCCACAGGGGTAGCAGGGGCCCAGCCATCGCAGCTGCCTACCAGAATGTGAATTAGCCGGAAGCTGGGATCAGGAATTTGAGCTGGGAGTCAAAGCCAGGCACTCCCAGCATGGAAAGTGTGTGCTCCAATCAGCATGCTAACTGCCAGAGCAAATCTACCCTAGACCAAACTTCTACGAAGTGTCAGCACCATCACTGATTGTGACAGTATGCCAGGCCACCGACCCAAGGTCACTGTGCCTTTGCTGACCCTTTGCTGTCCCCAGAAGGGCTCTGGCATCACAGAGTCCTGAATTCAAATCCTACCACTTCTTCGCTTTGTGCCTTCAGTCAAGGGTTTTCCCCTGATTGGGCTGTTTCCTCCCCTGTAATATTGGAGTGGCCCATTCTACCTCTCTGAGATTCCATGATCAGAGAGCAAGGATTGAAGAGGCCGGTGATGCTGGGTGTGCAGTCAGGAGACACCTGGGGCACCAAGCATCAGGAGGTGGCAGCTTGGCTAGCCCTCTTCTCCAGGCAACTCTGACATGGTTGACGTGCAGCTGGAGCCCCCAAAGAGAGTGGTGCATTGCAGGGCCGGTTTAGGAGGCTCCAGCTGGGGTGGGGGTGTGCGGAGAGGGAAATGAGAAATGCAAAAGAGTGAAAAATAAATGCATGTGTCTGTCTGGAATGATCGAGGGCCCCAGGCTGGAGGCGGGAAAGGCGGGCAGCAGGCTGGACTCAGCAGAACTGCTGCAGTAGCATTCCTGGCCCACTCATTAGCCAGGCAGTGAGCTGGCCTCCCCTCCAAGCATGTCCCTCTGCTGGTCCAAGGAGCCCAGCCCAGCCTCAGGGAGGTGCCCAGCCAGGCAGAGGGTGCCCAGCAGAGGGCATCTCCCTGAAACAGGGTCTCTTATGCCTCCCCTTTGGGTCATACCCTGAGCTCCCCTCCCCCAGACTCCCTCTAGTCCTTCCACCTCACTGCCTTCTCTCTGGAAAGGTGCACATGGGCCAAGTGGCTTTCCTGGCCCTTCTCTCTGACCCCTCCCGCACCCTCACGCCCACCCCCACTCGGTCTAGCTTTCGTCAAATTGAACATGATGTCAAATTAGAGCCATCTCTGGGACAGGCCGAGAGAAGCTCCCAGTTTAATGAGGCAGCGTCGAAAATCAATAACTTAATTGCCACAGTTTGATGGACTTTTATCCAATTTATACTCTCCCCAGCAGCCTGCGTGCTGAGCATGTGAAGCATGTATGTGACTGGGAGGGGCTGTCTGGGCATGGGGGAGGGGCGGGGAGGGCACCAGGGCTTGCAGCCAACTGTTTTCCAAAGGGAAAGCCCGACACTGCCTCCCTCCTGCCAGGGGCCAAGAAACACCAGCCTCAGAGCCCCACTGAGCTTGGCTGTCCCTTGTGGAGGAGAGCACTGGAGGCAGAGGTCCCTGGAGGAATCGGGAGAGGCTGGAGTGGGTAGAAAGAGGTTGGGAGGCGGGTGGCTGGTTTCCAGTCCTGGCTCTGACTCCGACTGTGATGGCCTTTACTGGTGACAGTGGGACGTTGCCACTATTGAGAGCCTACTAAGAGCCCCTTGTTATTTCTTAAATAATTTTACTTATTTATTTATATTTATTTTAAAAGCAGAGAGACAGAGATTGAGAAAGAGAGATCTCCCATCTGCTGGTTCAATCCCCCAAATGATCACAACAGCCAGGGCTAGGCTGGGCAGAAGCCAGGAGCTGGGGACTCAATCCGGATCTCCCACACAGGTGATAGGGACCCAAGTTCTTGAGCCATCACCTGCTGCCTTCCAGAGTGGGCACTAGCAGGAAGCAGAGCAAGAACTTGAACCCAGGAATACAGATACGAGATGTGCATGTCCTAGCTCTGCACCGCACCCCCGCCCCAGGGCTGGGAGTTCAAACTTCAGCCCCTCAACCTGGCTAAGCACAGGCCGGGGATTTTGCTGACGATGAAGTGGAGAGCAAAAGAGGCTGCCTTCCCTTGCGGGAGTCCTGCAGCCAGGAGCCACCCAAGGGAGATTTGAGTCCCGACCCCACCCCATGGTCACACTGTGCCCTGGTCAGGAAGTGGGTTGGCACTCAGAGGCCCTCCAGAGGGGTTGGGGAACAAGCACAGCAGCCAGGAATGACCTTTGTCCTGCTTGGTCCCCCGGGCCCAGGCACGTCGGTGATGCAGGTGATGGCTTCAGACGCGGATGACCCCACGTATGGCAGCAGTGCCCGACTGGTGTACAGCGTGCTGGACGGCGAGCACCACTTCACTGTGGACCCCAAGACCGGTGAGGACTGTGGCGTGGCTTGGGGGCAGGGCCAGGACCCGACAGCTCTAAGGACTACACAGAGGCATCCTGTGGGGAAGAAGGAGGGGGAAGAGGGAGGGGAGAGAGGGAGGGAGAAGGAGGGGAAGAGGGACAGGAAAAGAATGGAGTGGGAGGACCCTGAAAGACTGGCAGAGAAGCAAAAAGGCAGGATGTGGCCCCTGCAGGTGCGCTGGAAGGACCTCGGAGGTCTGAACCGAGGATCCCCACTGGATCCCCGCTGGTCCTGGGAGCCAAGCTGGGCAGACCCTTGTGCAGCCCTAGGGGGTTGTGGTGCAGGTTGGGGGAGGGGCGCGTTATCAGCAGTTTGGAAAGCTCAGATTACGTGTGGTTGTTCAGGGTCTGCTGGAAAGAGCCTTAGGGAAGGAAGGCTGGCTGCTTTTTGCTTATTCACTCCGGCCCGGGCAGCACCAGCCCCTGCCACCGTCTTCATCCCACGCCCCTTGAGGTTAGGACCTGACTAGTCTCTGGGGAGCCTGGGAAAATGCCCAGGAGGACAGAATGAGAGCACTGAGGCTCAGAGAGGTGCAGTGACTCATTGAAGGTCACACAGCTGGGAGCACTGTGGGTGCCAAGGTTCCAAAAGGTGCTTTCACTGCCCTGGGATAGAAGGGGGTGGCAGCCACAGGCGGTTCAAATACTCTTTGTCCTGTGGGGCAGCCAGGCAGCACGTGCTGGCTGGGTGGGACCACAGGATTCTTGGAGGCAGTGGCAGCCATCTGCAAAGGATGGAGATTGCAGAGAAAGACATTCCAGGCAGAGGGCGTGGTGCAGGCAAATACTGGAGGAGAAAACAGCCCGAGGCTTGGGGGGGGGGGGGGGGCAGGCCAGTGAGGACCGGGCCTGTGGGGAGGTGGTGTGGGGAGGCTGGCGAGCCCGGGCCCAGTGCACCTGCTGGGAGCCAGGCAGAGCAGCTTAGGAGGTGGGAACTGATGGATTGGGTAGGGGGTTTTGTTTGTGTGTTTGACTTGTCTGGGGAGGGGAGCATTCCAGTCTATGAACACAGTTACACTCTCTTCCACATAATATCTTCACGATTTTTTTTCTCCTTGTAAAATGCATTTTAGAAAAACATTAAAGAAATGTTTAAAAGGAAAGAAAAAGCAAAGCTCTCGCACTCCCAGTCTTGGGTACTTGCCGATGCTAAGGTAGCCACCCAGCATGTACCTCCTCCAAGACCTTGGACTCATCCACTTGGAAAATATTAAGTCATTTTTTAATATATAATACATTTCAAGGTTCAAGATTCAAAAGGTCCAAATGGGTACTTAGTGGCAATTCTTCACCCCATCCAGGCTCCAGCCACTCAGTCTAAGTCCCCAAGGCAACCAGGGTAATTTTCCTGTGTATCTCTCAGAGCGATTGTATGCATGTACAAGAGAATAAGGTGCGTGTATTTGGGCTTTTTTTTTTTTACATAAATGGTGACTGTAAACACACACAATATACATTGCTTGCCTTTTTCACTTAACAATACATCTTGAAGATTATTCCGTATCAATCTGCAAAGAGCTTGCTCATTCTTTTATTTAATGCCTGTTATGGATACACTAAAATTTATTTCACTAGTCCCCCACTGATGGACAGTTACGCTCTTTCCAATCTTTTGCTACGACGAATAACGCTACAGTGAATAACCTCATACATACATCATTTTGTGCTTGTGTGAGTCCATCTGCAAGATAATTTTCGGGAAGAGGAAAAGCTGGGTCAGAGAGCACATGCGCTTGGAATCTCGATAGATAATGCCGGAATGCACCGGGTGACGCGCCCGCCCGCCAGCCACGTACGACAGTGCCTGTTTCCCTCCTCCCCGCTTCCACTACCAGTTCATTGATGACTTCTAAGCAGGAAAGTGACATGCTCAGGTTTTCATTTTAACAAGATCCCTCGGGCTGCTGCTGTGCAGCTTGGCTCGAGGCAGGGAGGTCCCAGAGCCTGGGATGCCTGGCAGAGGGCCCCAGAGGACAAACACGGAAACCTACACCTGTTCTCCACACCTGCTCGGACTCCCTGGCCTGCCCGAACAGTGAGGAGGCCAGAGGTGACGGAGGAGTGTGGGTGGGTTCTCAGAGAGCTCCTGAGGAGTGAGATGTTGCATAGGGCAAGCCTGGGGGTAGGGGTCTGGATGATTATACGGGACCGGATGTTGGAGGAGTAGGGGGCTCCTGAATGCTCCCTCAACCCAGCTCCCTGTGGTCGCCTGGCAAGGGGCTCCACCTACAGAAACAGAAGGAGGACTGTGGATGAGGGAAGCCACCTGAGAGCAGAGGAGCGCATGACTGTGCCTCGGTCCGGTCAGACTAAGTAGCCCAGCTTTAACCATTGGCTTACGATGAGACAAGAGGAGGAAGAAGCATCTAGAACTTCTTGCAGCCACTTGAAATATGGGTCTGGGCTCCAAGAGTGGTTGGGGCTCTTTAGGCTTTGTGACCCCAGGTGCACATGGGGGCCATCCAGACTCACCTCGTACGATCAGGGTGAGGATTCAGTGGGAGGGCTGGCTCATTCATCCATTCAGCCACTAATAGCCGAGTGCCTGTTATGAGCCTGGCTCTGTTCTCAGCACCAGGAAGGCGGCAGTGGAAAATTCCAAGACTCGGCTCTCATGGAGCGTGTGTTGGAGTAGCAAACGCAGGAAATAAACAGACATGTGGGGCATGATGTTGGGTAGCAGTGAGTGCTAGGGAACGCACGAAGCCGGTGAGGGTGTAGACTAAGGTTAAGAACTCCAGGTGATCCTGGGTGGAGACCGGATGGTGGGAGGTGGTCAGCCATGTGGGTCCTGGGCACGGGCACTGCAGGCTGGGGTGGGAGGTGCTGACCCCCGCATTGTCCCGCGGGGTGATGAAGGTGAGGACGAACTCATCCTCTCAGCCCTGGGGTGGGGGCGCATCTTAGGGTGGAAGAGCCCCCCTGGAGGTGGGGAGAAGACGGAGTGTGGATGCACAGGAAGGGCCAGGCCCGAGGCTTGCAAGGCAGCAGGGGTGGGCAGAGGGAGGCTCGGACTCCCGGGGAGGCAGGAGGGGCCTCTGCCGCAGGTGGGGGGAGGGGGTGGCAGAGCCCTAGGCCAGCAGCCAAGGAAGGGGAGCACCGGGCGAGGCAGGTGAAGGTGCTCAGTGGGTGCCCTGTTCTTGGGACCCCCACTTCCCGAGTCTGGAAGGGTCTTTTCTGCCGTGCCCCGTGCAGAACCAGCCCTGACTTCCCCACCACTGGAGCTGCCGGGTGCAGTTTCCCCAGCCAGGACTGTGCCGGCTGCGGGGCTATATTTAGCAGTCACTGCGAGGTACAGTGTGTTCTCGCTGTGCGGGTGGCAGGGAGCGGAGCCGGAGCGGCCCAGAGGAAGGTGTGAAGGGAGGGGGCAGGCGGGACACCTCCGGGCCCAGGGAGGAATTAACTTGTGTGTTTTAAAGGCCAGGCTGCCAGCAAGCCCCCGACTGGGGCAGCGGGGGTGGCATTTGCAGGCTAATGAGGTGGTGCCTGGGCTCCAGGGTCCCCCTGCAGCACGTGGAGGGGACGGTGGGGGCGGCGAGGACAACAGCTGGACGCGGGGGCGATGCGGGTGGACAGGGCTGCAGGGAGCCAGGACGAGGTTATAATTACCAGTCCCCGCCCACCTGCGCCCTGGCAGGCACAGACAGATTGTCTGAGACTTCAGGATCTCCGCTGAAAACTCCCAACTGGGCCACCCCTGACCGTTTTCCCCGGGGAGGGAATGAAGGGAGCTCACTTTGGTTGAGCCAGACCCTGGGATCGGGGTGATGAACTGGACCTGGCTTCTGCCCTCATGGAACTTTGTTTTGCTCGGGAGGCTGGAAACAGACACACAGCTTTCCTACAGTCTGTGGGGGCAGCCGAGGGGCAGAGGGACTCTGTCAGCCACTTGAAACGCCGTTTGGGCATTTTCTGCCAGGCCGGAGAGAGATGATGATGCATGAGACCCGCCTGGAACTTCCGTACGGGGTCCCCAGCCAGGACTTGAGGAAAGGGATCAGCAAGGCGTCTCCCAAGGGTGAGACCTGCTGCTGGAAGCCTCCTCCTGCATTGCCGAGTGGGTGGCCCCATCTCACAGAATGGGAAACAGAGGCTCGGACAGCCTGGAGAACCTGTGCAAGGTCAGGCAGCCGTCAGTGTGGGAGAAGACGTGAACCCACATCTGAGGTCGCCTCCTTCCCTCTCGCCCTGCCTCCTCGCTGACCGGGCAGCCCCGGCACTTCGTGTGGCCTTTCATCCTGAGCCTCACAGCATGGGGATCTCAGGGTTTGCCAGGCCCCAGCACACGAGGGCTCACCAAGCCTCTGCTTTTCACAGACTTGCTGGTGTCCCATTGTCCAAAACAAGTTGCGTGGCCAAAGCCAGAGTCAGTCGGGGAGGGGACGGCCTAAGGGGTCAAATACTGGAGATGTGGGTCATTAGGAGCTATCACCATAGCAACCCATTGCAGAGCCTGTGTGTGTGTGCACATGTGTGCACGTGTGTGTGCGTGACCCTAGGAACAGCCTCCAGGGCAGCTTGGGCCTCTGGGCACACATCCGAAGACGGCACCTGAATCACACATGGCCAGTTCCCAACTTGGAAGAGTTTGGTGGCAGGGGCAGCAGGAAAGCCACACCACTCTCCTTATCCCCGGGGCAGAGGCAGACCCTTGCTCCAAGCCCCACTCAGAGCCGGGGACCTGGAGGTGCATAGTGCACAGTGGTCCCGGTGCTCCCACCAAACCTCTATGTCCGGTGAGATCCCAGACGTGGAGTGGCCTGCGCAGAGCTCAGCACGTGGTCAGTGTCCGGTGAAAGCCAGCCCTGCTTCCGGCTTGGTGGCCGCAGCACTGCATTCTGTCTGCCCGTCCTCTCCCTCCCACCTTCCCGCCGTCTCTCACCCCCCCTTCCCGTCTCTCACCCCCCCTTCCCGTCTCTCACCCTCTCTCGTCTGTGTGTCTGCTGCTGTCTTACGCTCTGTCTTCTCTGTTGGCTTTCTTCCTCTGTCTCTAGCGATCTCTCCCTCTCCCCTCCCTCTCCCTCTCCCTCTCCCTCTCCCTCTCCCCTCCCCCTCCCCCTCCCCCTCCCCCTCCCCCTCCCCCTCCCTCTCCCTCTCACTGATTTATCCTTTTTCGTTCCTTCTTTCTCTCTCTGCCCCATTAGGCCCTCCTCCCTCTGCGCCCCCTCCCTCCCCGTCCCCTCATCCCGTCTGCAGTTTCCCTCCGCTTGGCTCCCCTCCCCCGTCACTAGCTTTCTCCCTCCATCTCTCTCTCCCCAGCACTCCCTTTTCTGTCCGCCTCCACCCTGAGGTCTCCCCCGCCAGGATCTGCTGACAGAGGCAGCTGAGGCCCTTAGGGCCCCAGTTTCCAGTCCCAGCATTTTGGTGAAGCCCCCAGGGGGCAGTAGAGAGGGCTTGCTGCGGGGTTGAAAACAGCTCGCTTATTGGCACTGAGGAGAGCAAGGGCGAGACTCCAGGGGCTGGCCCAGGACCACAGAATGTCCCTGTGTCAGAGGCCTGGCCTCTCCCCCTGGTGCCTGGGATGGGCAGGGGACATGAAGGGGGGGCTGGGCAGGGACCTCCCGTCCTCACAGTGGCCTGGCAGAACAGCTCAGAACACGGACTCCAGCACTAGATGCCTGTTTGATTCCTGGTTACGCACTTTCTACATGTGTGACCTTGGGCCTCTCTCTCCTCATCTGTGCAATGGGTATAGTCACAGCCTCTGCCTCATGTGGTTGCGGAGAGGATTACATGAGGCGATTCACTTCCGCAGCTTCGAGCAGCGCCAGGCTCCGAATAAACGCACCTAAACAGTCGTGTTGCTGCTAGCGGCATCTAGCGCCTGGAGGCCCAGGGCGCTACTAAAATCTACAGTGCGCGGGGAAGCGCTCCCCGCTCACACACTCACACTGCAAAGATTATGCTGCCCGAATCAGCGGTGCCAAGTTTAAGGAAGACCTCGTGGTTGCTTCCATGTTACAGAGCAGGAAACAGCTTCACAGAGGTGAAGTGGTTTGTGCAAAATCACGTGGCCAAAAAATAGCAGATCTGGATCCCAAGGCAGTCTGCTTCCAGGAAACCCTGTTCCTAGGAAGACCAGTCTCTGCAGGGGGCGGGGGTGGCTTGGCAGGGGCCCACGGAGAGGTCACGGAGGCCGCCAGTATTCCGTGTGACATCCGATGACCCGGAATACCCATTCCCAGTCTCCGTGTGATCCCACAAAAGCAGGCGGTACTGCAGCCGTGGCCGGCACAGGCATGCACCTGTCCCCACGCACTAAGGCCTCTCCTCCCACTCCACTACCTTGACGCGGGGCTGGGGGCTGTGTGGGGACATCAGGAGTCTGGGCTTGGGTTTTATGGGGCGCATCGTGGGGCTGCTGGTGCATGACTCCACCTGGCGCTCGGGCCCTGGGCACCACCTGGCACCACCTGGCGCTCGGCAGGTTGGGATGGTTCGCAGGAGGGGCTCTGAATGCCTCATCAACTCCTCTGCCCAGCCCCGGTCTCTTCTGCTGGCAAGGCGACAAGACGCCTCCCCTCCGCTGGGCTCAGCCTGCAGCCTCCCCCGCCTGCTGCCCTCAGCGAGCAGCCGGGGCCGGACTGGGAATCCAGGGCCGGGTGGGGGAGGCCGGAGGGCAGGCCCTGGCGGGGGTGGGGATCATTTGATTGCAAAAGGTGCAGGAGAATGAGAGTGTGTGTTGGGAGCTTTGTGTGGGTTCTCAGCAATGCAGTCCGAACGTGCGTGAACTGGAGCATGCACATGTGCGGGTGAGTGTGCGTGAGTGTGGGCGTGAGTCCAGGTCGCTTTGTTAAGCCCTCACCGAGCCCCTGCTTGGTATGTGGCATTGGGCTGAGTGCTAAGGACAGAGAGGGAGCGGGCAGACAGCAGGTGGGGAGACTGAGGCCCCGAGGGGGATGGCTGCGGGGGAGGTCGCCCAGGGCGGACTGGAGTCCACAGCCCGTGTTCAGCAAGCCGCAGGGGCCCCATCTGCTGCCTTTGTGCTGTGTTGTGTGTTCTGCAGAGGCGTTGGCCGGTATTGTGTAAGCGTGCATGTGTGTGCAGGTTTGTGGGAGGATGTGCATTTGAGAGAGCACGTGTGTGTGTGTGTGTATGACAGGTGTGTATGTGGGTATGCACGTGTGAGAGAATATGGTGTGTGCAAGTGTGTGAGCATATCTACATGTGTACGCACGTGTGAATGTATCTATGATCATACCTGAGTATGTGAGCATGTGTGTGAACCTGTGAGGTACCTGAGTGTGAGTGTGTGTGAGTATGCAGTGGCTGGTGAGCTCACCCCGCCTTGTGGCCTCATTGATGTCGTCAGCATCACACACTCTCCTCCTGAACTTGAACTCATGCAGAGCTCAGTAGGCCTGGTCCTGTCCCAGTCTGGTGGGGGGGGGGGGTGTCTCCAAATCAGCAGGTGGGGGGTGGGAGGCATGCCTGGCCTCACCTTCACTCACCCGCAGGTGTGATCCGGACAGCGGTGCCTGACCTGGACCGGGAGAGCCAGGAGCGCTACGAAGTGGTGATCCAGGCCACAGACATGGCCGGGCAGCTAGGCGGCCTCTCGGGCTCCACGACTGTCACCATCGTGGTCACCGACGTCAACGACAACCCGCCCCGCTTCCCGCAGAGTGAGTGAGGCCTCCCGAAGGAAGGCCACATCTGCCCACCTGCCTGCCTGACCAGCCAAGTCCCCCCCCAGCCCCCTCCAATCACGCATCCTGCAGAGGAAGGCCCGGCCGTGTCTGACCCCAGGTCACTTCTGCACCTCCCCACCTCCTCATGTCCCCATTCTGTCCAGCACCCAGGCCTGAGCGTTGTCCAGCTGTGTGCTGCCGGCCCAAGCTTGCAAAGGGAAGGTGGAGGCGGGCAGTGTGGGGGATGGGGACAGGGACACAGAGGTGGCCACTGTCCCACTTAGGCAGAGAGACACCCAGAGCTGCCATGGACACGCTGAGTCTGCCCGCCCCCTCTGACTCTGTGCTTCTGAGTTAGGGGCTTTTTCCAGCCTCTGGCCCAAGCCCCCAGCGCCCTATCAGCACAGCCAGCGCCACTGTCCCCGGCTCAGGCAGAGAGCCACGCCGCCGGGAAGCCAGAGCTGGCAGAGACTAACTGCCGCGGGGAGCTGGGCTGATTCCTATCGGGCGAGTCATTACTTGAGGTCCACTGCTCTCACATTAGGCCCCGCCACAGGGGACTGACCCCCGGGAGATAAGGGAATCCAATCCGTTAGTGGAGAGCGCAGTGCCACGGGGCCTGGCGCCTCCACCCAGACACAGCGTGGGGCGGGCAGAGCCCGACACAGGAGCCAGCCCTGCACCCCACGCCATGCAGAGGGGCCTGCTGCCCAAGTGCCTCCCAGCTCTGAGCCGGAGCGGGCGTGGCGGAGCACAGAGGAGGAGGCCAGGACCCCAGGAAGCCCTCCTTGCTTGGTTATTTGGCTTTCTCGTTCTTGTGGGTTTTTTTTTTTTTTCCTGAGATATAGCACATGGTCACAAGCACACAAGCTAGAAACGACCGATTCAACAAATACCATGAAGCAAACATTCTTGCACCCACCACGCCAGACCCAGCAGCGCCCTCGTACCCACTGCCTGCCGGCACACCATCTCTCTAGACCCAGCCGGAGTCCCCACATCCGTCAGGCCACCATCACCCGCTCGCTCCTTTTTTTTTCCATCTGTTCACCTCCGTAGGCATCGCTGAACATTCCAATTCTACCCATTTTTGAACGTTATGGAAGTGGCATCATAGGATACAAATTGCATTGCGTCTTGTGTTTTCGTCTGTGAAATTCCTGTGTGTGTGAACGCCTCTTGCTACTCATTTTCATTGCTGTACAGTTTCCACCTCTCATCCGCTCCCCTTGGTGGACACCCGGGCTGTTTCCAGCTGGGGGCTATTCAAGGGGGCTCTGCTCTGATATCGGTGCACGCTTCTCCTAGGGCCTGTCTGCACTGATTGTTCCATAGTGTCTACGTATGAGGAGGGAAACTGCCTGGTCATGGGATATACTTATCTCCAACTTTAAAAGGCCAAACTGTTTTCCCCCATGAAGAAATGTGTGTGTCTGTTATACCACGTCCTCGCCAACACTTGGTATTGTCAGATTTTTAAATTTGCGTTCATCTGGCGAGTGGACACTGGTAACTCCGGCTGGATTTCATTCATAACACTTGCTCGCCCCTCACCCATCTCATTGATGCAAAGCCCGAGGTCCTGGCCAGCACTGAGAATGACTGAGGCAGAAGGAGATATGGTCCCTGTCTTCCAGGAGAGAGAGAGAGAGAGAGAGAGAGAGAGAGAGAGAGAGAGAGAATGAATCCAGAGACAGCGAGAGTAAAATGTGTTGATCCCACAGTGGGATAAGCCTGGGGCCTCGGGAGCACAGGAGCAGAGCCTGGGGCTCTGGGAGTGCTCCCTGGAGGAGGCAGCAGCGGTGAGACTTGAAGGATCTGGGGAGGCGAAGGCAGAGGAGTGGAAGCAGGGAGGCCTGGAAGTAGCCGAGAATCAATCACGTTTACAGAATCACAAGAACTCAGCCAGGCAGAAGCTGGAGTTGGACTGAAAGAAAGGAGGGGAGGCTGGAGAAGCCAGCAGGGGCCAGGAGGCAGGGGTTTTGCAGGTGAGCGAGCGGCTCCTAGGACTCCAGCCCAGGGGCAGTGGGGAGCCATGGGGGGCTAGAACAGGGGAGCCAGCCACTCCAGCCCAGGGGCAGTGGGGAGCTACGGTGCAGCTAGAACAGGGGAGCCAGCCATCTGGCTCATGTGGCAGGGGTTAGAACGAGAGAGTGGCACGTCTGCCTCGGGTTCTGGAGTCTCCCCCCCCTCCACTGTGGAAGAGGCGGCCTTTCCACACCAAGGTGACCCACACATGTGGGGGACCCAAGGGTCCTGTCCCTGTGCCCACAGCCTGTGCTGCACCAGGGCTGCCCATCACTTCACAAATCCTCCTCACCTTGGCCTTGGCTCCAGGAGACAGCAAGGTGCTGTTGGGAATGTCTGACCTCATTCCTCTCCCGTGCCCTCTGCTGCTCCCCTCCAGCCGCGATGGCCATCTTGCTGTCCTTCAAAACACGCCAAGCAGGGTACACCTCAGGGCCTTTGCACCTGCTGCCCCCTCTGTCTAGGTTGCTCTTACCCAGTGACTGCTTGGCTCCCTCCCTCACCGCCCGAGTCCTGAGCAGAAACGGCTTCTCGGCGAGGCCTTTCTTGCTCCGCCTGTTAAAAACTGCACAACGCCCTCTTCAGCAAACGCTGTCCTCCTGCTTATTAATTTTTCTCCCATGTTCCCCCCACCCATGGGCTCGCCGTGTGTTTCACTCATGTGATCGCATTAAGAGGAAAGCACCGTGAGAGCTGGGGTCTGGGTCTGGCAGCATTTGGGGCACCACGGGTGCTCAGTGCACACATTGAGAGGAGGGAATGAATGCAGGAGACGCCCATGGTTCAGTACAGCTCTTTCCATTTCATGAGACGCCATCGCGTGCTAAGCATCTTACTTGCATCATCACCAATGTCGATCGAAGGCACCAGTATTATTCCCATTCTACAGATGAGGAAACCGAGGCCCAAGGTCCCACAGCCAGGACTCACTCCAGAGCTTTGCCCGTCTCCTTCTGATCCCCTGCAGCCTTCCCTGGGTCGATGGGGAAACTGAGATCAAACCAACCAGTGAATATACCCAGAGGGCAGAATGAGGCCCCTCCTCCCGTGCAAGGGGCAGAGCCCCACCCCCATCCTGGCCAAGCTGGGAGCCCTTCGCATGCACAGCCCACCCCGGAGGCTGTCGGGGCCCCTGCGCCCCTCCCCTAGAGCCAGCAGAGGAGAAGGGAGGGGCCCCGCCTCCCCGCTCACAGCCACGTCTCCCACAGAGATGTACCAGTTCAGCATCCAGGAGTCTGCGCCCATCGGCACTGCCGTGGGCCGAGTGAAGGCTGAGGACTCGGACGTGGGCGAGAACACGGACATGACTTACCACCTCAAGGAGGAGAGCGGCGGCGGTGGCCATGCGTTCAAGGTCACCACGGACAGCGACACTCAAGAGGCCGTCATCGTTGTGCAGAAGGTACAGCTGCCCCGGGAGGAACAGGGGCGGGGAGCAGGCCCCAGGGGCACGGGGGTCAGGCAGGCCTCTGAGCAGTCACATGCCGCACCCCGCTCCACTCCAGAGAGCTGGTGTCTAGAGACCCGGGAAGCCACGGACGCAGGCGACTGAGGCAGAGGGAGGTGGAGCCACTTGTTGGAGGCTGCGCAGCCAATTGTCAGTGCTGAAATTCCATCTAGATTTTTTTTTTATTTATCATTTTACTTGGGGAGGGGAGTGCGGAGAGCGAGATCGATCTTCCGTGCACTGGTTCAATCTCAAACGACGGCCACAGCCACGGCCGGGTCAGACCGAAGCCAGGAGCCGGGAACTCAGTCTGGCAGGGACCCAAGCACTGGAACCATGACGTGCTGCCTCCCAGGGTGTGCATCAGCAGGAATGCTGGGATCCAAATCAGAGCTGGGATTCGAACCCAGGTACTCCAGTACAGGTTGCAGGCGTCTTAACCACTGTCCCAAACGCCTGGCCCTCAATGCAGACGTGAACCCGGGCTCTCAAACGCTGTGGTCCGGGCTTCCCACTCATCACTTCCTTTCAACTTTCTAAAGGTAGTGTTTCCCTCTGTTGTTTGTTTTACAGAGGCTCAGAGAGGGCGAGGGGTTGGCCCGGGGTCACAGCGGTGAGGGACAAGTGGGGTTTGAGTCGGATGTGGGGACTGAAGCGCTTTCCATCCTGAGTCTGGCAGCTCTGCCTCGCTCCCCACCGGACGGGAAGCCAAACCTGCAAACTCAGCGCTCCTCAGGGCCGAGGACAGAGGTCACATCTTCCAGACTTCAGCCAGGGCCTTGGCCGGTCAGGAACAGGTGGCCCTCCAAGCTGTGAACCCAGCCTTAGTCTCCTACACGGGGTCTAAATCTGCAGTGGCCCACAAGTGGCCATTTGTATACCTCCGGGGACAGGACCCTCCCTCCATACCAGGGTCTAGCTTGCCCTGCAACCAGACTCCATCTCAAGTCCACTCCCATCAGCCCGAGCGCAGCCTTCCATGACCCGGCATAGCCCGGCCCTCCCTTCACTCGGCAGGCGCGGGTGACTGGCCTTGCGCCTGGCAGGGAGGGTTGGGCGATCGCCAGGACTCGCAGGTCTTCTGGTACCTCCTGAGCAGCTAATAGTAAAAACAAGGGGTTACTACCACGTGCTGGGCTCCTGACTCCACCCATCCCGACACCAACCCTCCTGGTCCGCCTTATTCTCCCTTTCATAGGTGCCGAACCGAGGCCAGGAGAAGCCCCGGAACTTGCCCAAGGTCATGCCTCTAGCATGGCCCGGGGGATATAGACAACGTTGCCCATGGCCCTTACTGAGAGATAAGCCCACTTCACAGATGGAGACGTGGGGGCCCAGCGAGCGCAGCATCCATCCGGCAGCAGCAGAACCGGGGTCGCCTCGCTGCACATGCTGCCTGCCCCGGAGCTGCCCCCTCTCCCCGCCCGCCCCAGCGGCGGCGCCAGAGGTGTGTCTGTGGCGACGCTGAGGGCTCGGGGCAGAGCGCGCCTGATTGATGACCTGGCTCTGGTCTATCGCTCACTCCCGGGCCAGGCAGTGCCTGCCTCCTGCATCCTCATTTCCCAGGCAACCGGCTGCGGGAAGAGATGGCCTCTGTGCGCTGGGCTCTGGGAGGCAGGGCAGGCACCGGCCTTGGGCTCCGGGAAGGTACCTTTGCCAATGCAGTCACGCCCCACCATGCCAGCTGGGGCCCTGCAGCTCTGCCGCCGTTCTTTCTCTGGGCTTGGAAGCCCAGAGCCCACCCAGCGCCGTGCTCACTCATCAGAGGGTCACCCATGAGCACCCCGGAGGAGAAGCCCGGGCTCAGCGTGGATCCAGGCAGATCTCGGGGGAGAGCTCCGAGACAGCCTGGCTTAGCAGGCTCAGTTGGCATCAGTGGCTCCTTCCTGTGCATACGGGGACGTCTCCCCCCTTTCACCCGAGACCCAGGGAGCCTAACTGGGACAGCAGCAGCAGGGGCAGGATTTGGTTTTGAATATTTTATTTACTTGAAGGGGGAAGAGAGAGAGAAAGAGAGAGAAAGAGATCTTCCATCCGCTGATTCACTCCCCAAACGACTGTAACGGCCGCATCTGGGCCAGGCTGAAGTGACCTGGAGCCTTGCTGGCCTTGGTTTTTTCAAGTCCAAGTTGAGCTGCGGCTGCTACCATACCATAAGCCTCATGGGTTGTTGTGAAATTGATTGGCTGTCTTATCCCACTGGCATGCAGGCTGGGGGACCTCAGCTTCCCCACCTGTAGCTGCAGCCCAGGTTCCGGCAGGTGTCCCTGCAGAGGGGACACTGCCCACCCTCACCCCCACATCCACCTGACCGCCCCGCAGACCGCAGCCCCCTAACCAGCCATCTGCTCCGCCCTCCGCAGCACCTGGACTTCGAGTCTCAGCCCGTGCACACCGTGGTCCTGGAGGCCCTCAACAAGTTCGTGGACCCCCGCTTCGCCGACCTGGGCACGTTCCGCGACCAGGCGATCGTGCGCGTGGCCGTGACCGACGTGGACGAGCCCCCCGAGTTCCGGCCGCCCTCCGGCCTCCTGGAGGTGCAGGAGGACGCGCAGGTGGGCTCCCTGGTCGGCGTGGTGACGGCGCGGGACCCCGACGCCGCCAACCGGCCCGTCCGGTGAGACCCCCGCCCGGGGCCGACGCCTGCTGCCTGCTATCCCGCCACCGCCCCACCCCGCGCACCGACGAGGGAGGGGAGGGTCGGCGCACAGAGAGGGGGAGGAACTGGCTGGCGGCCGGAGAGCCAAAGAAGCAGATGTGGGGACAGCTGCAGGGGACAAGAGGCAGCCAGGAGAGGGGCGAGGGCCAGGTGCACAGACGGCAGAGGCCGCGCGGGGCGGGGTGGGGGGCTCGCGCCCGGCGCCACCATGCCCGGGTCCGTCCGCCTCGCGTATCCCGCCTCGGCTCAGCACCTCCAGCCTAACTGGCTCCCAGGTTTCTCCTCCGAGAGGGGAGCATGGTGCACGTGCACGCGCGCACACAACGCTGAGCGAAGCAGCCCACCGATGTTTCCTGCTTCTCTTGCCTCACGGGCAGCTCCGTTCTCCCAGTTGCCTGGGGCACAAGTGGCGGAGGCCTGCCCAGCCCCGCGCTCTCAGCTCTGCCCTTAGTCTGCAGCTCCCTCTCCTTGCCCACCATCCGTCCGTCCGCATCAGCAATGCCCGCTTCTCTCCACCTTGGCTGCGGCCCCCCGGGGCCATCGCCCCCTCGCTGGTCTCCCTCTTCCTGGCCACACCCCTCTCTGACCCTGCTCACAGAGAAAGCGGAGCCTGGCACCTCCCCAAAGCACCTCCTGGGCTGAGCGTGTGAGTCGGATCCTGACAATGACCTGTGACAATACGTGACCGGGCCTCCCGGCCACCTCCCGGCCGCGCCTCCTGCCACTCGCCTCCTTCCACTCGCCTCCTCCCGGTCGGCCACAGCTGCACATGCGCACAAGCGCAGTGCTGCTCCTGGTCCCCCGGCCCAGACTGTTCTAGGCCTGGTGTCTCCATCCGGGTCCCTGCACACTTTGTCCCTCCCAGCACAGGGGAGCGCCAGGCGGGGAGGGCTTCTGTCGCTTTGCTTACACGGGACACGGGCTGAATGAATGAAAGGTAAAGAGACAGACAGACAGACTCACCGAGATGTGGTGAGGCCAACAAGAGGGGAGGAGGCCAGAGCCACAAGAGCCCGTGGGAGGAGGCCGAGGGTCGCGCCTGGCGGTGGAGAGACAGAGCAGAGACTTGGAGAGAAGCCAGGCAGGGGACGAAATGACGCGGGAGAGACAGGGGCAGAGCAGGACAGGAAGGACCTGGAGTCCCTGACTGTGGCCTGGGCGGGGCGGAGGCCACATAGGAGAGAAAGGAAAGAGTTAAACAGATCCAGGGGAGGAGGCAGGGCCCTGGGGCCGGGGGGGGGGGGGGGGGGGGGGCAGGGAGGGAGGCATGGCCAGCCTCTGACGGGTGGGGCAGGGGCTCAGCAGCTCCCGCTGCCTTCCAAAGGCCTGGACATGGTCAGTGAGCAGCCCCTGAGCTGACCGTGTGCCTGCTCTGTGCTGGGCATTCAGGAGGAGGGAGGGGAGGTTCAGTTGAGGACCTCTGCATTTTGCAGTTTGCCTTATCTGAATGACTCTCGGAGTCGTAGGGTGCACACCGTGTGCAGCCTTACATGGCAGCCCTGGGTGAGGCCATCCTGCTGAACTGCCCGTGGGCTCTCAGACTGGGGGAACAGCTCTAGAGGCCTGGGAAGACTTCCTGGAGGAGGCAGGAATTGAACCGGATGTCTGGATCTGGTCAGGTGTCAATCTGAGGGGAAGGGCGTTCCAGGTGAAGACCCATCTATGCAGCTGTGTGGAAGCAGGAGAGGGAAGAGGCCCCCGGGGGCGGCTCAGCTGGCCAGGGAGGCGGGACACAGTGCATATCTGGTGCTACTTCCTCCTTCCGCTGCCTCTGAACCCCTCACCCTTCTTCCCCCCGGGCTGCAGGCACAGTGCAGCAGAGAGAGAGAGGAATATTCCATCTGCTGGTTCATCCTCCAAGTGCCCACCCCAGCCAGGGCTGGGACAGGCAGAAGCCAGGAGCCTGGCCCTTCATCAGGGTCTCCCCTGAGGGTGGCAAGGACCCACATACTTGAGCCATCACCCACAGCTTCCCAGGAAGCTGGATTAGAAGCAGAAAGGGGATTTGAACCCAGCTGCATTGATATGGGCACCAGCATTTTAACTGCTGCGCCCAGCCCCGCCCCCACCCCAGCGCAGTTGTCAAGCACCCCCTCCCCCCCCAGCCGCCTCTGACCCGGGGCCTCCCCCGGGGGGACCGTGCTAGGTCTAGTTTGTCTAGTTTGTCAGAGAACAGAGAAAGCAGCTGCTGCAGGTCTCCCGGAGAGCCAGCGCCAGGCCCAGGTCAGCGCTCCGGTCTGCAGCCGCCTCCCGCCTCGCCACTCTCTCCTCGCTCCCTCGCTCCCCCGCTCCCTCCTCCCCTGCCTGGCTTCCCGCCCCTCCTGCTTTTATCTGCGCGGAAAGGGCCAACTTTGAAACGCGCTCCTCACCTTCTTTCATCTCTCCTTGCTGCCCCCATCCCTGGGGCTCTTCAGACGTGGAGCTCGAGACAGGGCCAATTTAACACCGCAAACATTTACCTCCTCTTTGCCCGGCCCTGCGCCAGCCTGGGGATGGGGAGATGACTCAGCCAAGGGCAGGGGACAGGCGTGGAGATGGGAAACAAGGGAGCAGCTGTGTGAGACAGACAGGGACAGAAACAGGGTCCGCCCGGGGCCCCAGCTGCCACCCAGAGCCCCCTGGGTCCCGGCTCCTGGGTTCCCCCAGGGGCATTGGGTGGAGGAGGTACCTCCCAGGCAAGGGGTCACAGAGATGATCAGAGGAGACCCCTGCCCTCTGGAGAGACCATCAGCAAGTGTGAAATGCAGCTATGAGATATAAAGAAAAGAGAGCCATGTAGGAGGGACACGGCCATGGGGGTCCCCCGGGGAGATCCCCTGGGGTCCAACCTGGCAAGGATGTAGCAGATGAACATTTCTGGTAGCAGGAACAGCAAGTGCAATGGTCCTGGGGCAGGACCAAGCTTGATGTATTCCTGGAAGCGACGTGGCGTCCAGGAAGACTGCCTAGCTTCGTTCGAGGGGTGCGGTAGGCACGTGGAGAAAGCAGAAGAGCAGAGTGGACAAAGCGATTTCCTGAGTCCCTGCACTGGGTGGAATGGGAGGGGTTGGATTCCCCCCTCGGGAAGAAACTGAGGGTCAGAGGGCAGAAGGGACTTGCCCAGGGCTGCCCAGTCCAGACAGGGAAGGCAGCCTCCTGGCCCGTGCCTGCCACGTCACCCTGTTCTCACCCTGCAGTGCCGCCTCTGTCCGGCGCCCTGCCTGGCACACAGAGATGAGTCAGACATGGGGTAAGAGGATGGGACCCCTGGGACCCCATCCAGAGACAGATCCCAGCCCCAGGAGGTTTGGGGGGCGGGGTGAGCGCTGTGGGCACAGGGAGGGGTGAGGTGGCCCCTGAGGGAGGACACAGAGGAGGAGGTTTGGAGCGGAGCAGATATTCCAGGGGGAAGTGGCACGGAGGGGCCGGGGCCAGGAGGTCAAGTTCAAGAGCAGATGGGCTTGAGGAGCTCACAGCCGGGGCACCTTGGGTCGTGAATGTCAGGTGACGTGCAACTGGGTCCCACGGGCAGTGGGAAGGCTGTGGAGGGCGGGGCAGAGGGCTCAGCATGGCGGCTCTCCCTCCAGGAAGCCACTTGTCAGTCCGTGGGGCGCCCTGGGCCAGGCCAGTGACCCCTGCATCGGCACCCAGCGTGCCACAGCAGGCTACAGCAGAAAGCCCCTGGGCTTTGGGGTCAGAGGAGCCTGGCGTCCAATCCCAGCTCGGCTGGGGAATTCGAGCGAGTCACTGCACGGCTCTGAGCCTGTTGCCCGGCGTCCTGGTCCTTCCTGCCTCAGCCACACGGGTTCCGAGGTCGGTGCTCCGCGCTCCCAGCACTGTGGGGAGGGCCAAGGCCCTGGCACAGAGTAGCCGTCCGCAAGGGGACACCTGGCTGGTGTCTGGACAGCCACTGCCCCTCCACTCTGCAAGCCAGACGCGCCACGGACGTCGCCAGGCGTTGCATGAGGGCTTCTGAGTGTGCACCTCCAAGGGGTGCGGGAGCGGGCAGGAATCACGGGGAGGGGAGCGGGGAGGAAGCCCTTGGTTGGGGGTGCTTTGTATCTGGAGACCACCACCCTGCCCCCCCCTCCCCGCCACGAGTGGCTGGAGCCAAGGCTGCCTGCTGAGCCCGCCCCCAGGCACGCAGGGCCCTGGCTGGAACAGCCTCCACTTTATTAAGCCTGTGTGCGTTATCTATGCACATATTCATGTGGAGAAAACCCACGGGTGCTGCGGCGGGAAGCAGCACCCGCCCCTTCCCCCACACTAACCTGTCCCTAGCTGGTGCAACCACCAGCAGGGGTACCTGGCTGGCTCTGCACGGGGGCGCCCCCAGACCTGGGCCTCTGGGGAGGCCGGGAGGTTTCCAACTGCCATTCCCTGCCTCCCTTGCAGCCGCACCTGCGCCCCCACCGTCGGGTCCTGGCAGGACTCCAAAACTGATGCAGAACCTTCTAGACCACAGCTGCCTCCTGCCCTTCTCAGGCCACTGGCCACGCTCCCGCGTCCATGCCCAGCGCTGCCCACGCCCAGGCCCGCAGGGCGCCCGCTGGGCTGGGGGCCTCCAGCGCAGCTCCCGGCCAGACGCCTCGGAGCGATGATTAGAATAACAATAGTTCCCATTTGTAGAGTAATTTTCCTGGAACTCTGCGAGGCACCTTACAGGCACTTGATCCTCCCTGTAACTTGCGAGGTAGGATTAGCGGCTCCGCTCCCGCTGAAAATTAAGCCTCAAACACGCGAAGTGACTGGTGAGGGGTGGGGGCAACAAGAGCCGGCATCCAGACTCGGGGGGAGCGGCTCTCCCCGCGCCTCCGCTGCTGTGAACACTGCACACGCTCCCGCACACGCTCACCACGCACACAGACCAGACCTGCTCGGGAGGTGTCCCAGCCCCCCCCCACCCCCGCCCTCACAGTTGCCAGGCCACGGCCCTTGCCACGTGCACGGAGCCCCTCTCTCCTCTCCCTCCCACTCATTCGCTGGCTCCCAGCACGGGAACAAAACCACCTGGGTTCAGCCAGTGTCAGCCCAAGTGTTTAGCTGGTTAATGGCGAGTCCCCGCGGCCCCCGCCCAAGGCCTTGGGAACAGCTGCCTCCACTTAGATGCCAGCCCTTCCCTCCCCCGGCTTCTAGAGACAGAAGAGAAGAAGGGGTGGGGGGAGAGGTCTGAGAGAGGGGAGAAGCAGCAGGGAGGCAGCGGGCGCCGTCCCCCCCACCCCCCAGTCCTGCCCGTGCCCAGTGCCCAGTGCCCAGTGCTGAGCCGCCCGGGGGCTCTGTCCTCGCCTGCAGAATCCAGGAGCCCTCCCGCTTCCTTCCAGCCAAGCCCACGCTAGGGGTCTCTACCTCCTTAGGGCCCAGGCGTGTGATGGGGTGGGGCCTGAGGCTCCACACACTGTGGCCACGAGCTAGAAAGAACTCTGGGTGCGGAGTCCCCAGCATGGGTGCAAAGTGCAAAGCTCTGGGCAGCCGCCGTGCGGCCTTGGGCAAGGTCATGGCTGCGTGGCTGGGCAAGCAGAATGCTGGCTGGAATTCACCCCCTCCCCTGCTTCCCCTCCTCAGCCTGGTGCCTTTGCGCATGACACAACCTGCACAACCATACATGGCAGTCCTAAGCATGCACGTTTCCTCTTTGAGCCTCAGTGCCTTCATCTGCAAAATGGGTAGCATCTCATCAGCCTCACAGGATGCCTGGCAGGGACCTTGGCTGTCTCCTTGGCACTTGCTGCCCAGTGCCCGGCTCAGTGAGTGTGTAGGACATAGAGGGAAGAATGGAGGGCAGGCTGGGGGGCAAGCCCCCTACCAACCCTGCGGTACCCATTGCGGAGCGATAACCACTGTAGGTCTGCAACTTCCCAGCCGCTTTCCCCCTGGCCACTGGGACCCAGCTGGTCGCGGGGAGGGAGGGATGCAAGCTCGGCATCTCAGGGGTGGCAAGGAGCGAGAAACCGGGGTTCAGGAACCTGCCCGCGGGCCTTCACCTCCACCCCAGCAGTCTTCAGAAAGATCACAAGGACCGCCGCCCCCACCCAGCTCCTCCTAACCCCCAGCACCGTGTAGTAGGCACCCCATTTTCCAGATGAACAAGTGGAGGCCAAGGAGCAGAGTGTCTTGTCCAGGGTCACACAGACTAAGGGGCAACGGCTTCCTTCAGGCCCAGGTGGGACAGCTGTCAGACCTGTCTCTGCAGATGGCACCATCTCCATTCAACAGATGGGGAAACTGAGCCCCTGAGAGGCGCTGCCAGGCAGCCAGACCCCACCCTGAGCCTCAATTTCCCTCCCGCAGGTGGGAGGGGAGGGCAGCTCCGGCTGGGCTCCTCCCTGCTGGTGCTTTGTCCTCCCGGCACAATGAGCCTTTGCTTGGCTTTCGAGGGCCTTTGTGGGCGCGCAGCCTGGCCGTGCCCCCGCCCGTCTTATCAGCGCCAGGAAGCGGGGCCGGCGCTGGCGGGGCCTCTCTGGGCCGCCGCTGCCCGAGACAAGTGTTGGACACGGGCCTTTCAGGCCAGGAGCCGTCGCACAAAGGCCCTGGAAGAAGGTGGAACAAAGGGCTTTTTCACGCGGCAAACTGAAAGCGGCAGATTAGCTCACGCGGGCTGTGCAGACAGGAGGAGTGGCGGCCAGACCCCCGGACCCGCAGGCCCGGCCCTGGCTCAGCGCGGGCACCCTGTCCCGGGCCTCCACGCCGAGCAACGGAGAAGCCTCCTAATGCCACAAGTGGCCCCTGTCCCCTGCTCCGCACACCCCATCGGCTCTGGGTGCTGCGCTCTGCCTGCCCTCCAGCTGGGGCCACTCCGCCAGTTGGCCTCGTGCTTCTGTTCCCTGCCAGGAATGCCGGCCCCGGGCCCTTCCCTGCCTTCAGGCCCGAACCCAGGGTGGGCTCCCCCGGAAAGTTCAGAACACACGGGTGCCGCTGCGTGTGCCAGGCGCCTTGCCCACGCCAGTCAGTCCCACGGCCCAGCAAGGTCGAGGCCCACCCGTGGCCACTCAGCAGGTGTGACCGGTGCAGGCGGCCCCCACCCTAGCCCCTGTGTGTCCACCCGCCTCGGAAGCTCCCTGTCTTGGGGTGGCATGGGGGGGGGGCCTGGGCTCGGGCTGCAGCCGGTGCTGGGCACCTTCAATCAGCCCGCTGTGCCCCTCAGGTACGCCATCGACCGCGAGTCGGACTTGGACCAGATCTTCAACATCGATGCAGACACAGGGGCCATTGTGACCGGCAAGGGGCTGGACCGGGAGACCGCCGGCTGGCACAACATCACGGTGCTGGCCATGGAGGCAGGTGAGCTCGGTGGCCTCCAGGGACAAATACGGGGAGGCGGGCTGAAGGGTGGCTGTCAATCACAGGCCATAGGGAGGCGCCAAGGGTGGGGTTGGGGCAGAGTAAGAAACGTTGATGAGAAGGAACCAAGACGTGGGGGCTGGGGAGGGGTCTCACCTGGGGGCAGGGCTGGTTGTGAGGCTGGCTCTCTGGGTGCTGAGCACCTACTCTGTGCCAAGCCCCGTGCTAGGGGCCAGGGATACAGCCTTGCACAAGGGGAGAGCTAAACCATCGCCAGCCCATCCTACACCAGGTGATGCTAAGTGCCAAGAAGAAAGGGAGAGAAGCAGGCATGGAGCGAGCGCTGTGGGGGAGGGAGGCTTCTCTCAGGGAAGGCTGCTCTGGGGGGAGACTACCAGTAAGGTGAGAGGGGGAAGCACTGCAGGCTGCTGGGACAGCCCGTGCAAAGGCCCTGGGGTGGTAGTTTGCCTAGCAAGTGGGAGGAACAGCAAGGAGGCGAGGGTGGCTGGGGAGGCATGGTGAGGTCTGTGGGCTTCGCTCTGAGTGCAATGGGGGTCCTGGGGGGGTTGTGTGTGACGGTGCCTCTGGCTGCCACACAGAGAGCAGACTAGGAGCTGAGAGGACGCCAGGGAAGCCCTGGGGAGCTGGGGCGGGCGCAATGGGAGAGGTGAGAAGCAGCATGCTTTGGGGTGCAAACTGAGCTTGGTGGCAGAGCCAGCGGGACCTGCCGATGGGCCAGCACGGAGGGGGAGGACAATGTGGGCTGCTTGGCTTGGCCTGAGGTTCTGGAAGAGTGTGAGTGTGAGTGTGTGTGTGTGTGTGGCACAGGCGGGTCGCTGAACTGGCAGATGAAGGGCGTCCCTGAGACGGGTTCAGATCTGGGAGGCCAGGAGGTGAGAAGCTGGGAGTGGGAGGGAGGGGGAGGGAGGGGGAAGGGGTGAGCTCGGGAGCAGGAGCGGGCAGGGGATGGGGGGGGGCGGGCGGGAGCTTTCCAGATGCCCCGCAACCCCCCTGTCAGCCTGCCCTCCCCCCACCCGGCTAGTGTCCCCCCCGCTCCCCGGCCCCACTGGCCCATTCGGGGCCGAGGAAGTCCCTAGGCTGAAGTTCCCTCATCTCTTTCAACTGCAGTTTAAAAGAAAACACAAAGCTGGCTCAGCCCTCAGTGCCTGCTGCTCCCAAGCCTTTGAATCCACTCCGCTGCCGCTTGAAAGGGAGATGACAAAGGTGGCTGGAGAGGAAGTGGCGGCCGGAGTGTGTGTGTGGGGGGAGACAGCATACCTCCCGGCCTCCATGAGCCCGCTCTCAGGGCAGACCCCAGCCTCCAGGCTGCAGGTGCACATGCAGCCGGGAAGGCAGGTGCACACGGAGCCAAGGAGGGCCTGCCTGGATGCGGGCATGGCCACTTCCTCTCCCCACCCCCACACAGCCCCACCTGCTCACCCCCTGCCCAACCTGCCCCACTGGCAAGTCCCCTGCTGAGGCAGGCGTTGTGCTTCTGCCCAGGCCGGCTCCTTAGGAAAGCAGCGGGGACAGCTCAGGCCACAGAGAGGAGGGTCACTCCTTCACCAGGACAGCACAGGTCACAGGCAGCAGGCTCCTTCCTTCATGGGGACAGCACAGGCCACAGCAGCAGGGTCATTCCTTCACCGGCGTCTTACAGTTCTTACTTCAGATCTGTCCCGGGGACGGCACCCGGCAGAGCAGTTGAAGTGTCTCTTGGGACTCCCGCATCCCCGATTGGCAGGGTTCCTGGATTTGGGTCCAGCTTCCTGCTCATGTGCACCTGGAAGGCAACAGGCGATGGCTCAGGTACTTGGGTCCCTACCACTCCGTGGGGGATCTGATTCCCAGCTTTTCACTTTAGCCTTCTCTCTCTCTCTCTCTTTCACACACACTTTATCTCTCTGCCTTTTATATATATATATTCTAGAATAGGTGCTTTCTAGTACATACTTTTATTGAGTGAGTCATGATCAACACCCATTTTACTGATGGGCAGACTGAGGCTCGAGGCGTTCGGAGAGCAAGGATGTACAATGATGCAGCCAGGATTTGCTGCTCGGTCCCCTCCCTGGCATCTGTGGGTGGCCTTCCTCCCCCCAGCACTCTCTGCTCACTGAGTCCTGCCCAAGCACATGGCCGCTGTCGGTGACAGCAGGCCATGGGGAGGGAGATGACTCTGACAGAGGAAGACTGGCCGCTGGGCTCCGAAGCCCTCTCTGAGCCTCACCTGCCCGGTGTGGTACTCAGGGGCCGTGGCTGGCCCCACCCCTCAGTGCTGTGGGCGGGCTCCACAGGACCTGGTGGCGCTCAGCCTGGTACTTGAAGCTGTGTGCAACCTGACCTGAGCAGACTGTGCACCTGCCTTTCCCGTGAGGCCCGGGGAGTCTTCACACTTTGGGGTGTCCATTCCGTGACCCCCCCAGTATGCGGGACTCAGAGGGATGAAGTCCTTTGTTCAAACTCCCCCGCCGCAGCCTGACCCAGAGCCCAGCTCTCCCGCCGCTGCCCCCCCGCGTCCGGGTCCCTTGGTGCTGGCGCCAAGAGAGTGTCGCAAGTAGCCCTCCTGCTGTCTCCGTGAGACAAGGACAGCATTTTAAGCCCCATTTTACAGATGGGAAGGAACAGCCATGGCCCAGGAGACCGTGGAAGAAACCAGCGCAGGGCCAGGGCTCAGACCTCCCACCCGGCGGGCGCCTGCGTGCCCTCCCGGGCGACGCCAGCAGGTCCCCACCTGGCCCGGAGCCATCCTTGTGGAAGCCTCCTTCGGTTTCCTCGGAAACAGTACACTCAAGGGGTCAGGCGGCCCCGCCTGCTCCCGGCGAAACAAACAGGAGGTGACAAGAATCAGAGGGGAAATATTTATACACCGCTGCGGGCTCGGGAGCGCCTGGGAGGACGCTCCCTCGGCTGGGAGCTGCCGCCTGTCACGGCGGATTGCCCCCGAGCCTGGCGAAGCACTTAGTATGCGGGGGCCCCTCTCCCGCACTTCTGAGTCATCCATTCTGCCTGTGCAGACGCTCCTTCCACTGACATTATCTTTAACGTTTTGTAATCATGAAATATTAATGACCAATATTGAATTTAAAGTACAATTTGTGTCTGAATCCTTCGATGGAAAGGGCAGTTGTAAGGGGACAATCTTCAAAGAGATTGGGGTGGGGCGGGGGGGCTGGGGGGAGCGGGGTGCCAGGACGCCGCTTGTTCCCTCCCCAGGGTTGTCAGTACCCTGCCCCCACCCCCGCTGCTCTGCAGGGCTCACAGCCAGCTGTCCAGGACAGCAGGGGGCTCATGGGACAGGCCGGAAGCTTCCCCAGCTGGGTCACCCCAGGCCAAGTCCCCGCCTCCCCTTGCGCGCTTGCTTGCGTCATGATTTATGGATGTGTTTGCATGGGTGTGCAGTAGCACGCCCCCTCCCCGGAGACGGTCCGGTCCACGAGACAGCCACACGCGGGGGCGTGTGTGTGGGGATTGACTGTGGGCTTGCACACCCAGGCAGGAAAGCTGGCCCGGGGATGGGGCGCCGGTTCTGGGGGCGCGGTGCCCAGCTCGCTCGCGCATGCGTTGCTTTGGTTTTCTCATGGATGAAATGAGGCAACGAGGCCTGCCTTACGGTGGTAGGAGAGGAACTGTTGGCCAACAGCAGCCGCTGTCGGTTCCGAACTCTCGTAGGCCGGGCATCGCGCTGGGTGCTTTGCATGAAACATCCCTCATCCCCGGGATTCGGACTCACAGGGACTCCGAGCGCCTATCCCAGTGCCCGACACGCAGTGGGCGCTGTTACTAGCCTGGGAAGGAATCTGAGCCCAAGAGGGGCTGCGAGAAGCGATGGACCCCAGCCCCACCTGCCCTACTGCACAGAGAGGCCGAGGAAGGGAGCCAGGTGCCCACGCCGTCCGACACCAGGGCTGACTCCCAGCCCAGTGCTCCTGAGCAGGCTCGGAGGGCCTGGAGGAAGGAGCAGGCAGGCAAAGTGAAGAGTGGGGGCAGTTGGGCTTGAGCAGCAGGCGGCACTGTTTCCCCCAGGGACGCTCCCGTGGCCGCCCTCAGCCAGGGCTCTGGGGAGCACACACGTGGGCGGGGAGAGGCCCATCCTCAGGTGGTAACAGCATGGACTGCAGGAGGGGGTCCATGGGGGCTCCGGGGCAGCAGGCGAGGGGACGCAGTTCAGGCAGAAAAGACCCCTGGGGGCGTGGTGGCCCGCTGCCCGTCCTGAGAAGGGAAGGGTATTCGAGGCTGGGGCTGGGGCTGGGGGCAGCGACCTGCGCAGGTGAGGCGAGGTGAGGGTGAGGTCACTGCCTGTATGGGGAGGGCCCTGGGTGGCCCGTGAGCAGCCAGTTCAGGTCTTGGAGCAGAACGCCAAGATCAGATGTGGGGTCCCCCGTGCTCCCTGGGGTTCTGAGGCAGGAGCAGGCCTGGAGCCCAGCTGGGAGGCCAGGAGGAAGCCTCGGGCCCAGCCATGTGCAGAGGGGGAGGTTTGAGGGGGGGCAGGGCAGGGCCGAGCTGGGTAGTGGGGTGCTCCGGGGAGGCTGAGACAGGGCCTCTGGGCAAGAGACGAGTCACAGCTGTGCCCCGCAGGAGCTCCCCACCACCCGAGGTGTGTGGATCAGGCCTGGGCTCACACTGGATGGCTCCTGGGATGCTGTGCCCCCCTAAGTGCCTACAGGTGCCCACAGGAATGAAGCTCTTGTGAGGGCCTGGGAACTCCGTGGGCCAGCCCTGAAGTTCAGCCACCCACTCCGCCTAGGAAGGAAACCTCTCCCCACCCCCAGCCCCAGCCCCAGGGCTACTCCCCCCTCCCCAGAAGTCCTCCCCTGCCCCTCGGAAGTGACCTTTGACCCCACAAGGTCAAAAGCTCCAATGTCTACAGGGAAACCAAACAGGCGAGAAGAGGCCCCGGGAGAGGCAGAGGAGAGCTGGAACCTGGAGGGGCCCAGGGACCCAGTAGAGAGGGCCAGGAGGCCTGACCCGCAGCCCCCAGCCCCGCGGCCCCCAGCCCTGCACCTGCTCACCAGCCCTCCTCGCCTCCTGGGGCTTGTCTTGGCTGCTGATAATTGGGATGATAAATCTTGCTGCCCAGCTGGCCAGCTCTAATCAGAGCCTTGCGTTTGGATGCAATTTAATTCCCTGGGGAGGAGGTGGGGGCTGGGGCTGGTGGAGCAGAGGGTCCCCGCTCTGCCTCTCTCCCTGCGGCTGCCAGGGAGTGGGAAGGAGGCGCATTTGAGACTCCCTCCCCTTTCCTCTCCCTCCCCCCTCCCCTCCCACCCAGCCTCACCTCTCTCTCTCTCTCTCTCTCTCTCTCTCTGTCTCTCGGCTCCTCTTTCTGTGACAGCCAAGGAGAACCACAACACCCAACTTCGCTTACTTTACTGATGCGATACCCTGGCCCCAGGAGAGGGGCGAGAAGGGGGTCGCAGCTCTAGTCTGCGCCCCAGGGCTGGCTCCTGGAGGGGTGCAGCCCCCTGGAAGGCCCCATCTTCCCAGCATCCCTCTTGGAGCACGCGGCATAGTCAAGGATGCCACAGACAACGCAATCCATGCATTGTGCAAATCTGTTTTAAGCACCTACTATGTGCTGTGCACCTACCACGCGCCAGGCACCCAGGTGCTGGGAATACCGCCATCGACAAAATAGACAGAAATTCTGTTTCCGTGGGCAGGGAGGAGAGATGATGAGCACGTCTGGTGGAGTCTGGAGAGAAGGGGAAGAGGGGGAGAGCCGTGGGCAGACTGGGGTGTCTGGGCAGACTGGGGTGTCTGGGCAGAGACCCAAAGGAGCTCAGTTGAGGAGCAGGGCTGAAGACGGAGGGGTGGGCGGGAGTGTGGCACTGCCATGAAGACCCATGTTCCGTATCCGAGTGCCTGATCCAAGTCTCAGCTCCACTTCCAATCCAGCTTCCTGCTGTTGCACGCGCTGGGAGATGGCAGATGATGGCTCTGCCACCGGCGTGGGAGCCCTCGATGGAATTCTTCGGCCTGGCCCAGCCCTGACCCTTGCAGCCATGCGGGTAACGAACCAGCAGGTGGACGATTCTCTCTCTCTCTCTCTCTCTCTCTCTCTCTCTCTCCCCTGCCCCCCCCCCTTGCATCTCAAATAAACAAATACATAAAAAGAGAGAGGGATGATGGGTGAGGACAAGGCCAGGAGGTAATAGCAGGGTGATCACTTTTTTTTCTATTGGTGTAGCGGTTCCCTTGGTTGTCAACGTGACTAGTTTCAGGGACACTCAGGTATCTGTAAAGTATGGTTTCTGGGCGTGTCTAGGAGGATGTTTCTGGATAAGCCTAATATTCAAATAAGTGGATTCAGGAGGCAGATCCACCCCCACCCAATGTGGGCGGGCATCATCTGATCAGTTGAGGGGGCCAGATGGAATAAAAGGGCAGAGGAAAGGCAAGTCCTCCCCGGCTGTGGGAGCTCAGACACCAGACCTTCAAGTTCTCCAGCCTTCGGACTCTGGGCTTCGAGTAGCAGGTGCCTGGGCCCAGAGCTTCAGCCTTGGGCTGAGAATTTCATCACGGGCTTCTCTGGTTCTCAGGTCTCCAGACCCTGACTTTCCTGTCCATTGTGCAGGCAGCACACCATGGGACTTCTTGGCCTCCAAAGGCCCCCCTTATTCTAAACCAACCCGTAAGGCCGTGTGTGTTTTTGCCTAAGAGGAACTGTTTAGTCTTCAAAAGAAAACTAACTTAAGTACAAGTATAGGCTAAGAGAGAACACAGAATGTTAAAGACAGAGTGAACCCAGGGGAGGACTGATTCCTGGTCAAGACTTCTGATCAGATCTTCCGCATCTTGGAGATGAAGTCATCACAGACGTCAATCAGTTTGTTGTTTGCTTAATTCTGTAGGACTTGGGCTTATCCACCAATTGTCATAACTTTGGGCAATCAAGGAAAACTTCCTGGAGGAGGTAGGGCCATGTTTGGGGCTTGGAAAAGTAGGAATCTGACAGCTAAAGATGCTAAGGAAGACAGTACCCGCTGCTGGTTAAAACTTCTTCCACGGAGCTTCCAGTACCGGCTCTGCAGATCGCCAGCTGCGAGACTGTGGGCAAGCTGCCTCACCTCTCTGAGCCCATTTCCTCGTTAGCCACATGGCAGTCCCACTGGAGCCGTCCTCCCTTGGTGACAGGGTGACCGGGTGAAAGAGGGCGGCACGGACCCTGGGCAGGGCAGGTGCTCAGGACTTGCCCCCTGCCATCCTCCTGGGAGCAGGCACATTCCTAACTGGGTCACCAGGCCAGATCTTGTCTCCTCTTCCCTTCACCCTGGCTCCAGCCTCCCCACCCAGCTCAGCTCGGTCCAGGTGCCCAGTGAGCAACTCTGCCAGAGGCTGAGATCTTCCTTGGAAGAGATCCAGACTCCGATTAGCTGCAGCCTCCTGCCCCCATGCACACCCCAGGGCCTTGGCACATGCTGGTCCTGCTCCCCAGGACCATCTTTCCCTCCCTTCCTCCTCGGGTCTCAGCAGATGCAGAACAGCACCCCTGCACCCCACCAAGGTGCAACTTCCTGCTCCATAGTCTCCTGGCTCCTGTCCACTCTCGTCCCAGTCTAGAGTAACGTTTGTCCCTGCCCCCAGACCTCAAGACCCTGTTGGTCTTGTTCACTGCTGTGTCCTTGGTCCACAGTAGATTCTCAATCCTTCATTGTCAGCAAAAAAAGCCCTCAACTCTCAGTTGCAGATCGCCCAGCCCAACCCCTGCCACAAGGAACTCAGGCCCAGAGAAGGCCGAGAGCTGCCTCCCTGCCCGACATTTCTCCTGCCCCCTCGTCGGTCTCCTCCCGAGGCCCTTGCGGGGCTGCCCTGCTCCTCGGCCCGCCCGCCGACCCCCAGGGCTTCTCCCGCCACCTGCCTGGATTAATGGCGCACCAGCCCGGGAGGAAGCACCGGGCCGGAGCATGCTGAATTTTCATTTAGAATCCGTTAAGGCTGCAGGCCTGCTCAGCTCCGGGCTGTCAATCAGCCTTCCTCAAGGCTGCATCAATTAGTTTAAAAATATTGAATGTAATTTTGCCTGACACAACATATTGCAGCTACTGCAAAATATAATTTATTTTAGAAGAAGAAATAATTAAACTAATTTGCATGTCAGTCAGCTGAACTGAGATGCCAAAGGGGGTGGGCCATGGGGGACCCAGCCCCCAGAGGGGCACCTGCCGCCGGGCAGCGGGAGAGGTCAGCTTGCGCCTGGCCCGAGCAGCAGCCACCACCCAACAGACAAATCCCCAGGCAGCGGGAGGGCCCTCTGATGGCAGAGCCGGACTGCACGCTGGGCTTAGGGTCTGCAGCGCTGCCACAGACTCACCTGCGGCTGTGGGGCAAATCCTACCCTGCTCTGGGCCTCAGTTTCTGCATCCACAAAATGGGTTTAACAACACCTCCTGCATTTTTTAAACATTTTGACTTTTTATTTATTTTCATTTTATTTGAAAGGTAGAGAGAGAGACAAACAGAGACCTTCCACCCACTGGTGCATTCCCTAAAGGCTGGCAATGCCAGGACTGGGTCAGGCCAAAGCCAGCAGCCTGGAACTCCACCTGGGCCTCCCACGTGAGTGGCACTTGAGCCGTCCCACAGCCTCCAGCGTGTGCATTAGTTGGAAGCTGGATCAGAAGCAGGGCCAGGACTCCACCCCGGCTCCCTGAAGGGGGGTGTAGGCGTCTCGACGTAACCGCTGCTCCAAACGCTCATCGCCCCCCAGGTTATGGATGGACCCAGTGAGGCCATAGATAAGACAGGGGGTGATAAATGGAAAAATCCTACTCAGAGCGTGAGATGGATCAGCTGATGGAGTCTCTGTCTTATACCGGAGACATCTCAGGTGGTCAGAAAGGGATTGAAGGAGGCGAGTCAGAGGTGGGACATCTGGTTGGACCCCTGACCCCACGCCAGTCCCCAGGGCGCTGGTCTGCAAACTTGACACCCAACAGATTCCCCTGGGGGGCTTTGGGAGGTTTTTTGTTTGTTTGTTTTGGACAGGCAGAGTGGACAGTGAGAGAGAGGGACAGAAAGGTCTTCCTTTTTTCTGTTGGTTCACCCTCCAATGGCCGCTGCGGCCGGCACACCATGCTGATCTGAAGCCAGGAGCCAGGTGCTTCTCCTGGTCTCCCATGCGGATGCTTGGGCCATCCTGCACTGCCTTCCCGGGCCATAGCAGAGAGCTGGCCTGGAAGAGGGGCAACTGGGACAGAATCCGGCACTCTGACCGGGACTAGAACCCGGTGTGCCAGCGCCGCAGGCGGAGGACTAGCCTATTGAGCCAAGGCGCCGGCCAGGGGCATTGGGAGTTTTAAAGGCTTCCTGGGTGACTGACCACAGCCAGGCCAGAGAACCGCGGCCGCAGAGTCAAGGGCACTGGATGCTGACCTTGGAGGTGGAGTCTGGGGGAGTAAGTGCCAAGGATTCCGGCCCCACCCCAGAGGGCCCTAGGATAAGCTCTGCAGGTGGCCACCTGCGATCACCCTGAGGTCTGAGGCCCTCACCTGGGCCAGGGGGCCGCAGCTTCCCAGAGAGGAGACGTCCTTTCAAAGAGGAGAGGCCAGGCAGTGGTGGGGTCCTGGGCTCTCACGGGCAGTGGGACCGGTGGTCCAGCATCACGGCTGCCCGACGAGCAGTCTGGCCTGCTCTATCTCCCTTCTCTCAGATCTCGTCTCCCCCCCCCCCCCCCCCGCCCCCTGACCCAGCCACCGCAGGGAAAGGGCCCTCGGCCCCGGCTGCCCGCCCCCACCCGACTGGGCACCGGGATCCTAGCTGCGAGCCTCCTCCACCCCCACCCTGCAGAACCCGCCGCCGTCTGTGTGTTGAAGTTCTCCGGCAGCGCGCTCTTAAAAATAACGGTTCGCCCGGCATTCCCAGTCACGACTCCCGTCTCTCGCCCCCGGAGAAGCCCCTCTAATCACTGAGACGGCAGATCTGGGTGAGCTGAAAAGATAAGGTGCCCTTGGCTAAGGGGAACTCCGGAGAGGGGTCAGGTCTGAGTTAATTAGGGACCCCCCCACTCCTTCCCCGGCCCACCGGGAGGTGGCCGCACCTGCCTTGCCGTCTCCACGGCGCTCGTTATCAACACACGAGCAGCTGCAGGCAGCATCCAGCGAGCCCCAGAGTTCAGAGACAGAAGCCGACGGTTCCATCCCGGTCCCGCTTTCCCCAGAACTCAGTTTCCAGGCTGCCCCCGGATCAGCTCCGTGCCAGCCCAGCCGGAGACCCCCATCATCCACGTGGCTGTTGGAAGCGGGGAGGAGTTTGTCCCCCAGGGGCCATCCCTGAGGTCACTGGCAGGTGGAGGATGGTGGGGCGGGTACCAAAGAGCCCCTCCCTCTAAGGGCAGAGGGGGCGCCTGGCAGAGAGGATGGCCGGCGAGCTGTGGCCCACCCTGGAGTCGCATTGTGTCATCGCCGGAAGGACCCTCGGGGACGTCTCTATTGAACTAATCCCAGCACTTGCCCTGTGTGTGTTGTACACAGTTGTTAGTGCTCTGCCTACGTTAATCCAATCTGCTGCCCAACCACCCTGCTACTCTCAGACCCGTGAAAACGGACGCACAGAGAGGCCGAGTGGCCGGACTTGGATCCCACGGCTCCCAGGTGCCGGAGGTGGACTTGGAAGCCCTGTGTACAGCTCTGTTTATTTTCCAGGTGTGGAAAGGGCAGGATGTCAGGAGCTCACACACTGGGGGACACAGCCACCCCCAGGATTCAAGCATCCTTCAGGCCCAGTCCCCCAGCTTCATTCATTCATTCATTCATTCATTCAATAAATGTATTAGAGCCTTCTCTGCCACACCCCCAGAGACGCCCCAGTGGAGTGATGGAGACATCATGGTTTTGCCGACCAAAGTGCATGTCCCAGACTTGTCTGGCTCATTCAGGATCTGGTCTTGAGAGAGCTCGTTTGCCAACTGACCAATTTTTTTTAAGATGTATTTATTTATTTAAAAGGCTGAGTTACAGAGAGAGAGAAGAGAGACAGAGACAGAGGGAGAGGTCTTCCATCTGCTGGTTTACTCCCCAAATGGCTGCAATGGTCAGGGATGGTCAGGGTTGAGTAAGACCGAAGCCAGGAGCCAGGAACTCCATCCGGGTCTCCCAACTGGGTGACAGGAGCCCAAGCGCTCGGGTCACCTACTGCTGCTTTCCCAGGCATGTCAGCAGGAACTGGATCGGAAGTGGAACAGCCAGGACTTGAACCAGCATTCCGATACGGGGTGCTGGTGTCGCAGGCAGCAACTTAACTTCCTGTGCCACGGCGCCGACCACAGCTGAGCAAGTCCACAAGCTCGCCCGTGTCTTAGTTTCCCCTCTGCCATACGGGGCTATAAACGGGGCCTACCCACAGGGTTTCTGATAATGAGCATGGAAGTTCCAGCTGTGTCAGTGGACGTGGGGTGACGCCGGCCGTGGTGGTGCCAGTCTGGGGGTGGGGCTGATGAGACGGGGCACTGGTGGCCCTGGAGAGGTCACGGTGGCCACAGCGGGGCTGGTAGTGGAGGCTGGAGTGGCTATGGGGGAAGTGGTGGTGCTGCTGCTGCCACCGAGGGGCCACTGCCAGCGGTGCTGATGGTGGCAGTGGCGACGGTGACAGGGTGGTGCGGCAGGCAGGGGCAGTGCTGGAGTTACATTGGCAGAGGCAGTGATGATCAAGCTAACGGTGGTGAAGGTGAAGGTGGGACCGGTAGTGACGACACTGATCATGGTGCTGGCGGTCACCGTGGAGCCGTGGTGGTGCCGGTGCCCATAGGCTCCATGGTCATGGTCACGGCCGGGTGATGGTTACAGTGACGACTCCCAGTCACGGTCCTCGTCCCACAGGTCCCTCAGTGGGACCCCCCTGGGAATCCCGTCCTGGGAGGGACAGGGAGCTGCCTGGGGCCCACACACCCACACCAGGCTGTTGTGCTCTGCCTGCAGACAACCACGCCCAGCTGTCCCGGGCTTCCCTGAGGATCCGCATCCTGGACGTGAACGACAACCCCCCTGAGCTGGCCACGCCCTACGAGGCCGCTGTGTGTGAGGATGCCAAGCCCGGCCAGGTACCGCGAGAGGCTGGGGCGGGGAGGGGAGGGGACGCACCCTCTCCTGGGACCCAGAGTCCCCAGCAGCTCTCTCCTCGGCCTGCAGCTCATCCAGACCATCAGCGTGGTGGACAGGGACGAGCCCCAAGGCGGGCACCGCTTCTACTTCCGCCTGGTGCCTGAGGCTCCCAGCAACCCTCACTTCTCTCTGCTCGACATCCAAGGTGAGTTGTCCGTGAGTCACAGAGCCTGGCCTCCCTCTCCCCGGGTGAGGGGTGGAGGGCGGGAGTTGGATCTAAGGCCGTTTGCCAGCCCCTGGCCAAGCCCCCAAGGACAGCGCGGTGTGGGCTTCCCAGGGAAAGCGCTGGCAGATCCAGAGAGGGCGCCAATGAGGAGCAGGTGGGCCAGAGTCCAAGGCGGAAGGAGCCCCGTTCTCAGGCTGCCACGAGCCACATGCACACACTCTGCCCCTCGTGGTTTAAGAAGGCGCCTGCCACTCACGTCTCTTGGCAGCCTCTGGGCCACCTGGAAGGTGGCCATCTCACCCCGCCCTGTGCTGTGGGTGATGACACTGGGACAGGGGTAAACGGAGCCAGCCCGGGGCCCTGCAGGGGGCTGGTGGGGGCTGAGAGTCAAAGCCACACCGGTCCCACATGTGGTATGCTTCCACCTTAGCTCACCTGGCAAGCAAACGGAGAGGAGACCCCCGCCCCGAGTTCCTCATGAAACCTGAACCCTTAAGAGATGAACTGAGGGGGAGGCAGGTGTCAGTGGAGCAGGACTGAGGGACCCATGTCCGGCCCTGGCTCAGCCAATGGCAAGTGGGACCAGTAATGCCCCCACCCCTGGTGGTTCAGCGGCCTGGTGAGATGAGGGCTACCCAGGTACACTGTTAGTATCACAATGTGTCGACTTGTACATTGAGCAATACGTTATTAAGCACGTTCTTGGGCATTTATAAAGACACAATACCTGTGTACTGGACTGTGCTCTGAGGCCCGGAAAGGCGATGGCAAACAAAATCCCCACCTATTCTGTATTCTACAAGACAGAAATTGACAGGATCAGATGTGGATAATGCAATCTCCACAGAGTGTGGACTTTACTTTGTTCAGTGCTGGACCCTGGGTGCCTAGAGCAGTGCCTGCCACGTAGTAGGTGTGCAATAAAATGAGATCACAGAGATAAAGCAAGGGCTTTAGAGGGGAAGCTGTTTTAAGCAGGGTGATCTGGGAAGGCCCGGGGAACCCACAGCGAGTAGCGACCATAACAAAATGAGGAAATGAGCCATGCAGATATTGGGAGAAAGAACCAGAACCATTGGGGTGGAGGAGACAGCAGGTGCAAAGGCCCCGCGGTGGGAAAGAGACTGAGATGTGCGGGGAACAGATGGAGACCTGCCTGGCTGGAGCGTGGGGGAGACGCAGTCACAGAGGCACTGGGGGCCTGGTCTGTTGGTTCCTTCTGGCCCTAGGACAGGTCTGGTATCCCCCTCGAGACTCTGGTCCATCCCTTGCTCCCCAAAGAGATAGGCATGGTGGCCTCTGAAGCCAGACCCATCTGTTTCCCAGATTCCTGTTCAAAATACATAACAACCAGTGCAGCTCAGATCACCAATTAGAAAGGCTGCAGTCTATGACCTGGGGCAGGACCCGATCAACGCCCTCCCCACCTGCCACTGTGGCCAGCAGGGACCCCGATTGCCTCGGGGGTGTTGAAGTTGGGGTTCTGTTTGCAGGAAAGGCTTAGGCGGCCAGGAGGCCTGGGGTGGGGCTCAGTCCCAGCCCGAGCAGTGGCTGTTTAAACCACTTTGGAAGCAGTCCAGCACGTTAACAACCAGTACAGCAACAGCTACTCATTATTCCGGTGGAGTCCTGAGCCGGCCTCGGCAGACGCAGATAACCCTGGCTCAGCCTCGCCAGGTTCACCAGCCCTGGGGGCCTGAGGCTCTGCCCGCAGCTGCTCTCCTGTGGCTGGGGGCCGCCAAGCTCCCTTCCGGTGTGATCAGCCTATGTGAGCTCTGGCAACAGGGGTGTGCTGAGGTCAGAGCACGGCAGAGGGACTCCCCCGCCTGCCCCTCGGTCCCTCCCCGCGGCACGCCAAGCCCCCTCCCTCTCGCCATATAAATATCCTAGGTGACAAACGGCTACCCCACCCCATCTGTTTCTTTGTACAAATTTGTAGCCAGTTTGGAAACGTGATTTATAAATATTGCTTTCGCAGCCAGGAATTGACACTGATGTATGTCAGGCCAGATGGATGGATGCAGGGCTGGGCGCGGGTCCCACCTAGAAGGTTGGGGTAGGGGTCTGGGATGGCCGCGGCCTCCCCAGCAGAACCCAGGAGGGCACCTGCTGGTCAGGGATGAGGCCAGGGATTCCCTGTCCTGGGCAGGAGGGGTGGCGGGCAGAGCTCGCAGAACGTACGGTCCATGGCCCGAGACAGCAACCCTGAGCGCTGCTGTCTGCTCTGGCTTGGCAATCAGAGGTCGAGCCAGTCGGTCAGTGCTCAGATCTGCCTTCTTTGGCTCCACTACCACTGTGAGCTTGCACCCCAAACGCATACTGGCTTCCTGTCCTGTCTTGCTACCCATGCTTGATCTTAACATTACAAACCCCCTGGGCTAGCACGGGGGCTTGGCATGGCCAGGGACCGCGTCTGCCTTGTCCCTTGCTGTACCCCAGGGTCCAGGGCAGTCCTGATGCGGAGCGTGCACGCCATGTGTAGTTCCCGTGGCATGAAGGATAAGTCACTAGGCTGCTTCTTTGCTCCAAGCCCACTGATCAACGGCCTCCCAATGCTTTTTTTTTTTTTTTTTTTAAAGATTTGATTTATCTATTTGAAAGCAAAGAGGGAGACAGATCTTCTGTCTGCTGGTTCACTCCCCAATGGCTGCAATGGCTGGGACTAGGCCAGGCCAAAGCCAGGAGCCTGGAACTCCATCCGGGTCTTGCACATGGGTGGCAGGGGCCCAGGCACTTGGGCCACCTCCCACCACTTTTTTAGGCACATTAGCAGAGGTTATATGGACCGCTTGTATCACAGGCGGCAGCTTAGCCCACTGTGCCACAATGCCGGTCCCCTTCCATTGCTTTTAAGAAAATATCCCACTCTCTGCTATGGCCTGGGAAAGCAGTGGAAGATGGTCCAAGTCCTTGGGCCCCTGCATCTGCATGGGAAACCCAGAAGAAGCTCCTGGCTCCTGGCTTGGGATCAGCGCAGCTCCAGCCATTGCAGCCATCTAGGGAGTGAACCAGCTGATGGAAGACCTCTCTCTCTCTCTCTCTCTCTGCCTCTGCCTCTCCCTCTCTGTAACTCTGCCTTTCAAATAAATAAATAAATCTTTAAAAAAGAAAGGAATCCAGGGGCCGGCACTGTGGTTTAGTGGGTAAAGCTGCCACTTTCGGGCACCATTTTGATTCCCGGCTGCTCCACTTCCAATCCAGCTCCCTGCTAATGCACCCAGGAAAGCAGTAGAAGATGGCTCAAGTGCTTGGGCCCCTGCACCCGTGTGGGAGACCTGGAGAAAGCTCCTGGCTCCTGGCTTCAGACCTGCCCAGTTCTGGCCATTGAGGCCATTTGGGAAGTGAACCAGCAGATGGAAGATCTCTCTCTCTCTCTCTCTCTCACTCACTCTCTCTGTAAACTCAGAATGATTGCCTTGGCCTCTAAGGAGCTCCATGATGAGCCCCAGTCTCCCCATCCAACCTCAGCTTGACTTACCCATACCATCACTTCATTCCTGCAGCCACCAAGGGCTGCTTGCAGTTCCTGGAGTGCATTGTACTTCTTCCAACCTCAGGACGTTTGCACGAACTGTCCCCTCTCCCAGAACTCACTGCTCAGAGCTTAGGGATAATACACTGCTTCCAAGAAGGTCTCCCTGGGCTCCCAGGCTGGGTCATGTCCTCTGTCCTGTGCCCTTCCTGTATTTCCTGAACGGCACTCCATGGATTGTAACTATCCACTGAGCTACAGGCTTACTTGATGCACGTTTGTCCCTCACGTGAGAATGTGCGTTCGATCCAGCGCTGTGGCCGGCTTAGCTCTCAGCGGCCCCCGTGGCTAGCGTGGTCCCCGGCACATGGTAGCCTGTGAGGATTTGCTGGAAAGAAGGAGAGGGAGGGAGGGTGGATGGAGAATGGACAGATGAAGCCACTGGATGAACTCGGACCAGACACTTCCCAGGGTCCACCTGCGTGAAATCAGGCTGACGCCACACTCTCGGTGGCCGTGAGGTGTGGGCCTGACTTTGCGTTTCAAGTGGCTGCAGACTCCATGGTGCACAAAGACATCAGTTGCCAATCAGTGCACAGGAGTCCCGCCCCATCCCCTCTCTCCTCCCTCTTGCCCTGGAACCTCCCTGCCCCACCAGCGGAAGGCAGATATGTTCACAGCCCGGGCTGCCCCACCCTCTGACAGCAGGCCGGAGCTCCAGGAGCCCACCTGGAACCACCAGGCGGCCCCAAAGTTGCGGCTTCTTCAAGCATCGTTCTTGAAGATCAGCTCCGTGCCAGGCCTGGCTCCCGGGGCGCGGAGACACCGGCACACGGGAACGTAACACAACGTGACAAGGGCTGTGACAGCACTGTGCAATGCACCTGCAGAGTGCGGGGGGTGGGGGGGGCTGTAAATCCTCTGTTCCCGGGGAGGCGGAGGACGGAGGCCACAGGAAAGAAGGTGACATTTAGCTGCAGCGTGACGGATGAGGCGTTTGCCCGGGCAAGGAGGAGGAGAGGGCGCTCCAGGCAGCGGGGACTTGAGGGTAAAGGCAGGGCGGCCGAGCCTGGGAGCAGGTGCAAGGGCAGCAGAGGGACGTGGGCGCAGCCGGAGACAATGGCAAGCGGCGTTGGCACAGACAAACGCTAATCAGGGTTTTGAGCCAATGACACATTTAATCCTTACACCTATGGGGCCCCCTCTTTCCCAGTTTACAGATGAGAAAAAAGCGATCCAAAGAAGCCGAGTGAGATGCCCAACACAGTAAACGATAGGCTTGGACTCCATGGTTTTTTTTTTTTTTAACATTTGAGTGGGAATTTTCAAAGGTGTATCAATGTAGAATAATCGCGTGGACCCCCCACGTGCCTGCCACCCTGCAAGCAGCCTTCAGCTCAGGGCCAGTCTTGTCCCATCTGGACCTCCGGGCCCAAGGTCACAATCAGCCTTCCCCGGGGGCTTTTTCCCCCTGCATTGTGTCCGTGATGAGGAAGTGCAGTCCCCGGGGGCTGCCGGGCAGGGGCTGGGCTGGGGACGGGACCTAAGGCCGCGCAGGCTCAGGCCAGAGAGAGCAGCCTGAGGACGGAGGCAGGGAGCAGGACCCCCTGTGCTGAGTCGGCTGTGAGGGGTGGAGCAGCCTGGGTCAGCGCTGGGTGCGCTCTAGGACCACACTGCACGGAACCGAGAAGGGCCACTAAAATCATCGAGGTCATGGGAGACCTGCGTCTAACAGGACAGGTGTGGGGGACACAGGAGGGGCAGGGAATGGCGCCACATGTCCTCGAAGCCCCCCACAATGCCCGAGTCCCACCTGGCGTTCCCAGCCGCAGGCTGCAGCAGTCCCCTAAGTATCGCGTGTGTCGCTTCACCGCCCTCTCTGGCCACCTCTGGAAAAGGAAAGATGCAGGGGAGCAGCCCAGGGCCCCCAGAGGCCGCGCCCCGGCCCTTACCAAGCCTGACCTTGACCTTGAAGGACAGAAAGATGTCCCAGCCGAGGCCGCTGCCAAGCAGCGCTCCCCATCCTTCTCCGTGACCTGGGACTTGTCAGGGCCCCGCAAACCCAGGCTCTGACCAAGGGTCAGAGTCCAGCGGGGTGGCGTCGAGGCTGCTGAGACGAACGTTGAGAAAAGAAATTGACACAGCTGGGGACAGGACCTTGGCGCAGCTGGAGACAAAATCGCAGACAAGCTGAACACAGAATCCCAGACAGCTGGGACCAGAACCTGGCACAGCTGAGAACAGCATTGTGGGCGGCGTGGCTGCTGGGGGCAGAGTTGGGGGACAGCTGGGAGCAGAACATGGGGAGATCAGGGACTGTTGTCATGAGTAGAGGGGGAGGCAGCAGTGTGGGGACCAGGGAGACTGGGACAGGACGTGGGGCTGATCCTGGGCGGGCCCAAGTCACACGCTACCGCCCACCCCTTTTCCGGACAGACAACACGGCCGCGGTGCACACGCAGCACGTGGGCTTCAACCGGCAGGAGCAGGACGTGTTCTTCCTGCCCATCCTGGTGGTGGACAACGGGCCGCCCACCCTGAGCAGCACGGGCACCCTCACCATCCGCGTCTGCGGCTGCGACAGCTCGGGCGCCATCCAGTCCTGCAACACCACGGCCTTCGTCATGGCGGCCTCCCTCAGCCCCGGCGCCCTCATCGCACTCCTGGTCTGTGTGCTCATCCTGGTCGGTGAGTCCATCGCGAGCCGCCCACCCCACCCCCACCCCAGCCCCAGGCCGGCGCCCTGGGTGGGTGTGGGGGAGCCAGTTTCCCGCTCCAGACATCGGGGCCTCCTGCCTGGGTGCAGGGGCTCAAGTATTTGAGCAGTCAGCTGCTGCCTCCCAGGGCACGCATTAGCGGGAACCTGGATTGGAAGCAGAGCTGGGGCTCAGAGCCAGCACTCGAATATGGATGCAGGCATTGTGAGAGGCACCTCGGCCAGCGTCCAAACGCCCACCCCAGAGGGTGTTCTCCGTCCTTTCGCGTCTGTAGTCCTTTTTGATTCCCTGGGTACCACTGCTGGTGAAGAGAGCTCTTGCAGGCCCCACGACCACACGGCTGCTTTTCAAATGAGGAAAGCGTGGCTCGCAGAGGTCCAGTGGCTTGAGTAACAGAGCACCGTGCATCTTCTGACTCGGAATCGGGACTGCTCGGGCTGTCCCCTGCCTCTCTGACTATACCACCTGCCGTGACTCTAAGCTGAGGGCCAAACGTCGGGGCCCCTCGGGCAAAATCTTAAGACACTGGGGAGTGGGGGAAGGTGCACGTCCAGCCTCATCACTAGCCCTCTGGACACCAAAGTGTCCCCATCCCCATTCCCAAATTAGATTCCCGTGGCCATATGCCACTGCCACAGCTGTGGCCACACGGGCACAGCACGGCCTCGGCTCTGCCTCCGGGGACTCACGTCCTCACACAAGCCCAGAGTGTGAATTGCAGCTTTGCTCAGCTGCCCCCCAGCCCTCGCTGCCCACAGGTGAGGCCGCTGGCCCCCCCAAGGGCCTGCCATGGCCAGGTTGCATGTCCCTAGGTCCCTGCAGAGGCCCGGGCCCCCCCGGCTCCTCGCCCCAGCCCAGGGCTCGGAGCCCTTTTTTCCAGAGGGTGCACTTTACAGCGGTCTCATTTTCCGAGGCAGTGCAAACAAATTTCTGCCTAATTGCCCACAAACGGAGAAAGTGCACATCGGTGCTGTAAAGGTGACGGGCGGAATCGCTGATCAGGCCTGGCACATCTGTCGCCCGCCGCCCACGAGCCCTGCCATCTGCTCTCGCGGGCGCCCTCCTCGGCAGCCCAGCCCCCCGCTCCCCAGGCTGTCCATCCATCTTCCCCACTTCGCTCCTGACACCTGCCTTCGCGGGCGGCCTCCCTGGGGATCCGTCCCTGGCCCTGTCATAAGACACCTTGTTAGGAGCTGAGTTGGGATGCTGCCCCATGGCCCTCACAGCTGGCTCTGGCCACTGGGCCAGCCGGGGCAGCAGGAAGAGTCCCGTGCCTGGCGCACTCACCAGCACGTGTCCATCCGTCCTCCTCCAGCCCCCAGAATGCACTGCTATATGCACCTGCGTGGCCCTCCCATGGCACAGACTCAGTGAAAGAGAGACTGAAAAACCCCGAGTCATTGCAAAGCTGGAGCTGACCTGGGGGCGCCTGAGGACTGGGGAGACCGACCCGTTCCTCTTTCACCCTCGGCAGCTCGCGGTTAAGATCCTCCTTGTCAACCAGGACAACACTGTGTTGAGCAGGAAATTGGGCGGATGGCGTAGACTTCAAGGAGGGGGCCAGGCCATGGGTCGAGAGCCGTGAGCCTCTGACAGGGGCGTAGGCAGGAGCACAGCAAGAGAGGCCAGGGTCTGCACCCTGGGACACCCGCGGCCCCGGTCTGCACCCTGGGACACCCGCGGCCCCGGTCTGTACCCTGGGACACCCACGGCCCCGGTCTGTACCCTGGGACACCCGCGGCCCCGGTCTGTACCCTGGGACACCCACAGCCCCGGTCTGTACCCTGGGACACTGGGACACCCGCGGTCCCGGTCTGTACCCTGGGACACCCACGGCCCCGGTCTGCACCCTGGGACACCCGCGGCCCCGGTCTGTACCCTGGGACACCCGCGGCCCCGGTCTGTACCCTGGGACACCCGCGGTCCCGGTCTGTACCCTGGGACACCCGAGGCCCCGGTCTGTACCCTGGGACACCCACGGCCCCGGTCTGCACCCTGGGACACCCGAGGCCCCGGTCTGCACCCTGGGACACCCGAGGCCCCGGTCTGCACCCTGGGACACCCGAGGCCCCGGTCTGTACCCTGGGACACCCGAGGCCCCGGTCTGTACCCTGCGTACACCCGAGGCCCCGGTCTGCACCCTGGGACACCCGAGGCCATGGTCTGTACCCTGGGACACCCGAGGCCCCGGTCTGCACCCTGGGACACCCGAGGCCCCGGTCTGTACCCTGCGTACACCCGCGGCCCCGGTCTGCACCCTGGGACACCCAAGGCCCTGGTCTGCACCCTGGGACACCCGAGGCCCCGGTCTGCACCCTGGGACACTGGGACACCCGCGGCCCCGGTCTGTACCCTGGGACACTGGGACACCCGCGGCCCCGGTCTGTACCCTGGGACACCTGCGGCCCCGGTCTGCACCCTGGGACACCCGCGGCCCCGGTCTGCACCCTGGGACACCCGCGGCCCCGGTCTGTACCCTGGGACACCCGCGGCCCCGGTCTGCACCCTGGGACACCCGCGGCCCCGGTCTGTACCCTGGGACACCCGAGGCCCCGGTCTGCACCCTGGGACACCCGAGGCCATGGTCTGTACACTGGGACACCCGAGGCCCCGGTCTGTACCCTGGGACACCCGCGGCCCCGGTCAGCACCCTGGGACACCCGCGGCCCCGGTCTGTACCCTGGGACACTGGGACACCCGCGGCCCCGGTCTGTACCCTGGGACACCTGCGGCCCCGGTCTGCACCCTGGGACACCCGCGGCCCCGGTCTGCACCCTGGGACACCCGCGGCCCCGGTCTGTACCCTGGGACACCCGCGGCCCCGGTCTGTACCCTGGGACACCTGCGGCCCCGGTCTGCACCCTGGGACACCCGCGGCCCCGGTCTGCACCCTGGGACACCCGCGGCCCCGGTCTGTACACTGGGACACCCATCGTGGAGACAAGCCCGGCTGCAAGAGGGAGGAAGGGGTGGGGATTGGGGGGAGGGGAGGGGAACACGGAGTCCTGGCCTTAACTGAAGAGGCCAGGGGCGGGCGCCCACTCCTGCCTTCCATCGGCCCAGGTCCATTCAGTCCTTCCCGGGCAGGCTTTAGTGCCCACTGCAGTGCAGGCAGGAAGTGCAGGTGTGTGTCTGGTGGGGTGGGGTGGACAGGCTGGCAGACACGCTGACACAGCAGGGAGGGCACAGGTGCGGCTGTCCCATGTGGGCGGCCCCTGCAGGCCTGGCAGGACCTGAGGGTTTGCGTTCCCAGGGGCACACTCGGAACAGGTGTGTGGAGAGAGGAACCCTCGAGATGAAGGCCTTGAACCTGTCCTGCAGCTCTCAGGGGACAGAGGCAGCTGAGGGTCAAAGGTCACGGTCAAGGACAGCTTTCGGCCCTGCTCCCGGGAGTCCCCCAGCGCCCAGAGTCCTCCCCAGGGTATCTTTTCCTGGCTTGGGGATGGAGACAGCAGGGCATTTAGCATCCCTGCGACCCCTGAAAAGGCTAACGTCGCTCGCGGTGGGGAGGGGTGAGGGGGGCCCTGGGCGGGGCCAGGCCCTCACGGCGCCCCCTCTCTCCTGCCCAGTGCTGGTGCTGCTGATCCTCACGCTCCGGCGCCACCACAAGAGCCACCTGAGCTCGGACGAGGACGAGGACATGCGGGACAACGTCATCAAATACAACGACGAGGGCGGCGGCGAGCAGGACACGGAGGCCTACGACATGTCGGCGCTGCGCAGCCTCTACGACTTCGGCGAGCTCAAGGGCGGCGACGGCGGCGGGGCGGGCGCGGGCGGCGGGGCGGGCAGCCCCGCGCAGGCCCGGCTGCCCTCCGAGCGCCTCCCGCTGCCGCAGGAGCCGCCGAGCCCCGAGCCGGACTTCTCGGTGTTCAGGGACTTCATCAGCCGCAAGGTGGCGCTGGCGGACGGGGACCTGTCGGTGCCGCCCTACGACGCCTTCCAGACCTACGCCTTCGAGGGCGCGGACTCGCCGGCCGCCTCGCTCAGCTCGCTGCACAGCGGCTCGTCCGCCTCGGAGCAGGACTTCGCCTATCTCGACAGCTGGGGCCCTCGCTTCCGGCCCCTGGCCGCGCTCTACGCTGGCCAGCGCGTGGACGACGAGGCCCCGGCCTCCTAGCCCCGCACCCCCCGGGGCCGGCCTTGGCCCGGGGACACCGCATCCCCCCTCCCCCACTCCTCATCCCTACTCCCACCCAGGGCAGCCGGGCGGGGGGGGGGGCACTGGCCAGGGGCAGACCCCCAGACCCGCCCGCCTCCTCCGGGGGGTGCAGCTCTGGGGACCCGAGGTGCGGAACTGTGACCAACGTCATTAAAGCTGAGACGACACCCGGCACCGCGTGGCTCTGGGGTCTGCAGGGGGGGGGGGGGCGTAGTAGCATTGGAAGGGGGCAGGTTGCTGCAGCCAGAACGCCCCCAGCCCCATCAGAGCTAAGAGAAAAAAAGGCTGTGCATTTACTAAGCGCCTACTGTGTGCTGGAACCATCTCGTCGTCATGGAAACCATGAGGTGGGGTTCTGCAGGTGGCAGGTGAGGAACCTCCCCCAGAGAAGTGGCTGTGGCCAGGAAGTGGGCAGCCCCTGCCTGGCCCGGGGCCTCTGTGGAGTGAGGTTAACAATAGAACCTACCCCAGAGGGTTGGGAGAGTGATGGAGCTGATACCCATCCAGTGGTTAGGACAGCGCCTAGCACACAGTAGGTGCTCAATAAGTGTTTGCCTCCGTCACCGCCCCAGCCTGGGCGTTACTGGAAGCACCGTGAGTCCCCGGGTGCCCTCCCCACCTTCCCAGCATCCCCAGGGTGCCGGCTCCGGAACCTGCCCTGACTGGCGCGGGCTGGAGATGGCTTCCGTGAGCCAGGAGGCTTGGGCACCCCGGACCACACTTAGGGGGCCAGCGAGGTCCAAGCCTCACTGCTCTGGGAGGCAGAGGGGCCAGAAGCTGCTGGCTTCCGGGGGGACCCTGTCTGTCTGGGCTGGGACCCCGGCCGTCTCCCGGGCTGTGGGAATGGAGACCCCTGAGCTAAGTCGTCTCTGGGAACTTCTGACTCTAAAGCCCCCCACCCACCCACACACACGTGACTCGTTTACCCCCTGTTGGTCTGATGGGGATCCCAGCTCCTGCTGCTCACGCATCCTCGGCTGCCGAAACCTCAGTTTTCTCATCTGGGAAATGGGGCTGATGAGAGCCTGCGCCTGAAGGTGTGTCACGGGGCCGCAAGGAGGCGCTGGTGTGAAGCGCCCACCTCGGTGCCCTCCTGACACGGGAAGTGCTCAGCAGGTGCCGTTGGCCTTGTATTTCTTCACCCTCCCTGGGAGCTCTCGTTCATGGTCTCATCTGCCAAGGTGCACTGTGATAGATTGAGGCGGCCAGTACAGCCCGAGTGCCTTACCTGTCGGCCCAAGGTCACCAGATGACAAACAGCTCAAAACCTAGAGGCTGGGGGAGAGGGGGAGAGGGGAGCCGGGGGAGGAGGGTCGGGGAGCAGAAACAGCCAGTGATGGTGCGTTTGGTAAGCGCCATCGCGGAGTTAATAGAACAAGGTTCTGGGAACCCTGAAGAAAGCTTGAATCATTCCTAGAGGGCTTCCCAGAGGAGGCGACTTCAACTGAGTCTTGAAGAATGAGTATGAGATGGGCACACAAGAGCGTGGGAGGCCGACGGATGATCAGGTGCAAAGGGCGGGGGAAAGGCAGACGGCACGGGTCAGCTTCAGGGAGGCCATGCGGTCCCAGGAGTTGGCTCTCTGGGTGGAGGCTCGCAGAGGGGTGAGCAGGGAAGTCGAGGTGGGGTGTGGCGAGAACTTGGAGGCCAGGGGAAGGGACCGTGATGCCCGGCTCGGCTTGAGCGTCTTCTGAAGCCCTCCGAGGTGGCTGATGGTGGGGTTCGGAAATAGGCCTGGGGGGGAGGTGTTGGGGACCCCTAAGCCACAGTTCCTTAGGTAGCACTTGCTGTGTGCCAGGCGCTCCAGCCCGCACTGCACACGGCCCACACTCACGCGGGCCCTGCTCCCCACGGAGGCACTGGGCGTTCACTGCCCTCGGCACTTTGCACGAGTGGTTGCGTTTCAGCAGGTGCTTTTATCAGCTCTTTTTCTGAGCGTGAGCTGAGGGGCCCAGGGCTCCCGGTGGACTCGGGACGCCAGGGGTCGGGACCAGGCCACGTGCACCCCTGCCACGGCTCCGCTCAGGTCCTGCGTGACTCAGACTCTGAGTAGAGGTTCTGGGAGGGGGGTGGGCTCTGGAGAGGAGAGAGGCAGAGGGAGAGGGGGAGCTGTCTGGGCTGGGTGGCAGGGCTGGGAAGCAAGAGGGGAGGGCCCAAGGAGGCTGGTCACAGCCCACGCCTGGGCTGCGGACATGCGCCGGGGCGGTGGGAGGCCAGGACTGAGCACAAGAGGTCAAGGGCTAACCTCCCGCCTCCGGAGGGAGGCCGACAGCTCTGAGAGCCGCCTGCTGTCACGGGGTGGCTGAGCGCCCGCACCCGTCAGCCAAGCCGGCCGTCATCACGGCCCACCGCCGGGTCACGAGTCAGCAGCCCCGCTTACCTCCTGCCAGCGAGCGCTCGCAGGCCAGCTCTGTCACTGGCCGCTGAGCCTCCGGAAAACGCAACTGTCAGCCCTCACTGTGAAGGGGGAGGGCTCACGGTCCACTGCCCGCACGCTGGTGTGCACCGTGCACACGGGTGCATGCTCACAGCCACGCACACAGAGCACACGGGTGTGCAAATGTGGCTGCGCGCCGGCACGCTGCGCAGGTACCATAGGCAAGCTCTCGGTGTGCACGCATGTGCTCTCCAGCTTTCCATGGCCGGGGTCTCTTGCACGCGTGTCCATGCGTGTCCAGCGGTACTTCTCGATGAATGAGCGTAGCTCCCCGTCCGGGGATGCACTCAGACGCCTTCACGTGGCCCCAGAGACTCCCATTTAAATGCACAAGACACGTGCTCCTCGCAGCGTGCTTGTGCGCTGTGCATTTCTGCTTCCTGCAGGCTTGCACGCGGCCTCGGCAGCGGTCGTTCCACGCTCACTTCGCGGGTCCGACGCCCACGGATGTGCTTGCACATGGGAGCACGCAGGTCTGTGTGTGTGGATGTCATCTGCGTGAAGCCCTGCAGACATCAAACGCACCCTCCAGTGAGCACTCGGCTATGCCCCAAGTGCGCACGCGCGCAGTGCCAAACATCCTGGTGCATCTGTTGGCCTCCGCCCACGGCTCGCGGCTTCCCAGACACCATCCCCCAGGCCCACTGGGGTTCACTACAGGCATGCCCGCGTGCCTAACTCCAGCGACAAACACGCACGCGCACAGCCACGTGCCTCCAAAGCCCGCCTCCCACACGTGTAGGGAGTCAGGTCCCCGGCACGTGGAGGCACACACGCCGCCCCCCGGGTGGAGGGGGGAGCGTGCCCGAGCCCCAGATTGTCAGGTGTGCTGGGGACAGCAAGAATGGTGCCCACGTGGAGAAATCGCTGCTCGGGCAGAATCGCATCTGCCGCAAACTTCTCATCAGCTGTGCAAATGATGATTAAATGTTATTGTGCCGAGAAAACGGCAAGGAGGGAGTGATTAGCTTTATTGTCAGGAAGGACTCCGCGGGCTCCGGCTCCCAACGCCAAGGCTGACTTAACCCTCTGTGTGCTGGGGGGCACCACGCTCAGACAGGGCTTGCACAGGACGAAGGCGAGAGAGAGAGAGAGAGAGAGAGAGAGAGAGAGAGAGAGAGAGAGCCAGCGAGCAGCCCTAGATGCAGCTGGACCACCCAAGGTGCAGAGAGCGGGGTGGAGGGGGTCCCGAGACCCATCTGGCTCCTGTGGCCCCACCCATCCTGTGCAAGGTGGCCTGGAACTCCCTATTCCTTGCATCAGACAATGTGTCATCCCTCCCACGTCCCCAGGAGGAGAGAGAAACAGGCAGGCGGCCCCTCGGCACCCGTGGGGCTTCTTGGGTGGAGAAGGGCGTTCCAGGCCTGGGAGGCGGCCTCCCACAGAGGCCGGGGCAGGCAGAGCTCGAAGGGGGCAGGGCCCTGCCTGGGTCGGTCGGGGGCCAGATCGCAAAGGGCCCGCCCGGCAAACCCCTTCAAAGAACTGGACCTTTTCCCGCCAGCCAGGGGGAGCCCTGAGAGGTGTGTGGACAGCTTGGCAGAGAAAACAGGGCAGTGGGTTAGACGTGAATTTCAGCTGGACAACAAACAATGCTTCTCCCTCAGTATCCTAAGCATCCTGCAAGACACACTCCTGCTAAAAACGCCGAGGCCTTGTTTATCTGGAATTCACGTTTTACCGGGAGCTCTGCAGTTTTATTTGCTCAATCTCACAGCGCCGTGCATAGAATCGCATCTTAGAAGGATCACCTTGGCCACTGCACCCAGGGTGGATTGGAAGATCAAAGAGAAGAGGAGAGCAGTGCAGGTGGGGGAGGAGTCACAGTCTTGCCTTCTTCCCCAGTAGAAGTGCCCCCAGTTCCTATCCGGGCTCCTGGCTGTCTTTCACAAGGGCCACATGCCCTGGCTTCCGTCACAGCCAGGCAGTGCGTGGCCTGGGTCCCAGTCAATATGATCAAAGCAGAGTATCATGTGACAGATTGTGGGTTACCTCCATGGAAGACTACTGACCAATGCCTTTCTGCTGGCTGAACATAGCTGAGATGGCTGGAGTGCAAGCAGCCACCTTGGACCATGAGGGCGAGGGTCATGCCCCATGAATGTCCAGACAGTAACCTAGAAGGCGGTGTATTTCATTTCTCCTCTCCAGTACCGGCTCCATACCAGCTCTGAAGTCCTGGCTCTGATTTGGTTTCTAGGAGAGACATAGACTTCCAAAGCGTGGAAGGCACAGTTACTTTGGTTCTCCGTCCCAAGCACTGAGCTGAACTCTACCCGCTACAGGAGGCTGACACCGGAACCTCGGAGGCTTACACAGGGTCAGACGGCGGAAGTTGGCGGTTGACTGACGTGGGGATGGCGGGCGGGGGAGGTCGCAGGCTTCAGGATGGAGTGACAAGGGCAGTGGCACTGGTGACCAGCAGGGAGCCCAGCAGAAGCCTCGGCTCTCGGCTCAGTGGAATCACTTGGATTTTGGACACACTGGGTGGGAGGGGCCTGATGGCCAAGCACAAGACAGGAGATCCAGGCTGAGACACGGAGGGGGAAGGGAAGGAAAGCGAGGATGCTGGTGCCGTGTCTCGGGCGGCTCCGGGAGACAGGAGAGGGCCGGGGTGAGCTCCGAGGAGCACCAGGGTCGGGCAGAGGACCTCAGTTTCTCCAGCCGTAAAATGGGAGCAGCCAAGGGGCTGCTCCACCTGATCCCTGACCCCTGACCCCTGACCCCTGACAGACGCCGAAGAAGTTTGAGAGCGGTCTCAGGACGAGAATTGCTCCTGTGTGGGATTCTGCTGCTTCTTAGGAAAATGGGGCTGAAACCAGCATCAACCACACACAGCCACATGCACAGCCACAGCCACACACACAGCCACACACAGCCACACACACAGCCACACACACAGCCACACACAGCCACACATACAACCACACACAGCCACACACAGCCACACACAGCCACAGCCACACACACAGCCACACACAGCCACACACAGCCACACACACAGCCACACACAGCCACACACACAGCCACACACACAGCCATACGCACAGCCACACACACAGCCACACACAACCACACACACAGCCACATACAACCACATACAGCCACATGCACAGCCACAGCCACACACACAACCACACACACAGCCACACATACAACCACACACAGCCACACACACAACCACACACACAGCCACACACACAGCCATATGCACAGCCACACACACAGCCACACACAACCACACACACAGCCACATACAACCACACACAGCCACATGCACAGCCACAGCCACACATACAACCACACACACAGCCACACATACAACCACACACAGCCACACACACAACCACACACACAGCCACACACACAGCCATACGCACAGCCACACACAGCCACACACACAGCCACATACAACCACACACAGCCACATGCACAGCCACAGCCACACACACAACCACACACACAGCCACACATACAACCACACACAGCCACACATACAGCCACATACAATCACACACAGCCACACACACAACCACACACAGCCACATACAACCACACACAGCCACATATAATCACACACAGCCACACACACAACTATACGCACAGCCATACACACAGCCACACACACAACTACACACAGCCACACACAACCACACATAACCACACACACAACCATACACACAGCCACACACACACAACCACACACAGCCACATACAACCACACACACAACACACAGCCACACACAATCACACACACAACTATACACACAACCATACACACAGCCATACACACACAACCACACACAGCCACATACAACCACACACACAACACACAGCCACACACAATCACACACACAACTATACACACAACCATACACACAGCCACACACACACAACCACACACAGCCACATACAACCACACACACAACACACAGCCACACACAATCACACACACAACTATACACACAACCATACACAGCCACATACAACCACACACACATATACACACACCACCACACACAGCCACACACACAACCACACACACAGCCACACACACAGCCATACACACAGCCACACACACAACCACACACAGCCACACACACAACCACACACACAGCCACACACACAACCACACACAGCCACACACACAACCACACACACAGCCACACGCATAACCACACACAGCCACACACACAACCACACACACAGCCACACGCACAACCACACACGGCCAGGCAGGCAGCGTGCACGGCAGCCAGTGAAGGTTCCGGGGGGCGGACGGATGTGAATCTCCACAGTCGTGCGGTCTCACGGGTGGTCTGTGCCCGCGTGGGGACACGTTCCAGGGTCCACTCCACTCCGAGCTGCACGGTGGCGAGCTCCCGGGGCGCCTGAGCCTGGGTGCGCCCCCAGCACACAGCCGTGAGCAGGAAGGGGAGGAGGAGGGCAGGTGGGGGCCCCGGGGCAGGTGCACACACACGCGCGGGCACACGCACCTGGAGAGCCCAGAGGCGGCTCAGCGCCCCGCCTGACCGGGCTGGTTTGCGGGGCGGGGGAGGGGGCGCCCCACCTGTCAGCCTGCTGTTTGTCACTCCATCACGGCCAGCGCGCTGACATTCAAAGCCGGGCGCCGAGATGAGCGCATTTAGCTGTAATGTAGCACAGATTGCACTGACATTTGGAAAATATTCCACCTCGGGACCCATTTGACTTCCAACTTTCTTCCTGGAGAGGAGAGAAGTGACAGAGAGGGGGCCGCGGGGGCCTGCGGCCTCCTGCAATGTGCCCAGGCCGCAGGAGCTGAGAGTCCCGGGCTCACGGGCGGCCCCATCGGTGCCCACCTGGGCAAGGGGTTGGGGGTTGAGCGGCGGAGGTGCCTGGGGCAGACCGGCTAATCTTCACAGGGCCCCCGGGGTGGGGTGGGGTAGGGTGGGGCCTGCCGGATCCACCTGCCACCGTGGAGCACTTGCTGAACACCGGCCCTCTTTCTGTTTTCATCTTTGGTTCGTCGTTTTCATTTTTATTTGACAGAGAGACGCATGGAGAGAGGTCTTTTCCATTGGCTGGTTCACCCCCCAAATGCCTACGATAGCAGGTCTGGAACGGTCGGGAGCCAGGAACCTCATCTGGGCCTCCGTGGACCCAAGTCCTCGGACCATCACCCGCTGGATCTCAGGGTGCCCATTAGCAAGAAGCTGGGTTGCAAGTGGAGTGGCTGGGACTCGAACCAGGCACTCCAGTGTGGGAGACAGATGCCCCGGGCAGCGACTTACCCACTGTGCCACCTGCCTGTCCCTAGGCCTTGTTTTCAGCAACTCACAGACAGGCTCTCACGCAGCAACCTTGTGAGGCAGGAACGATTATGAACCCGTGTGAATGAGGATGGACCCGGGGCTCAGAGAGGTGAAGCAACCTGCCCTCGGTCACACAGCCAGGATGGAATGGAGTCCGGCTCCAGATGTGTCATGGAGTCCAACAGATGTGGACTCCTCCCCAGGACCTCCCACTGCCCTCCCTCCTCAGCCCCCCTTCCTCTCTCCGGTTTCCCCGCCTCCATCTCCCCTCCTGTGCACTTCACTGAGCAGGGCCAGTGGTCCCAGAATGATGGCATTATCTGGGAGGGCTTCCTGGAAGAGGAGTGGAGGGGCCATGCTGTACTTGCAACTCAGGAGTGGACGAGAGGATTGACAGATCCGTGAGCCTCCCAGACAGGCCTCCGGGAGCCAGGCCACGCCTTTAAAGACCAGAGTGCTTGGCTCCAACCTAGGTGACAAGGGCAGAGACCCAGGGCGGGGGATGGCTGAGGGGGCCCCGCCCTCGCAGCCTGGGGTGCAGGTGCCAAGGCTGTGCAGGTAAACACAGGGCAGCCAGAGGAGCGTCTGCCCGGTCCCCTGCGAGGGCGGCCCGCGGGTCCTGCGGGACAGAACCGTGAGGCAGTGCGGGCGGAGTGAGGGTGCCGGGGAAGAGGAGGAGGAGCCACAGGAGCCACGCGGAGCCGCCACGGCCCGGCTCGGCCAGCAGAGACCCGAGAGGCGCGAGGACGGCCTGCGTCTCAGGAGCTGACCCATCTCCTCCAATAACTCCAAGTCCAACTTCCCAAAAGGCAAAAGAAAGTTGGGTTAATCTACTCCGAATGACTCCTGAGCCGCTTCTCGAGGCTGGCAATCAATACGCGCTCTCGGGCTCTCTCTCCATAAGTAATTCACAGTAATTACGAGAAGGAAGAAAATGACGTTCTCACTGCGCACAGAATCCCAGGTCCGGCACCGCTTGGCCTCCCCCGGGAGCCAGCCGTGGGACAACAGCCCTCCCAGCCCGCTGAGAGCCACAGGGGCGGCCTGAGGTACCCCTGCCCACAAGGCCTTTAACTGGGTGGGGGCGGGGAGACCGGATGGGGAAGGTGAGCCCAGTGTGCGGCACCCGTACCACCAGGGCTATTGCCAGCATCCTCAGGCGGGCTGCCCAGGCCCACCCCTGCAGCCTGGGTCGGCGTTGTCACCGCGTGTCCACTGGCCGCGGCGGCTGCCACACAGCAGGCTCGGTGAGCAGCTGTGGGAAGGACAGGGACCTGCGCTCTGTTCTGTCCACCGTCACGGGTGGGCCCCACGCATACCTGTGGAGCGGGGGCAGGGGTGCATACAGGATGCCCAGCACAAAGAAGCCAGAACGGAAGCCCCGGTCTCCCACCTGCAGGACCAGAGCCTCAGCCTCCAGGACCACAGGGGCTAGCACAGAGGAACCTTGGGAGGAAGAGGAATCGGGCCCTCCCCCACCTACCCCGCTGCGTGGGCCTCACGGTTCCCTTGGCAGTGGGGCTGGGGGTGGGGAGAAAGAGGGCAGAGGCAAGGAACGCCACCCGCTTGCGGGCCCTGCCCTTCCCACTCGGGCTCACCAACTGGAATGCAATTTTCTAGAATGCCCCCAGGTCCTGGGGGAAGCTCACTACCTGCGCTCTGCCCATGAATGCGTCCGTGCTGCTGTATTGGCCGCCAGCTCGGGCCCAGCCCCTCCGCAGCATGGTAAGACCCGCCTGTGGCCTCTGGCAAAGCTGACTGCTCAGGGTCACCCCGTCCCCAGAGGGGCACACTCAGGGGCACAATGCTCCCACTACCTTTTTTTTCCCATGGCCCATTATGTTTCTTTTCTTTAAAAAAAAAAAAAAAAGATTTTATTTATTTATTTGAAAGGCAGAATTTCAGAGGCAGAGAGAGAGAGAGAGGTCTTCTGTCCGCTGGTTCACTCCCCAAATGGCCACAACAGCCAGAGCTGAGTCGATCTGAAGCCAGGAGCCAGGAGCTTCTTCTAGGTTTCCCATGTAGGTGCAGGGGCCCAAGCACTTGGGCCATCTTCTACTGCTTTCCCAGGCCACAGCAGAGAGCTGGATCAAAAGAGGAGCAGCCGGGACTAGAACCGGCGCCCATACAGGATGCCGACACTGCAGGCAGAGGTTTTACCCACTATGCCACAGCGCCAGCCCCTATATAAATCCTTTGCATTGGTGCGCCACAGCACTGGCCCCCCATTGTGCTTCACTCACTCCCCTGCATCGCCTGACCACAGCCTCAGGACAACCCATTTCAGAGCTGAGAAAACCGAGGCTCAGAGAGGTGAGAGAAACTCCCTGAGATCGCACGGTGAGAACGGCAGAACCAGCCCCAGATCCCAGGCCGACCTGACCCCGGGGCCTGGCTCCTGGGCAGGGCTGCTCTTAGCTCCTGAATCCAGGTCAGCCCAGCCTCCAAGGTCAACAGCAGGCCTGTGTCTAGACACGGCCTGATGGCCTTGTGCCGTGGCCTGCCCGCACCTCCGGGAGGGCGCCTCTGGCTTGGAGATCATGTTTTGTTCTTAAATCACAGGACCTTGAAGCTTCAGCCAGGGACGCGTTAGGGAATCGATCAGTGCTTCGCTCGTTGCAGCCTCTCGGATCCCATATTTATGATTCCTGCCATATCCAAGCACCACCTGGACTATTATTTACTTAATGTTTTTCTTCCTCCAACAACCCCTTGTTATATTTAATTTTATTTTGATAGCAAAACTTACATCAGTACATTAAGTGGGAAAACAGTAACACGGGACATGGATGGCAATGTAAAAATAATCGCACTCACATAAAGCCGCGGTGTCACCGCCGGTCCTGATCATGTCGCCTGCCCAAAGCTGCAGCCGAGCTTGTCCTCTGTCTCCGACACAGGGAGATTCCTGAGCGTCAGAGAGGGGATAAGGGCTCCAGCGCCAAGCCCAGCTTCTTTGGAAGGCTGGACGTGGACCGAGGAGGAGCCGGCACCGCACCGGGTGACAGCCCAGTGCTCTGGATGCCATCCGTGAACAGCGGGGGCCGTGCAAGCCACGCGCCTGGCCATGACATCGCCCAGTCCTTTCGCTACTTGCTGTGTGCCCTTGGGAGACTCCCTGCCCCTTTCTGTGCCTCTATCAGAACACAAGCGTGCTTCGAAAAGTTCATGGAAAATGGAATTGAAAGATCAGTTTATTTCTGTTACCAAAATATTGTGATCCGGGCCTAGTTTCCATACGTACCCGTTCCGTGAACCTTTTGCAGGGCCGTGGTGTTCTCTACCGCCGTCTCCCATTCGGAGGTTCCAGAATTCGGAGCTCTAAAGGGGGTGATTACACCGAGGCCACGCAGTAGCCGGTGAGGCTCCTCTGTGCCCCTGGGGTGCAAAAGCAGCTCCAGATGATACATAAATGAGTAGAGGTAGCTGGGTTCCAATAAAACTTTATTGACAAAACAGGCGCGGGCCAGCCAACTCCTCGTCTAGGTCGGGAAAGACAAACATGGCCCCGGAGGGAAATTCCCGCTCCATCCTGCTCTGCGGTGGGCCAGCTGTTGGTCCCCTGTGAGGTCCCAGGCTCCCCTCTGGTGGGGGGGGGGGGGTGCATTCCCACTGCCTCCCTGGGAGCCATTGTCTGCCTTCTCTCTCTCCCTCCCTCCCTCTCTCTCTCCCTCTGCTACTTTAAAAACTTATTCATGGGGAGAGATCTAAGTGAGTCTTTGAGAGTCGTGGACTCTTGCAGCTGGCAGCATCCCCACCCCCAGCTCAGCCCGGTGTGGCTGAGACACCCGCAGGCTTCGGGAACAGACAGATTTGAACATGAAATCACATTCTTCCACCTGGACGGACCTCCCCACTCCTACGTCCACGGCTTCCAGTACAAAACAGGGGCTGATGGACACATCCCTAGGAGGTGAATTGCAAGGATAGAAGAGTTAATCTCTGTAAAGCGTTCAGCAAGAATCCAGGTCGTGATCCGCTCTCAGCGCCTTCCCTGCTGTAATTATGAATCACATCAGCTCTCAGGGCCTCACCTGTTACTGTTATGAATAACAACACTGACGACAGGGGCGGGGGAGGGGGCGGGTCTCCACCTGCTGCACAAGCCCCGCCCCCAGCCAGCAGGGCTTCCCCCGGGTGCAGCTGCCCGGCCAAGCACTGCCATCGATTTCTTGGAAGGCAGCTTTAGGATTTTTGTGACTTTTTTTTTTTTTAGTTTAATTTTAAATCCCAGTTTATTCTTGGTGCTCTCAGAGAGGAAGTGGAGATCTGAAAGGCAGGCCGGGTCCTTCCTGACACCTCTTCCACCCCTGCTCCCTCCTCTCTGCCCACCCAGCCCACCTCCACTACCTAGCTTGTCTGTTTCCCCAGAAGTGGTGGCCCTAAGACCGGGGCTCTGCCTGGGAGGGGCGGGGGGGGGGGTGGCCTCCACACCGCTGACTCGGAGCCCAGCGGCTGTCTGTCCCCTGTCCTCTGGGAGCCCCCTTACACACTCTCTTTCTGAGCCTCCCCTTCCCACCCCGGTCTTGGGCTCCAGGCAGTGACTCAGGAACCCCAGCTCTGTGACTTCCCAACGGCGTGGTCCATGGTCGTGGGTGCACCTTTAAAACTCCCAAGGCCGAGGCAGGCACGTGGTGCCGTGGTTAAGCCACTGCTGGGGACACTCACATTCCACACCCGAGCGTCTGGCTTGGAGCCTGGCTGCTCCACTTCCTGTCCCTTCGTGCTAAAGCCTGCCCTGGGAGGCAGGAGCTGATGGCTCCTGGAGTGAACCAGCAGGTAGAAGATCCGCCTGTCTCTTTGCCTTTTAAATAAAATGAAAACAAATTTAAAATTGCTTTAAACTCTCAAGACCACTGTTTTTCTTCTGCAAAAATGGGTACAGAGGCGCATTCCCCCAGGGCTGTGGGGGGACCCAGGGAGAGAAGCAGGGAGCCAGGCTTTGCACGGGCGCCGCAGGCTTGGGAGGAGCTTGTGTGCTCGCTGCCCGGCTGCGCGCAGACTGGCGGCCTCCCAGGGCCGCTGGGTCCAGGTGGAGGCAGGCGGAGAGGCCGTCCCAGCTGGGTGTTTCAAGCTCAGGCTCTGGAAATATTGCAGCTGCCGCTCCGCTACGACCCAGCTGGGACCCACTGACAGCATCTTAATTTCAGCCCAAGCTCTTTTCCAGACGGGCTGCTAATTAGGGCTAATGGGCAGCTCTCCCTGCTAACTCCCGCCGCCGCTGCCATCGAAGCAGGCCAGCGAGCAGGGCCGCTGGGTGAATGCCCAGGTGCCCACGGGCAGGTCAGCCCTCTGGGTTAAGCGTCGCTCTCCGAGGCTTTTTGGCAGGGGCGAGCTTCTCTGTTGCTTGTTCACCTGACCAGTCAGGAGGAGGTGGGCTGCTATGGACCTGCTTCCTGCTTTACCCCCAGGAGGCACGGAGGACATACAGATAAGCTGCCCCAGGCCAGACTTCCCGGATGGAAACACTAGTGTAATCTTGTGCTGGCTGTGTGACTTTGGGCAAGCTACCTGCCTCTCTGAACCCAGGCTCTGCAGGTGCAGAGAAGCTCCTGCCCCACAGGGATGTTGTAGGGCAAAACGGAGATGTGGAGGGCTGAGCATGGTGGCCGCCAGCACAGCCAGGGAGCAGGCAGGGGCAGGCTCAGAGAGGAAGAGGCAGAGAGAGAGGTCTTCCATTCACTGGTTCACTCTCCAAATGACCACAATGGCCAGAGCTGCACTGATCCGAAGCTAGGAGCCAGGAGCCTCCTCCTGGGTCTCCCACGTGGATGCAAGGGCCCAAGCACTTGGGCCACCCTCCACTACTTTCCCAGGCCATAGCAGAGAGCTGGATCAGAAGAAGAGGAGCAGGGACTCGAACCGGCGCCCACATGGGATGCTGGCACTGCAGGCGGAAGCTTAGCCTACTGCGCCACAGCGCCGGCCCCACCCTATGGTCTTCCCATAGCTTAATTCTCAGAAGTGGCCTTGCATTGCTTGTGCTTCAGTGCATTGGGATCCCCCCAAAAGTTCATGGGAAAGTGTGGCATGAAAAAGCCACGTATGGATTTCAAACTTTTTCACACCAAACTAAATTTATATATATTTTTTTATTTTTAAAAATGTATCCAAGAGGTAAAGACAGAAAGAGAGAGAGAGAGAGGGAAAGCTTCCATCTGCTGGTTCACTGCCCCAAACTTCTGCAATAGTGGGGACTGGGCTGGGCCAGAGCCAGGAGCCAGGCACCCAGTCTGGGTCTCCCATGCGGGTAGCAGGACCCCAGGGGCCCGAGCCATCATCGCTTCCTCCCACAGGACACTGCAATGAGAAGCCAGAGCAGATATTGAACCCAGGGACTCTGGTATAAGATGCAGGCATCTTTTAAAAATGTTTTTATTTATTTATTAGAAAGGCAGAGTTACAGAGGGAGAGGGAGAGAGAGATCTTTCACCTTATTGGTTCACACCCCAGTGGCCACATTGGCTGGGGCTGGGTCAGGCCAAAGCCAGGAGCATGGGATTCTATCTAGGTCTCCCACGTGGGTGCAGGGCCCCAAGGACTTGGGCCATCTTCTGCTGCTTTCCCAGGCCATTAGCAGGGAGCTGGATTGGAAGTGGAGCAGCTGGGACTTGAACTGGCACCCGTATGGGATATGGGCATTGCAGGAGGAAATGTAACCCACTACACCACAACGCCGGCCCCTAAATGTATTTTTGAATTCCATTTTCCGTGAACTTGTTTAAGCTGCTGGCATCTGTTAGAGGCAGGGCGCTAGGTCAGCCCCGTGGCTGATTCCAGCTTCCACTGACTGTGCACCCTGGGAAAGCGGCAGGTGATGGCTCAAGGCCCTGGGTCCCCGCCACCCTCGTGGGAGACCTAGATTATTTTTTTTCTGAAAATTGTAGAAAAAAGAAAATGGGGTAAGAACAGGAGTGAAAGGTTCTGTCTGTGTTCACTTATTTGAGTAATGAATTATTAGCAGAGACTACTGTACCAGGCAGTGGGAATTCAGCAATAAATAACATCAGACTATTGTGCCTTGGAAGTTACATTCTAGTGGGAGATAAACTTCAAAAGCTAATAAAAAAGAAAATTATCAGAGTAATAGACGACATTATAAATGGGTAAAAAGATAGTGTCAAAGCAAAAGAGGCATTTCCAACCAGCTGGCTGGGGACCTCCAACTTGAATGGCAAGAAAGGGCTGGCCGTGGAAACGCAGCCTTCCAAACAGAGAAACAGCCAGTGCAAGGGTCCTGGGGTGCAGCAAGCTTGGCTGGAGACCACAGCAGGCCACAGCCAGGAACCAGGCTGGAGACGCAGATGGAAGCCAGGACAAGAGGATGAGGCCGGCCGCGGGGAAGAGAGGAGAACTGATGAGGAGTGGAGTCCGGCAGGCACAATCGCTGGCCCTGGGTAAGCAAAGTGGAAAGACGATGCTGGGAACCCCCCACCCCACACCCCCGGGCCAGGGGAGCCACAGCAAGTGAGGGAGAGAGGAGAGGCTGGCCCGGCCCTGGCCCAGCTTGGGGGCAGCCCTTGCCCACGGGCCCAGCCGCAGATAAGCAGTCGACCTGGAGGCAGACCCAGGCCAAAGCCACTGGTGGGCGGCATTTGCATATTTGTTTAATAAAAAGCTATGGATGTACGAAGACAGAAAATTAACTCCCCGGTATATTTTCCGGCGGCTCCCTCCCCTGCCGCCCACATTTTGACTGCGGCCCCTGTGGGTGGCTCCCGAGTCAGCAGGACTCCTGCCCCTCCCGCGGTGGGGGGCCTGAGCCCCGCAAATCCGTCCTCACCGGGCGCACTGCGGCCATTGGGCCGCACGCGCCGCGGTCTCGGGCCGTTTCTTATGCCAGTACCTAGGGCCACTTTAGCTATTTATTCTCGCAAAGAAATTAAATTAGATAGTTTGATTGCTTTCAGTGTAATTATGAAAGAAATTTACATGCGATGTTTATGCGAAGGCGGATGGTCGGGCGCCCAGACCTCAAGGGTTCCCTTAGTGCCCCCCCTCCCACCCCTGCTGACACAGCAGGTGGGGCGCTGTCCCTCCCAGGGGAGCCAGAGGCTGGGACTTGGGGGCCGGGGGCTGTGTGTGTCTGTCTCCAGGGGACATGGCATGGGGGGGGGGGGACACGCACGGGGCGGGGACTTGCACCTGCGAGCGCTGGCTCCGCCCCCAGCCTCAGTTCCCCCAGCTGTCATCCGCTCCAAGTACACACCCAGCCCTCCCCCTAACAACCGCTTTAAGTGGATGTCCGCACAGTGAGAGCTGACCAACTGGGAGGTGCCCCGCGGCCGGCCAGCTGCCCAGCCAGGGCTCCAGCCACCGGCTCTGCGACCGCCCTCGCTCTCTTAGAGACCCCATCCCCACCCCCACCCCCACTGGCCCCTGCCCCGCCCCCGACCGCCTCCTCCCAGCCCTGGCATAGCCAAGGGAGTCCCAGGCCCAGAGAGGCCCAGGAAGGTAGAGCAGGCGCTAGGCAGCGCCCCACCGCGCCGCAGCGGGGCTGGGGGGCACCCGGGTCCCCGCCGGCCGCCTCCCCGCCGCCTCCCAGCGCTGCAGCATTTGCTCCCCACGGGCGGGGTAATTAGGAGGGCTGATTAGCGCTGATTGCGGACCCCCGCGGGGCCGAGGCTGGAGCTGGGCCTCCCGGCTGGATGGGCCCCAGGCGATGGGGGGCCTCTCCGGCTGCACACAGGCGCTTCCCCGGCGAGCACCGGCGGGTAGAGGGGACGAGGGCGTTGGGTCTGGGACCCCAGCGAGGTGCTGGAAATCCAGGGAAAACACTCGTTAATTCCCATCAGGCAGCAGTGTAGAAGACGCCTGCCGGGTCGCTGGCCTGAACGCTAAGGCACCGGCTCCCTCTCCAACTAGCTGCCTGGCCTTGAGGGAGCTACCCTCCTGGTGCTTCTTCCTCCATAAAATAGGGAGATAATAACCATGCCTTCCTCCCCGGGTGGTTGTGCAAAGAGAACAAGAGTCTGCAGGCAGCAGGGGCTAGGAGAGAACCATCCCGGTTAGCCTTACCCAAACCCTGGAAGTGGGCACCGGCTTTGGAGCCAGAGCCCGGACCGATGGTGATGCCAGGGGCAGCTGGTGCAGCCCCAGAGGCGGGGTGGGGAAGGAGCCCCCGTGGGGACCCTCCCGGGGAGAGTGTTCAGCTGCCCCAGCAGGTGCTTTGCCCAGATCAGAAATTCCCAGCCGGGCGGCTCTGCCCCCAAGCCCAGCCGCAGCCTAGGGCTGCCGGGCGGCCCGGGCAGCAGGCCAGACCCTGCACGGAAGGCGGGAACCAGGCTGAACGGAGCTCGGAGCTCGAAGGGTCTGATGGAGACAGCTAATCAGGGAGTCCTGGAGAGGACGCCAGACAAGATGCAATTAAAATGCCAGCCTCGGCGAGCTCCCCATTTTAATTTTCCACAAATTAGCTTAAAAGGGGGGATGGAAATGAAGATATTAGATTTTTTTTAGAGCCAAGAGGGAAAGTCCTTTGAGGATTATGTGACTTGTTCCCTTTTTAAAAAGAAAATGAAATCACTTCCCACCCCGGGGGGTTGGGGAGGTTTGGGGGCTCCCCTCCCCGGAGATGATTGTCAGGGCTTGCTGTTGGGGTGCAGGCGTGGTAACCCCTGTCTAACGTAAAGCACCATTCTCCACCTTCCCCCAGGTCAGCATCGCTGCGCCTGTCATGCGCACCTGGAGCTCAGAGAGGTGATGTGACTCCTCTGAGGTCACACAGCGGAAGTGGCAGAGCTGGCTCCAAGGTGCCTGTGCACCCCACTGCGGCCAGGCTGTTCAGCCCGGACGCCCACGGCAGCGTCCCCATCAGCCCCCTCCAGGAAGTTGTGGGAGGGGGCATCAGCCAGCCTTGCTGCTGCAGGGTTGGCCAGAGGGCGTTAGTGTGCCACAGGCCCCAAGCGTGCCACTTCCTGGCCTGTCCCCAAGCTGGGGTAGATCCCCCCTTCTCCAGGGTGGCAATGGTCTCCAGCACCACCACCCAGCCCCCCGGCCAGCTGGGGTTGGCCAGCTGTCTCCTGGCAAAGGCCAGCTCCTGTCCCCCCTCCCCGACAGGACATCAGTGCCCTTGATCTCACCAGAGATCCTCCATTCCTGTGCCCCCCACTCCTACCACCTGTCTGCTGGGAGGACTTCGTGGCCAGGGTGAGAACGGTACAGCTTGGGCTCAGGGACACCACCCCCCACCAGCCTCCCACAGAGGCCACGGCGCCCACCCCAAGCCCCCATCCAGAGACAACTCCCCAGTTCTACTTCAAGCCCTGGGGCAGAGACACAGCTCCCCCTTCTGGGCTGTGTGCCTTTGGACAAGTGACTTCACCTCTCGGCACCTCCGTGTGTTCATCTGTGGAATGGGTCTAAGAAAAATCTAGCTTGCAGGACTGTGGCGAGAGTTCGAGATCATGGACCCTGGAACACGTGCGTGTTATCTTCTCCCCTCCAAAAGCTGCGGGATGGGAAGTAGCAGCAAGAAAGGACTGAAACCTGGAGACAGAATTCTCCTGAGTGGAGTCTGGGAGAGGAACGGACATGAGGCACCAGGGAGTGGGCGGCAGGTGAAAGATGCCAGCTGCCTGCAGGTGCAGCAGCAAGGGCTGACCTTGAACCTCCAGGGTCAGCGGTGGGAGCCCCCCACCCCCACCCCGCGGCTCAATGTGAGCTTATCTAGGGGGCTGCCTGAGCCCCACCCCCTGGGGGTCTCTGAGCCGGGGGCTGCAGTCCAGTTTGGGGAGACAGCTTGATATGGTGGACTTAAGGGTGGGGAGACAGGCAGGGCCCCCGCATGTAGAGCTGTGAGCGAGCCCAGGTTTGGGGGTGGGGTGGAGGGGCTGTCAGCCTGGACGGTCAGCTCTGAATTCAGGGCTGGTGCTGGTGTGAAGCGACAAGGTTGGGCTCAGCAGCCGGACATTTGGTTCTGTCAAAACTGAGATGAGGGGCAGGTGTTGTGGCAAAACAAAGATGACGCCGGCAGCCCAGGTCAAAGTCCTGCGTTAGATTCCCACCCCCCACTGCCCGGCCAGCTTCCTGGGAGGCAGCAGGTGTCGGCTCAAGTCCTTGGGTCCCTGCCACCTGCGTGGGAGCCCAGATTGAGTTCCTGGCTCCTGGCCCCAGCTGTTCCAGGCATTTGGGGCGTGAACCAGCAGATGAAGGACCCCCCCCTCTCTCTCTGCCTTTCAAATAAAAATACATAAATAAACAAATACAATCTAAGGTAAACCCCAAATCTGTCTGTGAACCTAAAAGCCTGGGAGATATCAGACTTTGAAGTCAGCTCTGAACCTGGGACACCCTGGCCCTGACAGTGAACTTCAACATCCTGGGGTATCTGGGAGCCAGGCGTGAGGACATCTGAATCTGGCTGTGAACCCCTGTCCAGGCTTGGGGTCTCCCTGGGGTGTGACAGGGAGGGACCAAGCAAACCAAGGCCACAAGGTGCCCATCAGAGCCTGGAGCAGATCCTGGGCCGGCAGGGAAGACCCGCCCAGGCAGGGGGAAGACCCGCCCAGGCAGGGAAGGCCCGCCCAGCTCCTGCTTCCCTCTGGTCCCTAGCACAGCCCATGTGTCCTTGTGCCCTCTGTCCCCATTCTGCCCCCCACCCCCACTTCTACCTAACTGTTGACTCTCCAGGGGCTGCTGTTGCGGAACCCCAACTCTCGCACCTCCACGTTCCTTCGTGGAGCATAAAGATCAAAGGACAGAGCCCATCACCCTTTCTCCCCCCAACAGACCAGATCCACCCGCCCCCTCGCCCCGCGGGCCCAGGAAAGGCGGATGTGATTCTCGGGGCGCTCAGAAGCCTTATCTAAGTCTCTGGAACAAGCATTTTGCATTTATTCCCCCAAATGTGTTGCCGAGTTGCGTTCCAGCCCGTGGCTCCCAGCCATGTGCAGAGAGAAATCCAGTTAGACCTTGTATAATAAGTTCCTGACAATCTTGCCGGGACGCTGGGTCATAAAAGTCTCCCGGTTTTATCGCCAGTAACAGACACGGAGTGAAATTAAGTTGTCTTATCAAATTTAGATAAAATATATCCCACTAGAGAGAAAGCTCGGCAAGGGGTGTCTGTGGTATGAGCCCAGGAGGGGCCCGGGGAGTGGGGGAGTGTTCCCCAGCATGTGGTTCAGGCGGGGTTGGGGGGAGAGCATCCCAGACAGCTTGGCAGGAGAGCATCTCAGGCTTCAACGCCAGCCAGGCTTGGCCTTGTGACTGGGTTCTGTCATCTCCATGCCGGGTGAACTTGGACAACTTATTCGACTTTTGAGGGCCTCAGTTTCCTTATCTGTGAAATGGGCATGAAAACAACAGCGCCTGCCTTATGGGTTGTTGTAAGGCTTAACTGAGATGCCTGCTACCTGCAGCAGGCTTGGCCCAGGGCTGGGGCCTAGAGTGAGTGAGTGTTCAGTCCGCCTTGTTTGTCATTTCGGGGTGGGAGGAAGGAAACAAGGGGCTGGACGCTTGGTGTTTTCTGGTCCCTTCTCTTGCTGCTTTACGGGCAGGGAGACTGAGGTCTCCAAGCCATCCCAACTCTCTTCTACCCCAGATTGGTCCTCCTAAAAGGGGCTGGAGGATGCTTCTTTGTGCTTTGCCTGTGGTCCCACCATTCAATGCCTTGCCCCAGGGAACGGGCACACACGCCAGGAAGCCAGGCTGTCTCTTTGCTGGCGGAACGACTCCCAGGACATCACCCATGGCAGGCTTCCACGGGCCTGCTCAGCTGGCCCAGGAGGGGCCTGCCAAGCCGGAAGCCAGCGTCCGATGGCTGGAGCTGACTCACACACTCGGGTGTGCCCAGCTCCGGTGATGTAGCGCTCACTACCTTCCCAGGCAAGCGCTCCCTTTCCCCAGGTTGGTCTCCAGACAACCCACACCTTCTTTATAAAAAATGCATAAGAAAGATTTATTTGAACAGCAGAGTGACAGAGCGAGAATGGGAGAGACAGAGAGAGAAGGAGATCTGGGTCACTCCCCAAATGGCCGCAGTGGCCACGCCCAAGCCAGGGGCCTGGAACTCCAGCCCTCATGGGTGGCAGGGGCCCAAGTACTCGGACCATCTTCCGCTGCTCTCCCAGGCACATCAGCAGGAAGCCAGCTCAGAAGTGGAGCAGCAGGGACTCCAATATGGGATGCTGGCCTTGCAAGTGGCAGCTTAACCCCCTGTGCCACAACACCGGCCCCCACGCAAATCCCCTCTCTAAGCTAAGACTCCTTCATTCCAGAGCCACAGTAGTTGTGACAACTTACTGTCAGCAAAACCATGAGCGTGTGCACATCGTGCGTGTCACTGGATTTCCGTGTGCGTGTTCCACGCTGAGTCCCAAGAGAGGAAACAGGAGAGACGCCACTCTATGTCCCCAAGCGACAGGGAGGTCTACAAAAGACACTCCGGAAATATAGCCGCCTTCTACGGAGCACTTCCGTTGGGCAGGAGTTGCGTGTGTTAACTCCTCCCCCATCATGGGATGCTGTTTCCATTACAATCCCCAATTCAGAGAGAGGTGAGGGAACTCGCCCAAGAGCACACAGCAGGGCCTGGTGGAGCCAGGATGTGAAGGTCAGGGCTGTCCGTCCAGGTGGCCAGTGCTGTCCGTCCAGGTGGTCAGTGCTGTCCATCCAGGTGGTCAGTGCTGTCCGTCCAGGTGGTCAGGGCTGTCCGTCCAGGTGGTCAGTGCTGTCCGTCCAGGTGGTCAGGGCTGTCCGTCCAGGTGGTCAGTGCTGTCCGTCCAGGTGGTCAGGGCTGTCCGTCCAGGTGGTCAGTGCTGTCTGTCCAGGTGGCCAGTGCTGTCCATCCAGGTGGTCAGTGCTGTCCGTCCAGGTGGTCAGGGCTGTCCGTCCAGGTGGCCAGAGATTATTTGCCATGGAGGCAGAGAGGAAGCAGGGAGGGAGCCCCCTGGATGCGTGGTCCTCTCTTCCCAGGAGCCAGGGATCTTGGAGGGCAGGAAAGGCGCGCTTGCCCTCAGCACCTACCACAGGGCTAGGCAAACACTAGGTGCTCAATAAGCGTTTGTTAAGTGAAACTTTACTCGCCATTGGCATGCTTTTCTCCCCCACTGAGCACCCCTGTGGCGTGGGCACGCTCCTGTGGACTTGGCTTGGCAAGCGGAGTCCCCCGTGCACAGAGGTGCGCCCGGGTACAGCACTGTCCACGGAAATCCTGCTCTGGCTTCCCAGGGCCCCCCGCGGAGCATGCAGCAGGCATCGTGTTTGTTGAACGACTTTTTGCCAGCATTCGCCTCTCTCCTCCCCTGGTGGGCCCACAGTCAGCCTGATCCCCAGAGACGGATTGGGGGAAGAGCCACCAGCTGGCCGTGACGCAGCCACGGAACCGACAGAGGAGTTTGCAGACATAAGAGGGACAGGCAGGGTCAGGCATAATTGGTAAATATTTGTCTATCTAATCAGAGGGCCTTTTAATTAGCAATTTCATCCTTGCAACTGGTTTATTATTTTTTTTTTCTTTCTGCGGGAAGTCAATTAAATGTAACAGATGGAGGAGGGCAGGGGGTTTCCTTGTCTCCCACCATCTGTCCCAGCCCCCCTTCGCCCCCAGAAAAGGGTGGGGTGGAAGGACTCGTGTGCAGGGTCGGGTCGGGGACCCCCAGGACCACCCCCACACACCCAGGCTACTCCTGTCCACACAGTGCAGCCCACAACTTGGACCCTGAGACCCCCGCCATCTGGGCATCTCCGCGTGGGGCCAGGAGGCACTGGTATCAGCCCCACTGCCAGCCTGCCCAGGGCGCCCCCACCCCAGAAGTGACTCATTTAGTTCAACCCCAACTGTCTGTTCTCTGCCAGGCAGCGTCCTGGGCGCTGGGGATGGACGTCCTGGGGGCCTCGACCCCTAGGAATTTGTGACAGGTGGGCAGACGCTCATTCGTTCACTCATTCTCTAATGAGCACGCCCTGCGAGGGTCCTGGGGCCGCCGAGGCTGCTGGGCCCTGACTCGAAGTAACTCCATGAAGCGAGGAGACGGCAGGTCAGTCCAGGCATCCGGTGTCTCCGTGAGCCGGGCCTGTCCGGGAGGAGAGACGGGAGGCAGATGGCTGTGTCCTGCAGGGGGCCGGGATCTACAGGCACCATAACCATAACGTCGTACGGTATGGAGCCTCACGGAGCTCTGGAAACACGCAGACTCCTTGGCTGCGGTGCCAAGGCCCTGGCTGCCAGGCTGGCACTCGCTCACCCGCTCCCTCCCTGTTCCGTTTCTCCCCACCCCTCCCTCCCACCTTCTGGGCTTGAGGCCTCCACCCAGACTGCCCCTCTGTCTGGGACGCTCTCCCCTGCTTGGGGGGGGGGGGTTCCTGTCCCGACCTCTGGGTCCCGGGTCCTCCCACTGCTCTCCCGTGGACTCTCCTGGGACTGCTCCCCAGGCCCTGCGTTGCACGGTGCTCATCTGTCAGCTCCATCCTGTCCAGGAGCTGGGTCAGCCCCATCCTGTCCACGGCTTCCCTGCACTGGATCGGCAGTCGGGGGCCCAGTGCCTGGCCCGTGCCCACCCCCTGTCGGGCTCACCGAGGTTGAGCGGGTTGAATGACACCAGGAGGAGAAAGGGGCCCCACAGTTGCAAAGATAAGTAACTGGAGAGGGGCCGGGGTGTTCTGGACACGGGAGCAGGCCAATATGGCTGCATGAGAACGGTGGGCCACGGAGCCGGGATCTTCAGCCGGGCGTCTAGACCTTGGCCTTGTAAGCCGGGAAGCCAACGGCAGCCTCTCACGGCCCCTCCCGTGGCTCTGCCGCAGGCCCTTGTAGGCCTGTACCACTGTCATGTTTCACTTTCTTTTCTTTAGTAAGTTTTATTGAGATGTGATTCACATAACATGAAATTCACTTTTAAACTGTACAGGTCAGTGGTTTTTAGTGTGTTCCCCAAGTTGCACAGAACAATTCCCCTCACCCCCAAAAAGTAACCCGCCTCCCCCCACCCCGTATAGGGCACTCCCCCCTCCCCCTCACCGGCTCCCCGCAGGACTGGCCTGCCCCCCCCCAGCTCCCCGCAGGACTGGCCTGCCCCCCCCCGGCTCCCCGCAGGAATGGCCTGCCCCCCCCCCGGCTCCCTGCAGGACTGGCCTCCCGTGCCCGTAGACCTCGCTGTTCTGGACGCTTCCTGTCGCCAGAGTCGGACACCAGGGCCCTCCTGTGAGGGCTTCCCTGGAGCAGCACAGACTGTCCGAGAGTTGGCCTCGGCGCGGGCCGGGCTCCGTGCCCGCTCCTTTTCCTTGTCGTATAATATTCCACTGGGTGCGCATTCCCCACACTGTTCACCCGTTCCTCGAGGGGCCCTGAGCTGTTTCTGCTCCCTCGCTGTTCTGAATGAGATGCGTGTAGGAGCTCTGTACGGAGATGCTTCCGCTCCTCTTGGGTCTGAACCAGCGAGGCACCGCTGCACCACACGGTGACAGCCACGCGGCGGTTACCTCTCTGAGGACTTGCCGAACCGTCTCCAATGTGTCTGCACCCCAGGAGACTCCCCCAGGGACGTACAAGCAGCCTAACCTCTCCACGGCCTGCAATCACGCGCCATCGTCTGCCTCCCTGATTGGAGCCACTCTAATGCCGGAATAACGCACTGTGGTCCCAGCGGGCGTCTCCCTGCGGGTTGGATTTGTGTTTCTCCCACAGGGATGCTTCGTGTGCTTTTGGGCACACTTGGATAAATGTCCGTTAAATCCTTTGCCCACTTTTTAAATTGTATTTCTCTTTTTACAGGTGAGTTCTCACACATTCCCGATACAAGTCTCTTATCAGATCCTTCTTGCTTTATTCTTCAAAGAAAACTGGATATCCCTAGCTAAAATGGAAAAACAATGACCCCAGCTATCTATTCATCAAGGGGAATTGTAAAAATAAATAAAACTCATTAATGCAATCAACAAACGCGTCCTAATTATCTCTTATGACCCAGACACCATTCTCAGCACTGAGTGCCAAGTGACAGGTGACATTTCTACTCACAGGGCCTCTTTTAAAAAAAAAATTTTTTTTAATTTATTTAAGAAGTAGAGTTATAGACAGTGAGAGGAAGAGACAGAGAGAGAGGTCTTCCATCCATGGCCAGAGCTGCGCTGATCCAAAGCCAGGAGCCAGAAGCTTCTTCCAGGTCTCCCACGCAGGTGCAGGGGCCCCAGGACTTGGGCCATCTTCTACTGCTTTCCCAGGCCACAGCAGAGAGCTGAATCGGAAGTGGAGCAGCCAGGACTAGAACTGGCACCAGGGCCTCTTAAACTGTATGAAAGAAAACAACCACCAGTGGAAGACAGGGAACGTGTCCCCCTCTGCAGAGAGCAGAAGACAGGGTGCCGTCGTCTCTAGGAGCTGCGTTACAGCTGCGTGGTCAGGGAGGGCCTCCTGGGGGAGCTGTGGAGAGCACCAAGGCCAAGGGCCAGAGAGTCCGGGCAGAGGGAGGCGGTGGAGGGGGACTCGGTAAGTTCAAGGACAAAATGGGGCCGTGCGATAGCCCCGGAGTGGGCAAGGAGGGGAGAGCCCTGCGGGATGAAGGGAGACACGTAGCCAGAAAACGACGGCAGCACACAGGGCCTCGGGAGCCAGGGCAAAGGGCAGGGTGCTTGTGAGCACAGAGCGCGCCCGCTGGGGGTTCTCAGCAGCGGAGTGACGTCACCGGGTGGCGGCTTTGCGGAGCCCCTCTGGCTGCTGTGTGCTGGGCACTCGGGGTGCCAAGAGGCAGCAGCGAGACGGGGCAGCGGCCACCGCTGCACGCAGTGAGGGGTGACAGGGGCTCACCCCGCGGCTGTTTCAGAACTTGTTTTTCAGGTAAAGTGACAGGCGTGGCTGATGGATCCGATGGGGAGGGCGAGGAGGCCAGGGAATTAAGGAGGCTTCCTGGCTGGCTGACCAGTTCCTGCCACAGGGCCAGGAGGAGGGTGGGGGCCGTGCCAGGCTCCGCCCCCCAACGCCAGGCTGCACATCCCAGAGAAGATGTCAAGAAGGCAGCTGGAAACTGACCTGAGCCTGGGGAGGTGCATTTGGCAATCGCTGGCGGGGTTCAAGGCCACGGGACCCGATGGAGTCCTGGACAAGCAGGGTTGGCGTGCAGCTGGTGGTGCACCTGTGTTGAGTGTGGAGGGCAGCTGCAGAGGACGAGCCAAGAGGGAGCCAGGCGGTGGGGAGCAGCCCAGCAGGCAGGAGGCAGGAGGGCACATGAGCACGCGTGACATTGAGGAGCCGAACAGAGAGGGAAACGGTGGGAGAAGTCAAGTTTTAGGACAAACTGGAGATGCTGAGTTCTCACCGTTGGCCGACGGCTCTGAGTCTGAGCTGACCTCCCGGCCACCTCCACTTGGGATGTCCTCCTGGGCACTGAGAGGGCACGGAGACGTCCCCGGGGCATCACCTGAGGCTGTCCCTGAGTCTGGGAGTTCTCCCCCCGCTACACACACACCCCGAGAATCCCCTCCATAGGCAGAGGGGAGCCAGCGAAGGCTGCAGACGAAGCAGTGACCCGGTCCATTCCAAAGGGGCTGAGAACAGACCAGAGAAGCAGGAAGGAGGCTGGAGCAACGGCCCAGGGGAGAGACGCGAAGCCCAGACAGCTTGAACCCTACGCCTCCCTCAAGCCTCAGCCTCAAACGCCTGCCTTCCTGCTCAGCCCCTCCCCCCAGCTGGCCGTGACCCTCCACACCCCTCCCATCTCACTCTGCCCCCCCCCAACACACACACACTGCTAGCTCTTACTCCGAGCCCTTTGCACTTCCACGTGAGCCTCACACCCCTCCCTTTCGCACGTGAGAAACGGAAGCACAGAGAGACCTAGCTACTTGCCCACGGCCACACAGTGAGTAAACCGTGGAGCTGGGGCTCTAGCCCAGAGGCTCTGACTCAAGCCCACCTCTCAGCTTTTGTCACAGGGGGATCCAATCTCCTACAGCAAGCAGCCCCTTCGTCAGGGGCCTCTCCTTGCACACCTCCAGTGGCGGGCATCTCACCACCTCCTGAGACAACCCGCTGGGGAGCCAGGTGGATCTGGGAAGTCCTCTTCTGCCGTGCCTGCAATCTTTCTCCCTGGGACTTCACCCCACCGGCCGAGGGGCCTGGGAGTGACAGAGGCAGCATCAAGGGGCTGGCACTGTGGTGCCATGGGTGAAGCTGCCACCTACAACGCCAGCATCCCATATGGGAGCAGAGGTTTGAGTCCCGGCTGCTCCACTTCTGATCCAGCTCCCTGCTAACGTGCCTGGGAAAGCAGCAGAAGATGCCCAAGTGCTCGGGCCCCTGCACCCACGTGGGGGACCCAGGTGAGTTTTGGGCTCCTGGTTTCAGTGGGTTGCACCATGTGGGGAATGAGCCAGTAGGTAGAAGATCTCTTTCTCTCTCTGTCTCTCCCTCCCCCCCCCCCGCCTTTCTCTGTCACTTTGCCTTTCAAATGAATAAAAATAAATCTTTTTTAAAAAATAAAATAAAATCGAGAAAGTGGAGCAGGGGTGGTGGTGCAGCTGGCGGAGCTACTGCCCGGGACCCCACATCTCATACCAGAACGCCTGCGGTACGTCTGTCCATCGCTTGCTGTCTGGCTCCCTGCTACTGTGCCTGGGAGGCAGTGGGTGGGGGCCCAAGTACTCAAGTCCTTGCCACCCACGTGGGAGACTGAGATGGAGTTCTGGCTCCTGGCTTTGACCTGGCCCAGCCCTGGATGTTGCAGGCATTTGGGGAGTAAACCAGCAGATGGGAGATCTCTCTCTCTCTCTCTTTCTCTTTCTCGCTCTCTGTGTCAAGACCTATCCCCTGATTCACCAGCCTAGAGCTGGACCACCACACAGGCTCTTTGGGGAGGGGGGATCCAGTTCCTGCTGGGGCAAGGGGAGGGAGGAGGCCCCAGAGCTCTCAGGCTGGTGTTCGGCTGTCACTCTTGCTTTCTCTCTCTTTCTCCACCTAACAAATAAATAAAAATTTAGAAACCACCTAAGAGCAAGCAGATCTGAGTGGGCAGCAGCTGTGTGGCCTTCAGCGAGCTGCCTCACTTCTCTGGGTTCTGCGGGCCTGTGGGTGAGCCTGGCTGATGGCAGAATTCACCGGTGCGTCTTGAGGATTAAGCAGCAGGTGCACAGCCCATGGTCAGGCCCACAACGAGCTCTGGATAAGCTGGGGGTTGGGGATGATCTCCGTGCCCCCTGCCCAGGACCCTCTACCGTACTCCCTCAAGGTTGTCCATGGGGCCCTCAGCGTCAGGCCGGCTCCAGCTTGTCCCTGTCCCGCTCCTGGGCTTTCTCTCTGCCCCCTCCAGCCCCCCGGCCGCCTGCCTTCCTGAGGCTCAGGTAAGCCCAGCTGCACCTGTTCCCCTCCTAATCAGGATGCCAGGGCCCCCCACAGCCCACCACCCCCTGCAGGGCCCCAGGAGGCTCCTCACTCATTCTCTTCCTCAATCAACCCCGCTCTCACGGCCTCTCAGCTGATTGCCCCTCGCTCCCTGCCAGGCTGATGCCTCTGGAAGATGCCCAGAGCGCCCCTGAGTGCAGCCCAGCCTGCCCGCCCTGCCCACCTGGCCCTGGCACTTGTGCCGCGTCTGGCCCTGCAGGCTTCTGATGGCGTGGGGCATAAACAGGGCATGCACAAACAAAACTGGAAGGCATGCACGGGCTGTCCATGCACGCAAACACACACACACACACACACAGCCAACAGACATGCGCGTACTAATCCCAGCAACACACTTACACGCTACAGGGAAACAGCGACACACACGAGCGGGAAGCAAAGCCCTCACACAGACCTCCTTTTAAGGACAGCCACACTAACCAGGAAAGCACAATGCTGTCGGAGACAGAAACCCACTCATGCACACCGCCCGCCAGGGACACGTGTCCCAGCAGGTGCTCTGTCCACCCCAGCTTGGGTTTCAGCTCCCAGCCTCCGCCTAGCACCCGCCTCTTCTTAACTCCTTGGCTGCACTGGTTGATGCTCGAGGCCTGAGGCCTGAGCAAGCACCGATAAGAAGGCAAAGCTCATTTCCAGGGCAGTCTGCGGCGGCTCCCACCCCCATCCCACCCAACATGAGCCCCTGGGGCCGCTGCACTCAGACACGGGCCTCCAGCCACTGCAACATCAGTGGGTGCTGACGGCGGCCTGTGTGGCCCTCATCCACCCCCAAAGCCAGTGTTGCTTGCTGGGAAGAAGGGAGGGGTCCCAGGTGGGCTGGGGAGCCGCGGACCTGCCCAGTGGCTGGACACGCGCCTGACCTCTCCCGGGACCTGCCATTTATTTCACTGTGGCTCAGGCCACACTCACTCGGGGGGGGCAGAATGTTATCCCCGCTGGCTGGCTGCATCCGCTTCCCTCACAGAGCTCGGGGTGCTGGGGGGTCCCCCAAGGGCTGGCTGGGCGAGCGGGGCGGGGGGGGGGCACCGCACTCCGGCTTGGCAAGTACACTGGGGACCCTACAGGCTCTTTGGAGAGGGGATTCAGCTACTGACGGGCCGAGGGGAGGGAGGAGGCCCTAGAGCTCTTGGGCTGGTGTTCAGCCGGAAGGCTCCAGCCCCACAGCAGGGGGTTGGTCAAACACAGACCTGACCTGCTGACCAGCTGCCCTCAGGCTCTGTCTGCAGCCAGCACTGGTCTCTTCCCTGGCCCTCCGTGTAGTCCCAGAAATGAAACAGTTAACACTGGGCACAGCAGGGGGCCTGGCTCTGGGAATTACAGGTGGGTAATTAAGTATGCGCAGCATCACCCTGGACTCGATCTGGCCTCACCTCCACCTTCCCCTGTCTTTTCCCCACCTGCCCTGGTCCAGGGCTGCCCTGCTCTGGGACTGGCCCCCTGGATCCCGAAGCCCCTGGGACTCACCCCAGGCTGGGGGGCCCCTCCTGCAGCCCTTTAGATAACAGTAGTAGGGAGGTCAGTGGGATTCCCTCTGGGTCTCAACCAGGGAGGCATGGCCAAGGCCCTCCCATCTGAGCCCCAGCCTCTCCGAATCAGCCCCGCACCCCTGGCTGCCCCTCCCCCGCCAGGCCCTCCGTCATCTGTACAGATTTATTTCACGATAATTTCATTTCAACCCTGGCTCCAGAAAGATGGATCGGCCTGTGAGTGATTGGGGAATCAGTGTGGGGCTCGTAAATTTCTGCCCCTCCAGGAGGCGCCCAAGAAGTCCCTGGCGCAGGATGGGTGGGAGTGGAAAGGGGCAAGTGTGATGGGAGTGACCGTCCATCTGGCCTGGACAGACACCTGCTGGGAGGTGCAGTAGCGAGAGGGGAAGGAGCTCCCTGCCCTGGTAAGAGTGAGGGTCCTCTCTCCAGCTTTGTAACAAGCAAGCCCATTGTCCCTGGGCGGCCACGGTGACCTGCCTCCCCCCCACCCCGCAGCCCCCAGCCTCTGGGAGAGGCGGCCACCAGCAGAACGGGCACCGAGCTGGGTTGGGGCGGGCAGCAGAGGCGGGGCTCCTCCTCCCGCCTGCCTCTCGCTGGTCAGGAGTAGGAGGCTTGTCGACAGCCGGGAGAACACACACACACACACACACCCATAGCTAACAAGCCTGCACACATGCAGAATAGTAGCACGCCCACACTAGCACCTGCCTGGAAAGAGATCACACACGCAGGCGCGGAATCAAAGCCGCATAGGAGGAAGGAGCATGGGATTTGGAACTGGGGAGAAGCAGAAATTGGAAACTGGCTCTGCTGTGTGGCCTTGGGCCACTCACTCAATCTCTCTGAGCCGCACCTCACTCAGCTGCAAGGCTAACCACCCTTCCTCAGAGCAGTGTTAGGGGCAGGTGTCTGGCCTGGTGAGACCCTTGTGACTCATGTCAGAGCCTGAGTCGGGGTCCTGGCACTGCTCCCTCGTCCAGCTTCCTGCAGCTGTGTGCTCTGGGAGGTGGCAGATAATGCCAGCCACCGAGATGGGGGATTAGGGCTGAGTTGCTAGCTCCTGGCTTTGCCCTGGTCCAGCCTGGCTGTTGCAGGCATTTGGGAAGTGAATCAACAGATAGAACCTTTCTCTCTCCGTCTCTCCCTCCCTCCCTCCCTCTCTCTCTCAAATAAATAAAATAAAAAGATTGTCAGAATCAAATGAGCTGATGTGGAAGAATGGTACATTAATGGCATCTGAATAATTGCTACACCTCTCCACACTCCCATTCCCCTGGCTGCAGCGCGCGCACACACACACACACACACACAGTCTCTTCACTGTCTGCTCTCCATAGCCTGACTCCACCCCCCCTTGCCATGTCTGCAGAGCCTCTAACTGACCTGTCACCTCCAACCCCCAGAACGTGCAGCTCAGGGCCCCCGGGGCCACACTCAGGTCCTCTCCCCTCCTCCCACGCTGGTGGCCTCCATCAGCCTGCCCCGCTTGTCCCACGGGCCGCAATCTTCGCCATCGGCCGTGGTAAGGCCAGAGCATGGAGGCGAGGGGCAGGGGCGTGGTTCTTGGGTGTGGTGGAATTAAGCTAAGACCACAGTTGGCGAAGCCGGACTGCCGCCGTGACACCCACACCCTGAACCGTGCTCCGCTGGTCTGGGAGGCGCCCTCGGTTATGCTGGGGTTTGGAAATGGGCGCTCTGGAACTGGCCAGAACTGACCACAGCTCTGCCCTGATTGGGCTGTGTGAGTCCCCTCCCCCTCCCCAGCCTCAGCTTTCCCCATCTGAGACCACGAGGCTGCCAACCCACCGTGGGCATCACAGGGCGATCAGCATGGGGCTTGGCACTCGGCTGCGCCTGGGGGCAGAGGGGCTTCCTCCTAGGAGCCAGCAGGGGCCAAGCCCCTTTGCCACCCACCCGCACCGCCTCCTCCCCTGCCCTGCTTGCCCCTCCTGCCTCTCGTCCACCTTCCGCAACGCCAGGCCCCCACCTCACCCGGACCCTTCCCAGGCGCCCTCCTCCAATTAGACTCTGCCAGGGTCCCTTTCTCCTCTGGACCCCCAAATTCCTGGGGGAGCAGGGACGGGAGTGGCGTCCTGGCCTGCTTTTGTCCCGAGGCTCCTGCTCTAATCAGTATTCCAAGGGAGCAGCTCCATCGGCCCCAGGATTTGCTGGCTAGCCGGCCAGCTCCGTCTCCCCAGTTCCGAGTGAGTAATTCCGTCCCTCCCAGGCCCATTTAAGGGAGTGAATAATTAGCTACATTCAATTAGGCCTCTCGCTGCCACCGTGGCTCCTGACTGCCTCACTTGGGGGGACAAGCACACTAATGAGCCGGCACGTGTCTGACGCAGGGGAGGGGCGTCACACTCCGCCGACCCCCGCAGGGGCCAGAGAGCTTGGAGGAGGCCACGGGGAGGGCTGGAGGTGTCCATCTGGGCAGCGGGCAGGTGTGCAGGTGAGAAAGAGCCAAACTTAGGGTGGAGACACTGGGGATGACAGAGAGAGAGGAAGGGAGGGGGGAAGCTGGAGAGAAACCAGAGATGGTGAGGAGAGGGACAGAGAGCATGGAGGAACCCCCAAGGGAGACCTGGGGACCCAAGAGAGAAATTGCTAGAAGCCCACCAAGATGGAAGGCTCCCAGGAATCACAACGCAGCCACACAATGGAATCCCACACAGCAATTAAAAACCACGCTGCCGATCTATAGTTATTGGCACAAGAGGCGTTGGCCGCCAAGCAAAGGCGGCTGAGGACAAAACAGTGCACGGAGCGCCCCCCCAAGCCCCCTCCTCCAGCTGAACTTGGATTTGGGGCACAGCAGCATAGTCTGGAGGGGCCCGCAGGGCAGGGGAGGAGGGGAGCTTACAGGTGGTCTCGGGGCCTGGGCCCGTGTACTGCTTGGGAGGAGAGGTGTGCCGCTACAGTCTGACTTCCATAATTAGCGGCACAACAGCGCTCCTTCCAAGGAGAACAGGGGTGAGGAGGGAGGAGCTGAGGCCAGCAGAGGAGGAGGTGAGGGAGCCAGGCCGGAAGCAGGGAGCTGCCAGGGTGGGAGGGAGGAGGAGGCAGGAGGGAGCTGGGCCCCTGGGCCCCTGCAGGGTGTGCTGATCAGCAGGGAGAGAGGTAGAGGACTGGAAGCCCCTGCCCCGGCCTTGGCTGCCCCCCCCCCGACCTCGCTGCGCCTGGAGCGCCCCACTTCATGCTGCTCCTCCCAGGGAGCCCCCACGGCTTCCCCTCCTCCAGACTCCAGGACCACCGCGGGTGCCTTTTGCTATTTTTTTTTTTTTTTTTTTTTTTTACAAATTGCAACCACATTTCCCCTCTCCTGCAGGCAGGTTTGTGATTTTCTGCACGCCAGTGTCACCCTGGGGGAGAGAAATCCTTAGGTCAGAGTCTGGACTAAGGGTGCTGCCCGAGGAACCCACCGCAGGGCCCTGGGAAGGGGGCTGGGGGGGCGTGGCCAGGAGGACAGGTGCCCCCAGCAGGCGGCCCCAGCAAGGCTCTCCTCTCTGTCCAGTCCTTCCAGACTCCGCCTGAGCACAGAGGAAAGAGAATTCTGCCTGACCTGACTCTGGGCTCCGCCCCTGGGCCTCAGTTTCCCCGTGAATCTATCAGACACCATTAACTTTCCAGGCTCTTCTGATCCCCGACCTCTAGAAACTGCTCTCTTGGGCTCTCACAGGGCTTTTGCGTCATGGGAATCGGTGGCATTTAAACATCAGATTTCACATAAAACTTTGGATGTGTGTATCTGTTAAATGTACCCCCCTCATCCTTTCTGGGCAACCACTGGTGGGAGTCCCACCATGGGGACTCTGCTGACCCCGCCCACTGCCCTTCCCCCAGGGCAGTGGATTCCAGCCCCTCCTCCCACATGAGCCTGGGTCCCCACTGGTTCAGCGAGTAAACAATGCAGGCTTTGAGTCAAAAGTCCTAGCTCTGGCCCAGGGCAAGTCATCTAACTTGGGAGCCTCATCTGTGAAATGGGTATTTTTTTAAGAGTGGTGTGGGGTTTTTTTTTTAAAGATTTATTTATTTATTTGAAAGTTAGAGTTATGCAGAAAGAGAAGGAGAGGCAGAGAGAGAGAGAGAGAGAGAGAGAGAGAGAGAGAGAGGTCTTCCATCTGCTAGTTCACTCCCCAGTTGACCGCAATGGCCGGAGCTACACCAATCCAAAGCCAGGAGCCAGGAGCTTCCTTCGGGTCTTCCACATGGGCCCAGGGGCCCAGGGGCCCAAGGACTTGGGCCATCTTCCACTGCTTTCCCAGGCCATAGCGGAGAGCTGGATCGGAAGTAAAGCAGCCGGGACTTGAACCAGCACCCATATGGGATCAGGCAGAGGTTTTACCTGCTACACCACAGCGCCGGCCCCTGAAATGGGTATTACAAGAGATCATGCCTTATGAAAAGTGGTTGCAGCCAGCGCTGTGGCTCAACAGGCTAATCCTCCGCCTAGCGGCACCGGCACACCGGGTTCTAGTCCCGGTCAGGGTGCCGGATTCTGTCCCGGTTGCCCCTCTTCCAGGCCAGCTCTCTGCTGTGGCCCGGGAAGGCAGTGGAGGATGGCCCAAGTCCTTGGGCCCTGCACCCCATGGGAGACCAGGAGAAGCACCTGGCTCCTGCCTTCAGATCAGCGCGGTGCGCCGGCCGCAGTGTACCAGCCGCAGCTGCCATTGGAGGGTGAACCAACGGCAAAGGAAGACCTTTCTCTCTGTCTCTCTCACTGTCCACTCTGCCTGTCAAAAAAAAAAAAAAAAAGAAAAGAAAAGAAAAGCGGTTGCTTGCACAGATGCAGACCACACTTGGAAAGTCCGGCACTGTACCTGGCACACAGGGAGCACTCAGCCCGTGAGCACTCTTGCTTGTATCACCTTTTACAAGCCTCGCTCGCAGGAGGTAACTGACAGAGAGGGAGGCCTGGGGAGTGCAGGAAGCCCCATACGGAGCTGCGGGGGGGGGGGGGAGGGGCGGCCGATGGGGCAGAGGAGGGGGCTCATCTCCAACGTGGGGCCCACGGCTGAGGCACAGCGGGTTAAGACGCCACCTGGGATGCCCGTATCCCACATCTGAGTGCAGGTTCAAGTCCCTGCTGCTCCACTTCTGATCCAGCTCCCTGCTGATGAGCCTGGGAAAGCAGTGGAGGACGGCCCAAGTACTGGGCCCCTGCACCCACGGGGGCAATTCAGATAGAGCTCCTGGTTTCTGGCTTTGGCCTGGCCCAGCCCTGGCTGTTGCAGCCATTTAGGGAGTGAACCCAGTGGATGGAAGATTCTCTCTCTCTTCCTCTCTATCTCTGTTTCTTTCTTCCTGTGTCATACTGCCTTTCAAATAGACAAATCTTTTTAAAAACAGACAAACAAACAAACAAATAACATCTCCGAGGTATGTAGGACTCTAGCAAAGTCAACTTCATTCAAGGGTGTCCAAGCTATTGCCAGCCTTCGGACGTTACCTTGGCGCCACCTTCTGGCCAGTGTGTGCATCACAGCCACCTTTTGCATCCCCTGACCAGGGCAGGCCCTACATGGTGAAGTTGTCTCTCTGTTAGACTCTAGAAACCCAGCCTTCCGTTGCCCACCCAGGGACAAAAGCCCAGAACCAGAGAGTAACTTCCACGAGGACACACAGAAAACTCCTGGACAAGGTCCGTTTATAACCAGAACTTGCTAGGACTGCCAAGAAAAACCACCCTCAGGGTGGGCACTGTGGCACAGTGAGTTAAGTCCTAGGTGCTCCACTTCCCCTCCAGCTTCCTGCTCGTGCACCTAGGGAGACAGCAGGCGATGGCTCAAGTGCCTGGGCCCCTGCCACCCAGGGAGGAGACCAGGATGGAGTTCTGGGCTCCTGGCGTTGGCCTGGCCCAGTTCCAGCCATTGCATGCATTTGGGGAGTGAACCAGCTGGTGGGAAATCTGTGTGTGTGAGTGTGTGTGTGTGTGTATTACTCTGCCTTTCAAGTAGATTAAACATAAAGAAACATTTACAAACCACTTTTTCTGTTGGCGAGGGATGCCAGGCTACACAAAACTGGCCTTGTGAGCGGTTGTGCTGTTTCTCCAGGAGACACCTTGCAACCACCAAGAAGGGGAATGAATGCGGGCAGCGGGGTGGGGAGTCAAAGCAGCACAGGGACAGGACCAACCTGAGTGCCAGCCGTGGGCTCCTCTAGGGACCCAAGGGGCCGTGCAGGACGCACCGAGCATCCATCCCTCCCCAGGGCATGGAAGCTGGGGTCTCCACCCTCCAGCGTTCATCCTCTGTGGGCTAGGAGTCCTCAGGGCACGCAGCGGCTGTGGTTTCCAGGGCCGTCATCCGAACCAAGCATGGTTTCAAGGCCAGGGCAAGCCCTGGCACAAGCGATCCCAAACACGCTCCCCACAGGCAAGGGGCAGTGCAGACAGAAACATGAACGCCAAGGGCAGTGGTTCGCAGAGCGTGATCCCAGCACCACCTGGGAACCGCGTTAGAAACACGAACTCTTGGTCTCCGTCCCAGACCTACTGAATGCGGAATGCGGAGGGTGGGGCCCACCAATCTGTCAGTTCCCAGACCTCACAGGTGGTTGTGACACACGCTCGAGCTGAGAGCCTCTGACCCAGGAGAGAACGCAGTAGACATCGACAGCACCTGCTCCGGGGATTGTCAGCCGTGGCCGGATAAGGGAACTCAGTGAAGGGAGGGGGGGAGGAACTCGCCCAAGGTCAAGGGTAACAGGTGGCAGGTGTGGGGGCTTGTCTCTTTGCACCGTACCCCCCCACACAGGACCAACTTGAGCCCTGGGACTGCAGGTAGGGGGTCGGGGTGAGGTCCTTAAGTCCCCCCCCCACACACCCCGCCACTCTGCTCCGTTTTCTAAACCAAAGGCCTCCACCTGGTGCCTCCAAATGGCTCTCTTCTGGGAAGGCAGCCAAGCCAGGTGGCCCTCCTGACTCCCAGCTGCCCTGACAGCCCGCAGCCAGCGGGGCGCGCTGGGGAAATCCAAGCAGCCCTGCCGGGAAAGGCTGAGTCCCGGGGTGAGACCGCCGCCCCAAATCTCCAAGCTGGGGCCCCTGCACGCCACGTGGCGCTGCCCTGCCTTCCCCTCCGCCCCCCCGTCCCTGCTCCATCTGCCGCCCCTCCTGGCTCGGCTCCCCTCAGTTGGCACAGCAGGAAGAGGGAACAGGGCGGTTTATTTTTATCCTGAGCTGCTGGGGGAGAGGGGGAGACAGGGGCACCGTATGACTGAGAAGCAGCAGCTCCGGTGAGGTGGGAGGTCGGGGGCCAGGGACTCCTTGGGAGGAGCACAGAGCTAGGTTCAGAGAGCAGGCAGCACTGGGCCACGCCCTCCTGGGCGACCACGGGCAGGTCCCGGCCCCTCTCTGGACCCCTGTGAACGAGGGGGTGGGTGGTGAGTCCTGTCTGCCCAGACAGCTGCTTCATGACCCTGAATCAGAGCGTCGCACACTGGATCTGGAGTGTGAGCCCACGTGGGGGCTGCCCTGCAGGGACGCAGGCGGGTGGGACATTCCTATTTATCCTCAGAAAGTGTCCCAATTCCGGGAGCCTGACAGCAGTGTCACCCAGGATGTCCACCCCCGTGTTTCTTTTCCCAAGTTTGATGATCGTTTAATTACATAAGCATCAGAGGAACCCACTCTCCTTTTGGGGAAAAAACGAAGCATTCTGGGAAAGCCAAGTTCCCTTTCACCAATCCTCCCCCACCCCGGAAGTCACCAGGACAGGAGTTGAGTCCTCCGTGGGTCCTTCCAGACCCCGCTGTCCCCATGCACTCCTGTATCACGTGTGTGGCATTGCTCATGGGTAGCGGGTCACTTTGCTCTGCGGTTGTGTGCTCTTTTAACAATCGTTCCCACATCATCCTGCAAGCTGCCTGTTCGCCCACCCCACGGTGTTTCTGAGCCTGTGTTGTATAAATACGTTGTAATTTCATGTCGCCGTCCCCAGCTCATGGACAGCTAAGTGACTTCCAGTTCTCAGGCACAGAGAGCAGACTGCCATGGACATTCGTGTGTGTGTGTGTGTCCCCCGCCCCCCGCCCCGGACACGTGGAGACCACGGTCATCATAAGTCTCTGGGCACCGGAGTGCCCGGCCGGGGGCAGCTGGTGAATATCATTGTCCGTGCGCCCCCTCCCAGAGTTGTGCCTCGGTGCTGGGCTGAGCCGTTGTCCCGGGCGACGCGATCCTGTCCTTCTCAGGGCAGAGGGGCCGGCCAGGGCCAGCCCCTGCGCGCCCCGCGGCCCCCGGCTGTCCCAGGCTGTCCGCCCGGCGTCCCGCGCGGGGCCGCCACGTCCCGGGGGGCGCAGCCTCACTGCCGCTCCTGCACGGCGATGCGGCTCTCCTTGCCGTCCTCCTGGGTGACCGGCTGGCACCCGTGCAAGGTCTCCTGGACCGGCGCGCCCGTATTATGGCCGGGGAAGTCCTCCATCTCCACGGGGTCCTGCCCCACCGTCCCGACGCGGTAGCCCTGCGGAGCCGAGGACCGCGGTCAGCTCCGCCCCCGGGCCCCGGGCCCTGCCCAGGCGGCGGCTCCGCGAGGATTCCTTGGGTGCCTCCTGCCCCCTCCTGGCCACACCGAGGGTGACAAGCAGCTCCCGGAGCCGGCCCCCACCGGAGGCCTGGACGCAGCCCCTGTTCGGCCCGGAAGGGACAGCCCGTGCTGGACGCGAGGGCGGTGCCTGGCAAAGCTTGAGCCGGGACGGCCGGGGCGCCAACCCTGTCCGCGTCCCGCCGTGACCTACCTTATCTGTTGGCTTCTTGATCGCCTTGCCTAGAGGATGGGGGTGGGGGGACAGGCCGGATTAGGGACCAGGAGGCCAGCTCCGCTGCCCCTCCCTCCCTTCCTCCCCTCTCGCCCCAGCTGGGGACTCACGGATATAAACGGACACCAAGAGGGCAGCGGACACGCCCCCCAGCACCATGGGAATCAACACCAGGGCTCTCTTCCGGTCCTGGGCACCTGGGGGAACGGAGACTTCGGCTTGCCCGGTCCCTCTCGGGCCCACCCCGGCTCGCCCTCGCGGCGTCAGGACTCTGGCCCACGGTTCAAGATTGGGAGATTCAAGTCCGGATATCTGGTTTTTTTAAACCCGGCTCCTGGCTTCGGATCGACGCAGCTCTGGCCGTTGCGGCCATTTGGGGAGTGAACCAGCGGATGGAAGACCTCTCTCTCTCTCCCTCTCTCTGTGACTCTGCCTTTCAAATAAATACTTTTTTTTTTTTGACAGAGTGGACAGTGAGAGAGAGACAGAGAGAAAGGTCTTCCTTTGCCGTTGGTTCACCCTCCAATGGCCGCCGTGGTAGGCGCGCTACGGCCGGCGCACCGCGCTGATCCGATGGCAGGAGCCAGGTGCTTCTCCTGGTCTCCCATGGGGTGCAGGGCCCAAGAACTTGGGCCATCCTCCACTGTACTCCCTGGCCACAGCAGAGAGCTGGCCTGGAAGAGGGGCAACCGGGACAGGATCGGTGCCCCGACCGGGACTAGAACCCGGTGTGCCGGCGCCGCAAGGCGGAGGATTAGCCCAGTGAGCCGCGGCGCCGGCCCTTTTTTTTTTTTCTTGGACAGGCAGAGTGGACAGTGAGAGAGAGAGAGAGACAGAGAGAAAGGTCTTCCTTTGCCGTTGGTTCACCCTCCAATGGCCGCTGCGGCGGGTGCACCACGCTGATCCGAAGCCTGGAGCCAGGTGCTTCTCCTGGTCTCCCATGGGGTGCAGGGCCCAAGCACTTGGGCCATCCTCCACTGCCTTCCTGGGCCATAGCAGAGAGCTGGCCTGGAAGAGGGACAACCGGGACTAGAACCCGGTGTGCCGGCGCCACAAAGGCGGAGGATTAGCCTATTGAGCCATAGCACCAGCCAAATAAATAAATCTTTAAAAGGACAACCACGAGCTGGGACTCAGTCCGTGGCCGCCTGCTCCCGTGTCATCCACGGCCACTCTGAGGCTTTTGCTACAGGACAGAGGAGGGGAAAGCAAGATCCCTCTGCCCTAAGTCTCTTGGTTGGCGAATGACAGGAAGAGGCCAGGTGAGCGCCGGCAGGAGGCTAGGGATGCAGATAAAACCTACACCAAGGGGCCGCTAGAGAACTCAGCAATTGAGATCAGCGCTATTTTAATGCCGCATTTTGAATATCAGCAGGCAGAGGCCAAGTCAGCACCCTATGGGCAGGCTGCTCACCTGTCTTTTAAATAAAGTTTTATTGGAACCATGATGATGAAGTGAGCGAGGCAAGGCCATGCACGAACACGTGGTCAGATCCTCTCTTCATTTAGAACTTTGCAATTTCGTTCATCATGGATATTTTTGCATTTATTTTTGTCTTTTAAAATAGCACACCACGATGCCACTAATCTGAATTACTGCATTTTTGTGGCACTTCTTTAAGAGTTGTGCCCAAGGCCAAATGCCCCTCACTCTGTTCTGGGGCCAGCTCTGCCAGGAGGAGAGTAAATTTTGAGAAAAAGCAAAGGGAATGTGTTTTTCGTACTCCCGGTCACTTGCCCTCATTAACATGACCTGCCTACTAACCCCTGTATTTATCTGTGCTTGTGATCTGTGCTGTGGGCCAAGCTGCTCATTCTAAAACCAAAACTGAGATCATGAAGGGTCAAGATCACCCAGGCCAGGCCTGCAGTGTCAGGTGGCACACCAGCATTTACCCAGCATGCTTCCAAAGTGCAGGAACCCACGACGAGCACTTGGACCAGGCTTCTAAGAGAGACGCTATTACCGCCCCATTTTACAGATAATTAGACTGAGGCCCAGATAGGGGAAATAACCTGCCCAGGCTCCCAAGATAAGGGGCAGAGCCGGGATACCACACCCCTGAACTGCCCTCCCCTCCCTCCTGCCCCGCCCGATGTCTCTGTGTGCCTCAGTCTCCCCCTCCACTTCCCAGGGCTCCTTCTCCAGAACTCACCACAGCGCACGTCTGTCTTGTTAGTTCCCGCCTGTAGCTCCACGAGGTTGTGGGTCACACAGCTGTGCACAGACACGTGTGCATCAGTACATGTGCACGCATGTACACACACACACGCACACACACACACCAACCATAAGATTCCCAACCCCACAGGGGAGGCAACAACTAGAAAACACAAGTTGGCTTGAGCACACACATGACATGGGACATTCTAGGCTGCCTGTCACGAAGACACTGTTCCACAGGACTCGTTAAGTGCAGAGCAAAGATTACTGCATGTCTTGAAGGAGGAAGAGACAGGGGAGCCTACAGTGAGCGCTAAGCTTCGAGTCCAGGCTAATGTGAAGTGGGGACTGTCCCAAGGGGATGGAACCCACCCCGGCTGCAACAGAGACGTGATGCGTTCATTTGAAGTCAGTTTCTCCACCTCGACACCAGCGGCAGCAGTGGGGTGCCTCTCAGATGCAGGGCTGGCCCACGTGTTGTAAGATGTCTAGCAGCACCCTGGTCTCTACTCACTAGATGCCAGTAGCATTCACCTCCCCAGCTGTGACAACCACAATGTGTCCAGACGCGGGAGGCTGGCTTGCTGGTGCAGCCGTTTAAGCCGCTGCTTGCAATGCCAGCATCCCATGCCAGAGTCCCCACTGCTCCACTTCCGATCCAGCTCCCTGCTAACACACTTGGGAAAGCAGCAGAGAGTGGCCCAAGAACTTGGGCCCCTGCCACCCACCTGGGAGACCCATTTGGAGTTCCTGGCTCCTGTCTTGGGCCTGGCTCAAACCTGGCTGTTGTAATCATGTGAGCAATGAACAAGCAGAAGGAAGACTCTCTCCCTCTCTCCCTCTCTCTTTCAAATAAGTAAATAAATCCTTTCTTTAAAAAACAAAGAGTCCAGACATTGCCAAATGCCCCGACTCGGAAGCTCTGGCTTCCAGGCCTTCTGGAAGGATTTCCCTGTGGAAGTAAGGTCTGACCAGAGCAGCGGAGCGGTGCGTGGGTGGGTGGCGCACAGGGTATGCTAGGGAAGCGCAGGAAGTGGCCTTGACCCCAGGTCCCTGACAACCAGGCCCGCAGGCTTCTCCCGGATGCAGCCCGTGAGTCTCCCAGCAGCCAGCTGGCTGACGTTCCCAGGGAGAGGATGCCACTGGCCAGTAGGAGGCATGGCGGGAGCCTGGATCTGAGCTGATGGGACCAGGCCCAGGCTGGGCCCAGGAGGAGCAGGAGGGGCGGACAGGGAAGGACAGTGCAAAGAAAGGATCCTGAAGGCAAGAGAGAGAGAGAGAAGCTTCGCAGACAGTGCAAGAGACCCGCATTCCAGCGCCCACCAGAGCCCCGCGCCACTTTGTCTCAGACCTTCCGGGACGAAGGTCATTCCCACTCTGCAGATGAGAACACCAAGGTTTGGAGGGCCGAGGGCCACACGCTTCCTGAACGGCGCGCAGGCGACAGGCCAGGACTCTGATCAGCCCCAGCCCAGGTACCCCAATTAAAGTCAGCTTTTGGTAAAGACTGACCAAGCACCTGCCACGTGACGGGCACTTTTCTAGGTGCAGGGGAGGGGTCAGTGGGGTTAAAAAAAAAAAAGTCAATTCTCTATGTCTAAGGAGTTTGCCATTTCCTGGGGACAGGCAGGCTGAAAGCCAAGAGTGCATGGTATATACTATTTGTGTGAGAGATCTGTGTGTGAGTGTGTGTGTGTGTGTGCGCGCGTGCGCATGCACAGAACTTCTGGAGAACACAAAAGGAACAGTGGCTGCCTCCTGGGAGAACTGGGACGCGGCGAGGCAGGACCGAGAGAGACCTATTACCCTGGGCCCTCCTGCGCCTCTGTCCCACGTGCCCGTTCTACCATGTTACAAATGAATGTGCAAAATCAGCAGGGCGTGTGTGTCAGAGCACGCCAGGAGAGGAGCTGGGAAATGAACAGGGGCTGCAGTTGCGCGAAGCAGCTGGACACGACGTGCCGCTGGAAGGCTGAGCGCCACGCAAAGGAGTCTGGGTTTCTGGCAGGAAGCAGAGGGCCATGGAACATTTCAAATATGGGAGTATCATGACTCAAAAGGAAGTGTGGAGAGCCCCCATGGGCGAGAGGAGGGAGAACCAGCTGAAGGGGAGCGGCTGGGGGCAGGAGGAGGCGAAGGCATCCCCCAGACCACAGCGTTGCAGCCAGTCAAATGAAAAGCGTGGAATCAGAGAGGAGATGGATTCTCAAAATACACTTGGCTGGGTAGACTGATTTAGAGCTGGAGCAAAGGGAGGGAGGTGCCAGGGTTGGGTACCCAGGTCCGTGGTGGCGCCTCTCACCGGGGTGAGGGGAGGAAGCAGGTGCGCCCATCCTAGACACACAAAGCTGGGGGTGCCCGTGAGCCACCAGATGCAGACACACACCCAGTGGTTGCCTATGCCAGACTGGGCCCCAGGAGACAGATCTGAGCAGGAGAGACTGCCTGGGGGCCATGCAAGGGAGACAGGAAGTGAAGCCATGGACGTGGTTGGGACAGCCCGGGGAAGAGGACAAAGCCCTGGGAAATGCAGTGAGGAGCAGGCAGCAGGGAAGCAGGGAGGGTGGAAGGGGGCCGAGGGTGTCAGGAGGGGAGAACTTCAAGAAGACGGAGAGACCAACGGTGTCTGTGACCTCTCAGAACAGGCAAGAAAAAGGCCCACTTGCTTCAGCCACAAGACTGCTCTGGGGATGTCGCACAAGCTCACCCATGAGTGTGGCCAGGGGAACAGGGAATGGAGAGAATGGGGTCAGGCTCCTGCCACACTTGGGGTCCTTATACCTTGTCCATGGGTGACAGCTTTCAACAGCAGACGACACATTGGAGAAGAAGCCGTCCGGGCAGGGTTCGCAGATGGTATCAGAAACCTCGGTGGCTGGGAGCAGATGGAGAGGGGACATTAACCCCCAGCGTGGGCCACAGTCCCGCTCTCAGGAGAGCCAGGGGACAGGCAGGAAGGGTGCCTGTCCAGAGCACTCTTGTCCCCATGTAGGGCTTTCCCCGGTAGCTACAGCCCCCAGGAGGACTTCTCCCACTGCCCTTCCAAGGCTGCTGGCCTCTGGGACTGAGAGCCTTTGGCCACCAGCTCTGCCCTTCCATCTGCAGACGGGCCACTTACCCTTCTGCCTGACCCCAAAGCCCACGGGGCAGGAGCTGTGTGGGGCACAGCTGTCGCAGGCATCACTGACGCAGTGTTGACCTTCTTGACAGGTGCAGGTTGTATCTGTCTCCGAGGTGCCCTCCGTCTGGACCTGGAGCCCTAGTTCTGAGCAGAGACGGGCAGGGAGGACGGGAGCTCCTCACTGAGCTATGCCCGGAGCCCTGCTCCTCACACGGCCTGCTCTTCTCCCTTAGACCTCCTTCCAAGGAGAGACGGCCATCAAGCTACTTAACAACCAGTACAACCCAGACTCCACCCAATCAGAACAGACCCTGGTTACGCAGTCAAAATGACAGCATGGGAGCAAGTTAAGTCACCTCCTGGCACCCCCACATCACACGTTGGAGTGCCCTGGCCTCTCTGCTTCCAATCCAGCTATGCATGCCTGGAGGCAGCAGATAATGGCCCAAGCACCTGAGTCCCTGCCACCCGAATGGGAAACCCAGAATGAGTTCCTAGCTTCTGGCTTTGGCCTGGCCCAGCACTGGCAATTGCAGGCATTTGGGAAGTAACCCAGCCGACAGAAGCTCGCTCTCTCTCTCTCTCTCTCTCTCTCTCAGAATAGCTGCAGTGTCTGAAACATGAACCCAGCTCTCCAGTCCCCTCCCCAGCAGCCCACGCACTGGGGTTGCAGTACTTGTGCTGGTAACAGCGCATCTCCCTGTTCCAGGTGTCTAAGAATTCGCCATCAGAGCAAGGAAGGCATTTTGTGTTGGTGCCGTCTACGCATTCATTATCCAGTCTCTCTCCTGGAAAACAGCAGGAAATGAGGTGGCTCTGGCCAACTCAGTGAGTCAGACATTTATCACACAATCATCAGGCCAGGCTCGGGGCAGGGGTGGGATTCCGAGGTGACTCAGGGGGCCTTAGTCTGGTGGGGAAGATGGAAGATGGGGACCCTGGCCCAGTGTAGACAGAGGTTTGCCGTGCAGAGGGAACCCAGACATTCTGACAGTGGGGTGGGGGTGAGAAGGGGTCGGTTCAGACTTAAGCCCATGCCAGCAACCAGGAGGGGCCCCCCCATGGGGCCGGAGGGCTGGCGTCTCACCTGGCGGGCACAAATTGCAGCACTGGTTGTTCACTTGGTACTGATTTTCCCTGCAGGCAGTGGGCGGTTCTGGGAGGACCTGACAACAGAATTGTGCCATTTGAAGGGATCTTGACATCTCTGCTGTTGCCTCGTTGGCAAGAAGGTTGGAAGTCAGCCAGGACAGGGCCACAACCAAGCGGAAGTCCAAAGCAGACGACACAGCCTGCCCCGCACTTGCTGTGTCTGTTAGTACGTTCCAAACTGCCCCCTGCTCTGACTCTCAGCACCTGGACCGAGACTCCCACCGGCTCTGGACAAAGCGACGCCCTGGAACCTCACACGCTCTGAACTGAACTGCTCTTCCTCTTGGCTTCACTGACGTGTGCGGACTCCAGCGCCTCCCCCTGGACTCCTGGGGCAGCCTGGCTCCCGCTGGCCCCAGACACGGACAGGGTTATTTTAACGCTTGACCTCTTCCTCCCATTGTCTCTCTCCCTTCCCTTCTCCAAGCCCCATCAGGTTCTCCCCTCTGACTCCTCATTGGCCCTTCCCTGGTAAAACACTGGGGTCAGGAAGCCGGAGGGATCAAATTCAGTGCTTCCATCTCACAGAAGGGCAGCCTGAGCACCAGAGAGGCCGGGCCCTTGCTCAGGGTCCCACAGGGACAGAACCTGAACGAGAACTCCGGTCTTGATGCACCTGCCCCCCCATGGCCTCCAGTTTCACGTGTGCCATTTTCATAACACACACGTCCGCCCATGCCATTCGTTACTTCTTGGTAATGTAAAACCTTACATCATTTCCAAGAGAGAAGAACCAGTCTCACTTCTCATAAGTCAAAAAACCCTAAAAATAAACTCGCCAGAAACAAAACAATGGTAATAATCCCCGGCTGGTTGCTTCGCTTGCTGAGGGCCCTCGGCCTCAAGCCTGCTCTTGGTTTTTGTTTAAAAAGGAGGATTAGCAGAGAACCGTTGAGAGCCATTAACTATATACTCTAGCGCCAGAGACTTCCTCCTTGAAAAAAAAAAAAAATGAGGATCTTTTTTTAGAAGAACTATAAAGGGAGTCTGGGTTTAGTTCTATACGCAGACACTCCCTAAAATCCCTCCACACTCGGGCACAGCCAGGGGAGAGCACGCAGGTTGGAGAGTCACACAGCTTTAGGCTCCAGATTTTGGGACACTTACTAGTCATGTTGCTGCTCCCGGCCTCAGTTGTCTCATCTTTGAAATGGGAGACATTGAACCCGCCCTGCAGGTTGGGTTGTGCAGATGAGAAAGGGTATAAACGCATGGCCTGGCACGGGCTCTCGAACGTGGCAGGGGCTCATTACACGACAGCAGTGAGCATCCGCTTGGCCTTTCCGGACCCTGCCTAATCAGCGGCTCTCATTCCAACTGGCAATGCGAGCAAATTACGTAGAGAACTGTGGAAAAGGCCACAGCCCCCACCAGGGCACCACCAGGCACCATTCTTGCCAAGGACTCAAAGGTCCTTGCCCCATAGCAGTAAGAGTCCCTGGTGCCACCTGAACCGCGTGAGAGCTGCAGCTGTTCCTTCGACAGTTTGCCGATCCCCAGGGGCCACTCCCCCTAGCCCTGGTCCTTCTGCCACGGATCTCAGGACCAGGGCTTGGAGACCCTCACCAGCCAGGAGGAAGGCTCGGCCACGAGGTGGATTCAGATTCAGGTTCGCTCCCACCACTACCTAGACCTGAGAGCTTCGGCAAGACAACGCCTCTTTCGGAGCCTCAGTCTGCTTATCTGGGGAATGGAGAAGTTGGGAGCAATCAAACGGAGAACAGAGCTGGTGCCTGCTCAGAGCCCATCACCTGGGAAGCTTCAACAACAGCCCCTCCTACTGGCCCAGCCCAGCCTCTCCCTGGAGCCAAAGCTGGGCGTTAGGAGGGTAGACTGTGCTCTGGGAAGCCAGACAACCCGCCCCCCCCCCAATTCCCTGGCTCTCCCCCCACTCTGTCCACAGGGCTGTCTCCCGCCTCTCTCCAGCCCCTCCCTCCTCCTGCCCCCTTTCTCCTGGAGTCACTACTTAGAGTGAAAATGAAAGTTCAGGCCCAGAGCAGCTTCTCCACTGTGCCTCTGCCCTCCAGCCCACCTCCCCCCAACACCCATGGGTCACTCTTGGCCAGACCTCGTGCCCCCTGAGAGTTGGGGGAGGCCCGAGGGGCTGGGATGGGAGGACCAGGTACGTGGGGGACTCCCAGCCTTCAGAATGAGGAACTACAAAATTACTTTTAAGCACAAAGTGAGTCAAGTGTAGGCTTCTGAAAATCCCGGAGATCTGCTTGGTTGAGTCCCGGCCGTTCTGGGGTCTGGAGAAACCCCTGCTGAAACCCCTAACCCTTTCCTGGGTCCCATGAACCCTTCCTCTCCCCCAGGGCCCCCATGCCATGTTAAATTCGGGAGGCAGGGATATAGCCTAGGCCATCCCTTCTAGGGTAATGCCCAGGATGGCGGGGCGGGTCGGGGGGAAGTGGAAGGGGGGACATTGAAAGCAGCTCGTCTTGATAAAAAGTACCTGGGCCTCTGCACCCATCCCAGGCTCTCACCAGACACCCTGGAAGAAGGCAGCACCCCGCTGGTAAGGCGAGGATAAGCAGCAGGGGAAAGAGACGGGATGAGAAGGAAACGGCCAGACCCGCCCCTTCCCGCCCCTTCCCGCCCTCCGAAGCCCTCCCAGGCTCCGCGCCGCCAACTTCTGAGGCCCGCAGCCTTCCAACCAGGGAAAGGCTGACAGGTCCCCCAACCCCAGCCTCCTGGCAGGTGTGCGCCTGCAGCGCACCCCACCACCACCACCACCAAGCGCCCTCGGTGGGCTCCCTGGGACCCCTAGCCGGGGCACAGAGAAGCAGCCCGCCCCATCAGCCAGCACCCCCAGGCATTTGGCCCAGCGTCAAACCCCTCCCACACACACAACATCCCGCCAAAATCAGCAAGGAATGCCCTTTCCCGAAGTCCGGCTTCTCCTTCCTCCCCACTCCCGACTCTCAAATCCCAAAGCCTCGAGCGGTCAGGGCAGAAACTCACGGCGGTCAGCAAGCAGCCCCAGAGGACACACCGCACCGGCAGCCGAAGCATGGCGGGCGAGACCCGGGCGGCGGCAGCCCTCGGCGCCCGGGCGGGGCCCCTAGTAACTCCCTGGCCCCTCGCCGCGGCCCCGCCCAGGAGAGGGGCGGGGCCTCGGAGGGCCAATAGCGGCCCGCCCTCGGAGGGGGCGGCGCCCCGGGCCGTTCGGGCCTCGGGCATTTCCCCAGGACATTCCCGGGAGCCTCGTTCCCCCGGGAGTTTAGGGACCGGCTTAGCGGAGCGGGGAGGCGGTGTGGTCCCCGCGGGGGCCCGTCCGCCCGCCCTCAGGACCCCCAAGCACCAAGTAAGGGCGGGTTCGGAGCCAGCCTGCTCCCAGGGCCGCAGAGGCGGGAGAGGGGTCCTTTGCCTGCTGGGGGCCGCACAGGGACCCCCATTGTCCTCCCCAGCTGCCCCCGGGAATCCCGGCAGAACCGAAAGTGTCCCCACCATGGACAGCGTGGCCCGAGGAAGTCCCCGTCACCTCGGCCACCCCAGAAAACGGGAAGGCAGCGCTGGCGCGCGGCGGGCCGTTTCAAGGAAAAGCTCCCGGCTCCCAGTTTCGCGCTGCCGCGAGGGAAATTCCCAGCCAAGCGTCACCATTGGATTCTGTTTCGTTCCTCCCGGCTCCTGGAGACCGACGTCAATCCAGAGCAAGCCAGGCGGCAGCGCAGGTTCGAGTCCTGGCTGCTGCGCTTTGGTCCAGCTCCCTGCGAATGCGCCTGGGAGAAAGTGGAGGATGGACTCGGCCGCCCACTCCGGGTGAAGCTCCGGGCTCCTGGCTTCGCCTGGCCCAGCCACGGCTGTTGCAGCCGTTTGGGGAATGAACCAGCAGATGGAAGCGCCCTCCTCCCTTCTCTCCCTGCTCTCCGCCTCTCCTTCTCTCTGTCACTCCTTCAGGGGAATAACAAAACTAACGATTTTTAAAGAGCAAACCATGGGGCCAGCGTTGCGGCACAGTGGGTTAAAGCCCCCACCTGCAGTGCCAGCATCCCATACGTGTGCCGGTTTGAGTCCCCACTGCTCCACTTCCAATCCAGCTGTCTGCTGTGGCCTGGGGAAGCAGTGGAAGATGGCCCAAGTCCTTGGGCTCCTGCACCCACGGGGGAGACCCAGAAGAAGCTCCTCCTGGCTGCTGGCTTCGGATCAGCTCAGGTCTGGCTGTTGCAGTCATTTGGGAAGTGAACCAGCAGATGGAAGACCTCTCTCTCTCTCTCTCTCTCTCTCTCTCTACCTCTCTCTGTAACTCTGTCTTTGAAATAAATAAATCTTAAAAAAAAAAAAAAAGAGCCTTTTGTGGAATCACAGACTCTGACGATGTTAGGGGACCAGAGTCCCTCCCACACCCCCTGGCACTTCTGTTCTCCCAGCCTCCTCCCTCAGGGCGCTCTGCACTGTGGAACACTTGGATTCTGATCCAAGCTCAATCTCTGATGAACTGTGTTGCCTTGTGCCTCAATGTCCCCCCACCCGCAAGGAAACCCGAGGAACTCAAACTAGATGGTGACTGGCGCGATGACCCTCTCCCCCCCAGCCCTGGCAGTTTCTGGCAGGCCGAGAGGACAGGCTGCACAGCCGGGGACTGGCAGAGGAGGGTTCGTGCTGCCAAGGGCACTCTTGCCTGGGGGAATCCATCCCCTTTTCCGGTCACCTCCGCCACTGGCAGGATTCAGAGGCTCATCAGGTCTGTCCCACCAGCCTCACTCAGTAAGTACTTGTTGAGCCCCTACCACCAGCCAGGCCACTCCCTCTCTCTCCCCACTGTGGCGTTCTCTTAGTGAACTCCAGATCTGATCTGACCAGGGCACTTTCTTGCTTAAACACCTCTTGGAGCACCCCTAGACACTCGGGATTGTCCAAACTCCTTATCTTGGCAAAGCCAGCCAGCAAGCCTTCTGCACTCTGCTCCGGCCTCTCTCACCATGCTCACTCCTGCCACGTCCTCCGAAGCCCACTGGGCTCGGCTGTGTCCACCTCCTCATCTCCCAAACACACCCTCTTTTTTCCCTTACTGGTTTTCTCCCTGTGTCTTTCTGTTCCTTCCTTCCATTCCCACTCCTGGAGCCAGTTTAAATGTTGCCTCCCTCGAGCCTGCCCCAACCCGCTGTGACAGAGGTGGGTCCTCCCCCCACCCTGCCTCCTCCCCATTGTTCCCAGGCATTGACTCTATCTGCCTGCTCCCATGTGGCCGTGAGCGCCCAACGAGCAGGGCTGAATCTTTCCATCCTGGGTGCATAGTAGGCCGCCGATGCACACTGGTTGGATCAATACCTACATGAGTGCTGTGGTTTGGATGTGGAGTGCCCTGAAGGCGATACTATTGAAAGGTGGTAGAAGCTTTAGGTGAGCCCAGAGGGAGGGCCTGAGGTCCCTGGGGACGTGTCCTTGGAAGGTAGCTTTATTTATTTATTTGAGAGTGAGCAAAAGATCGATCTTCTATCTGCTGTTTCACTCCCCAAATGACCACAATGGCCAGGGCTGATCCAGGCTGAAACCAGGAGCCAGGAACTCCATACAGGTCCCCCATGTGGGTGATAGGGGCTCAAACACGTGGGCCATCTTCCACTGCTTTTCCCAGGCCATTAGCAGGGAGCTGGATCAGAAGTGGAGCAGCCAGGACATCAGCCATCATTCCGATAATGGGATGCTGGTATTGCACATTAGCTCACCACACCACAGCGCCAACCCCTGGAAGGCAATTCTCACAACGGGATTGACACTGGAGTTGGGACTCAACGCACTCTCTGCTTCCTGGTTTACCATGTGATCCTTCTTCCACACGCGCCCTGCCATTGCCATCTGCCACCCTCGCCAGAGAGCACGGAGGAGGCCTGATCTTGGACTTGAACTGCCCAAACTGAACGAAATAAGCCTTTTCTCCTCACACAGCGAGCTGCCTCAGCTGTTTCCCTGTCGTGGGGCCAGGCTGCCTAACGCAGTGAGTGAACAGGTTCCACACCATCTCATCCTGAGTGCAGCCTCTACTGTGAGAAGCAACAGGGGATGAGGGTACCAGCTGTCAGCCTCAATGCAGACCTCAAGCCCGGGCAGCCCCATGGACCGAGGCCTGCAAGGCAGACTCCAAAAGACCAGCATCACACAAAACCGGGCCCCGGGGACTTCACTGGAACCACCCAAGCATGCCCAGGACGAAGAGGAGATGGCAACGTCTCTTCCTTTTTTAACACACTCCGAGAAAGCCAGCAGAGTCTTGATTCCTTTGGGAGGGAGGCGTTCCTATAATAACTTCAGCCATTACTTAGTCTTTATTTACTTGATTCCAAAATTGGGCCCTTCACAAACTGCCTGGAGAAGCAAGTACACAGAATTAAAACATTAATTATATTATATAAAACATATCATAGCAGCAATTACAGCAGCTTAAATTAATGTGTGAAAGAATAAATAGTAGCCTTCGGATTGGCCCATGGGGCGAAGATCAGAGAAGATAAAGGGAAGATATTTTAGTACCCGTGTATCCTGAGGAGCCATGGGCTGGCAGGCACAGGCCCAGAGAAAGCACAGAATCTTTGTGCACTGAGCAGAGTGGGCAGGAGTGAGGGAGGAGAGGGGACTTGAGGGAGGGGAGCAATGTTCAGTCCCATCCAAGATAGAATCCGTGCAGGGCTCAGCTTTGGGAGAATGGCAAGGGTAGTCAGAGGAGGGAGGACCCAGGATTTTAGGATCACAGTAGAATTGGCTTTAGTAGGGCAGTGGGGTCACTGTGCTGATGAGAGGGACAGGAGCATGCCTGGGGGTCAAGGGTCCCCAGCGCTGCCGGCATCTGGTGACCAGAGTTCTATCTAAACCTGGTTGTGGTGCTCCCTGGTTTGAGGCCGCTCTCCAGGCCCTCCCTCCCTAAGCTCATAGAGACTCAAGGCCGCACGCGTCCTGGTCTTCCTCTCTAAACATCCTTCCAGCCCACTGCCCAGACCATCTGCGCTGTCTCCCTACCTGGGAAGCCCGTTCCCCACTTTCCTTTCATCTCATCCTTCAAGGCTCAGCCTGGGTGCCCCTCCTCTGGGAAGCCCTCCGTGGCAGCCCGGCCTAGATGCACACACCTACAACCTCGGGCCCTCCGAGAGCCCTGGGCAGTGGCTGCTTCCCTAAGCGAGACTCCAGCCCCACCACACAGTTTTCCGATATCTTGTTTATTTGTGGAACCGGTGTGTTGAGCTGACTCAACTCTGTGGGGTAAGATAATGAAGTTTTCCTCTCTGGTGCAGAATCGCCTTGCCTCATCACCTGATGGCATCCTGAGCGGATTGCATCACTTTTGGATCCCTTTCTGTTGTTAGACCTCCATCCATCCTTTAAAGCTTGATTCACAAACTCAATTTAAACCTCATTTTGTCTTCTCTCTTACTCATCCAAGGGTGAACTCGAACCAGGATCCTCCTGCTACAAGTAGAAGGCGAAAGGGAGGGGGAGGGGATATGGCCTGGCTGGGAGACACCCTAGCGCACCTCCTTGGCTCAGGTCCAGCCCCAGGCAAGGGCCCCCTCTCTGCTGGCTGACAGCTTCCTTGGCTCCCCAGAGTGGAGAGTGTCTATATCTGGTTTCTCAGGGAGCCCACGAGTAGGTTTCTTTCTTTTCTTTTCTTTCTTTCTTTCTTTCTTTCTTTCTTTCTTTTTTTTTTTTGCTTCTTTCTTTCTTTCTTTCTTCATTTTAGGCTTTTATTTAGTGAGAAAGATGCATAGAGGAGTGAGAGCTTTATCTAAGAGATAGAGGTAAATCTGGGTTCATACCGAGCACCAGGAACCAGGCACATGGAGGAGCATCTAGGCAAGGAAGCCTAGGGCAGGTGGCCCAAAGGCCATGCACCCTGGGGGCGCAGGGCTGCAGCCAGCCCCCTCCTGGCAAGAGGCCAGGAAACAGAAGAGAAGCCAAGAGTAGGTTTCTTGGCGGCTTCTCCCCTGCACGTCTCCCCTGCACAGGCATCCTATGTAGACTTGATCTCTCCTACTTCACCCCACCACCCAAGTCCATCCACTGGTGGGATCCTCCTGCCCGGCTTGCTTGGGTGCTGCAGCCTGGCTGACCATGGCAGTGTCCACCTGGCCAGCTGCTCCACGGGACCCACCCTTCCCACTCCTCTCAGTATGGCAGTGTCCACTGCCACGCAGATCCGCTGTCAGGAAGCAGCATCCCAGCAGCCCTTCTTGCAGTTACCTGTCAGGCTCCACCTGAGAGTCCTTTGGAATTCCCCTGGTGTTTGCTGGGAGAGAAGGGGATTACCCCCCACTGGACACGCTGCAAGACCTCCCCTTGCTCAGATGGTTACATAGTCAAGGAAGAGGAAACCAGGGTCTTGGTGAGTGGGTTTAGGGCCAGCTCCACTTCCTTCAGTGAACTCTGGAGAGAAAGTACCTGGTCCCCAAGAATGTAGGGGACGTTGGGCCTGTTCTGTTTGGCTGTGGGTATTAGTGACTCCTAGGCAACAAGAAACTCCCACTCAGTAGCCTTTGCACTGGGCCACCCCTAGCTAGCTTGATTCCTGGAGAGGAGGAGCAGTGTCTGGGTCATCTGTGTGACCTGATGCTGACAAAGAGCCCAGGCACATGTCGAATGCTAAACACGTGTTTGCTGTGTAGATGTGGGACTGTGACGTCATGAGGCGGAAGGGATTGCTTCAGGTGCACCTGCTCAGCCCCACGCTAGCCTGGAAAGCTGCTCATCTCCACCAGATGACCAGGCTCCCTAGCTGGGATCCCCAGGCCTCACAGAAATCTTTCACTTTAGTTCTGCAGAGTTAGGTTGGAATTTATCAAAAGGAACTAAGGAATTCAAGAAAGAACCCAATAAAAATTGGGAAAACCCAAGAACCAGACAAACGGATGTGTGAGTGACAAACCGCAGTTTCTTTTTCACAATCTGGTTAAAGCTATTGACTGACCTGACCGATTCTGGTTTCTAGACAAGGAGGCTGTGGGTCTGGTCCTCAGGCTTTGCAGACTCTAGTGTCTGGGATAAGAGATGGCTTTGGTCACAGGCAAGGGATACAAATCTCTGCCATTGCTTCTTCTGGCCTCCCCCTCCACCACCCACCAGCTTGCTAACCCTCCGGCCGGCCGGCCAGCCATCTCATCCCACCCCAGAGCCTCGTGTTGCTCCCTTGCCCCCTCTCCAGGCGCCGTCTGCTGAGCCTTCCTCACCATCCAGGGCTGGGGCAGGTGGCATCTCCTCAGAGAGGCCACCCACGCCCACCTTCTCAAAAATGAGTTCCCTCCACTACCAAGCCACCTCCCCTGCCACTGTCCTCTCTCGTGACACCTGTCCCAGTCCAGGTTGTCCTTGAGAACAATAGAAGACAGAGCTGATGGCCTTAAATAGAGGATAATAGTATTGGAAGCATGTTGGGCAGCTCATGGAATTGACCAGAAGGCTGAAGAGTGAGGCTCGGGCACCAACCACAGGACACCAGATGTACATGACACCCTGCCACAGAAGAGTTCTCCCAAGCTGACCTCCAAGATAACCCTTGTGTGTCCCCATAGAAGCCAACAAAGGCCAGCGCCGTGGCTCAACAGGCAATCCTCCGCCTTGCGGCGCCGGCACACCGGGTTCTAGTCCCGGTTGGGGCACCGGATTCTGTCCCGGTTGCCCCTCTTCCAGGCCAGCTCTCTGCTGTGGCCAGGGAGTGCAGTGGAGGATGGCCTAAGTGCTTGGGCCCTGCACCCCATGGGAGACCAAGAGAAGCACCTGGCTCCTGCCATCGGATCAGCGTGGTGCGCTGGCCGCAGCGCACCAACCGCAGCGGCCATTGGAGGGTGAACCAACGGCAAAAGGAAGACCTTTCTCTCTGTCTCTCTCTCACTGTCCACTCTGCCTGTAAAAAAAAAAAAGAAGAAGCCAACAAAGCGAAGACAGTTCAAGGCCTGGCTGCTTCACTCCCAACCCAGATCTCTACCTATGGCCTGAGAAGGCAGTAGAAGAAGACCTAAGGCTTGGACCCCTACACCCACGTGGGAGACCTAGAAGAAGCTCCAGTCTCCTGGCTTTGGACTGGCCCAGCTCCAGCCATTGCGTCCATTTGGGGAGTGAACCAGTAGATGGAAGACCTCTCTCTCTCTGGGCCTCTCCTCTCTGTAACTCATATAAATCTTAAAAAAAAAAAAAAAAAAAAAAAAAAAAAAAGGTCCTGGGAAGGAACTTCAGAGTGGCCACACTTGGCTTACACCCCACATTCTGGCTGCCTGCCGGCCCTTTTCCTCCCAAGTAAGGAGGGTGTGCAGCTGCCGAGCAGCCAAAGCAGTCCATGGTCCAGCGTGTGCCTCCGGCCGTCGGTGCACCTGCTCCAGCTTGCCTTCATCTCTGCAGGGTGGAATCTCCTGCTCTCACCTTCCTCCCGCACGCCAGGCCCTAAAACCCAAAGCAAGCAGATGCTTTCTTGGCCCGATCCCGTAGGGGAGCTAGGTTCAAAAGTCAAAAGTCGGGAAACTTCTGCTCAGTGAAAGAGTGAGAAAAAGAAATGTGGGGAGTCCAGATCAAGGATACGATTCTGCATCTTCTCATGCAGCCATAGCCCAGTGACTATCCAGCTATCACCACTCAAGATATTTACATGAAACGGACACTTTATTACAGATCGGAAAATGACCCAGGGGCCCATCCCCAAATTAAATCAATGTTTACACAGTTACATTTGTATGAGTCACCTTGTAACCTTTTTCCCTTTAGATTTTTTTCCCCAAGGATACCATAGATGGAGCACCTGTTTCTCATTTTCCTTTAACATCATAATATCTACATTATTTCAATTGTTATCAACAACTGTGTTTTTTTTTTTTCCATTTAGCTACTCATTACCCTGCCCATAATGGCCTGGTGTGTTTCCTACATGTTTAAGAAAATATTTCTTCATTTCACAAGAAAAGGAATCTCAACATTTTTATGCAGCCACTTTTCTACTTAACAATGTATCATGGAAGTAAGTCCAAGCAAAACACAGATAGGACATATTCTTTTTAAAAATGTGTAATATTCCATGGTGTGGACTTGGCACAATTGATTCTACCATCCAGTTTTTCACGCTGGGAAAGCATGCAAGAACACACAGCCGTGTGTACGTATGCTTAGGCACTCGTCCTTGTATTTCCCTCGAATATATTTATAGAGTGAATTTGTGGGTAAGTATATTGTAAACGCTAACAGAAATTTTCAAAATACTTTCCGAAAAACTTTGCAAATTCACACATTTAGCTGGCAACCTCCCATCCTCTCCAGTGTGGACAGATCTTTTGTGACCACAAGAGAATGTTTAGCCCTTGAGGTGGCAGAGCCGAAGTGCCATGGTTAATGCCCCTGGAATGGCCTCCTACCATGGCAGGTGAGGAGTTGGTGGAGAGATGCGCCAACTTCCCCCTTCCATTATGTAGGACAACTGAGAGGCGGAAGTTCTATGTGGTCTCCAAGATGAAGCTGCCCACAGTGGAACCTGCTCTTGGCTCACCCGGTAAATTCTTCCTTCCCCTCTCTGTTTCACTTCCCCACGCCCTCACCCGTGCTTCCTGGGGTCACCTCCCAGATAAACTACTTGACTCAAATCCTCATTTCAGCTTCTTTTTCTGGGGGACTCCAGCTACGACTCCGTGAGTTACAAATGAAGACTAAAGTGGGAGGCAGTGTGGCTAGGCGGATAGGAGAATGACTTCAGAAGTCAGAGATCTGGATACAAAACCCAGTTTTGCTATTGACTATGGGACTTTTATTTTGGAAAAAAAAAAAAGGTACAGAGAGAGACAGAGACAGCACACTTCCATCCACTGGTTCACTCCTCAGATGGCTGCATTGGCCAGAGCTGGGCTAACCTGAAGCCAGGAGCCAGGAGCTCCATCCAGGTCTCCCACATAGTGACAGGGGCCCAGATACTTGGGCCATCATCTGCTGCCTTCCCAAACACATTGGCAGGGAGCTGGATCAGAAGAGAGCAGCTGGGACTCGAACCAGTGTTCTGATATGGGATGCCAGCATCGCAGGTGGCAGCTTAATCTGGGGCACTACAAAGCCAGCCCCATTGAGCAGGTTCTTAACCTCTGCTTCCTCTCCTGTAAAGAGGCCCTAAGAACTCACCTGGTCATCCTAAGGCTAAATTAATGGCCGATGCCGTGGCTCACTAGGCTAATCCTCTGCCTGCGGCACTGGCACACCGGGTCCTAGTCCCGGTCGGGGCGCCACATTCTGTCCCGGTTGCTCCTCTTCCAGTCCAGCTCTCTGCTGTGGTCCGGGAGTGCAGTGGAGGATGGCCCAAGTGCTTGGGCCCTGCACCTTATGGGAGACCAGGATAGGCACCTGGCTCCTGCCATTGGATCAGCGCGGTGCGCCGGCCACAGCGCACTGGCCGCAGCGGCCATTGGAGGGTGAACCAATGGCAAAGGAAGACCTTTCTCTCTGTCTCTCTCTCTCACTGTCCACTCTGCCTGTCAAAAAAAAAAAAAAGACTAAATTAATTATGCAATTATCTCTTCATAATGTCTGGTTAAAATGATATTAATCAATATTAGGAAACCGAGTTCTGGAGAGTGCCAGTAGCTCACTGAGGGTCCCAACAGGACCTGGGACCCCTGCGCCATCTCAGAAGACTCCACTCTTCCATCTTATCATGGACCCCGTGCTGACTTTTGAACACTGCCCAGGAGAACTTTGTGATGGAAACACGCTGTATCCGGCCGGCGCCGCGGCTCACAGGCGAATCCTCCACCTGCGGCGCCGGCACACCGGGTTCTAGTCCCGGTCGGAGTGCCGGATTCTGTCCCGGTTGCCCCTCTTCCAGGCCAGCTCTCTGCTGTGGCCAGGGAGTGCAGTGGAGGATGGCCCAAGTGCTTGGGTCCTGTACCCCATGGGAGACCAGGAGAAGCACCTGGCTCCTGGCTTCGGATCAGCGCGGTGCGCCGGCCGTGGCGGCCATTAGAGGGTGAACCAACGGCACAGGAGGACCTTTCTCTCTGTCTCTCTCTCTCCCTCACTGTCCACTCTGCCTATCAAAAATTAAAAAAGAAAAAGAAAACACGCTGTATCTGCAGTACCCAGTGTGGTATCCACTAGCTACTTGCACCTGTTGAACACTTGGAGGGTGCCTATTAACTGAGGCAGTGAGCTTTCAACAATTAGATTTACTTTTTTTCCTTTTTTTAAAAAATGCATGACAAGAGGCCTCGACTAATGGAATTTCTCTTTCTTTCATTTTTCCTTTCAAAGGCAGAGACACTGAGAGGGAACTTCCATTTGCCATTTCGTTACTCAAATATCAACAAGAGCCAAGATTGGGCTGGCTGAAGCCAGAATCCAGGAACCTGATTCAGGTCTGTCCTGGGGAGCAGGGACCCAACCACTTGAGCTATCACCTGCTGCCTCCCAGGGTGCTCAACAGCAGGAAGCTGGGATCAGGAACAGAGCTGGACACACACGCAGGCACTCCCATACCAAACGCAGGCTTCCCAAGCAGCATCTTAACCCCCAGGCCAAACACCTCCCCTGTATTTAATTTTGGCAAATGTAAATAGCCACAAACAGTCAGTGGTGACTATTAGACAGCTCAGTTCTAGAGAAATGGGCTTGGACGAGGTGGGGAGACCCTCTTTTAGTTCTTTTCTCTCCCAGGTTCTGTCTTGCTTCCTGTCTCCCCTCCCCTCGGAGCCAGAGCCAGAGCTATTCATCCCCCTCTTCGTCTTTCCCTCCTTTGTGCAGGGACTGTGACAACCGCTGCATGTTCATACACCCAGCAAGGTGCAACAGGCGCCTTTGTGATCCCCTTGTTGAAAGACAAGGCGAAGGCCTGCTATAAATACAGCTGAATAAAGATCCTTGTCTGGATGGCTTCCATTGTTCGCCCTTCCCGCGTAGTGCTCACGCTGAGATAATTTTCAGCGGCTCAGATCCGTCGGCGTTATAAAACATGCCATTACCTCACTTTCATTTCATTAGATTTACAGGTCACAAGACTACTTTGATCCTTACCAAGTTCATCATTAATGGTTTCAAAATAATGGTTCTTTCTGTTTCAGCAGGAGCCCCCAACACAGAACTTCCCACTTGTGAATTCTTTTATCTCCGGCTTCCTCCTTTTGACTCTCTAGTCTAGACAATAGCAGCTAATGGAGTTTTCCAAATGCTGGTGTGTCTTTCACATCCACCAGGACGCTCCCCACACAGCTCTGTGGCCTCAGAGTGAACACACTCAGAGTAGTAATTTCCTTCCAAACCATCTAATCCTGATGGAAGGCATGTAACGGTTTGCCTGAGTCATGTATCTGGCCAACCATCACCTCTCCCAGGCTACACATGTAATTATCCCTGCAGGGCGCAGGAGAGTGCAGGACCTTTGAAGTCACAGCCTGACGGTGTCACCCAGCGGTGAGGAAAAGGGACTTTCCTTCTCCGAGACTCGGTTTCCTTATCTGTAGAGTGAGAACGAGGTACTTATCTCAAGTGGCCAGGCTCAGAGGTTCTGTGTGGCAGGCACAGCTATCAGGTGCATGGAATCCAGCACCAGTCACTGCTCCGGGACCATGAGCAATTCACGCACTCCTCTGAGCCTCAATATTTTCTTCTATAAAATGGGGACAATAATAAAAACCTACTTCTTGGGGCCGGTGCTGTGGCGTAGCGGGTAAAGCCGCCGCCTGCAGTGCCGGCATCCCACACAGGCGCCAATTCATGTTTTGGCTGCTCCACTTCCGATCCAGCTCTCTGCTACGGTCTGGGAAAGCGGTAGAAGGTGGCCCAAGTCCTTGGGGCCCTGCACCCGCATGGGAAACCAGGAGGAAGCACCTGGCTCCTGGATTCTAATCAGTGCAGCTCCAGCCATTGCAGCCAACTGGGGAGTGAACCAGCAGATGGAACACCTCTCTCTCTCTCTTTCTCTCTCTCTCTCTGCCTCTGTTTCTCTCTCTGTGTAACACTGACTTTCAAATAAATAGGCCGGCACCGCAGCTCACTAGGCTAATCCTCTGCCTGCAGCGCCAGCACACCGGGTTCTAGCCCCAGTCAGGGTGCCAGATTCTGTCCCGGTCTCTCTTCTTCCAGTCCAGCTCTCTGCTGTGGCCAGGGAGTGCAGTGGAGGATGGCCCAAGTGCTTGGGCCCTGCACCCCATGGGAGACCAGGAGAAGCACCTGGCTCCTGGCTTCAGATCAGCGCAGCGCACCAGCCACAACACACCAGCCAAGGTGGCCACTTGGGGGGGTGAACCAACGGAAACAGGAAGACCTTTCTCTCTGTCTCTCTCTCACTGTCTAACTCTGCCTGTCAAAATAAATAAATAAATAAATCTTAAAAAAAAAAAAAACCTACATCAAGGTGTTGGGAAGATTAAATAAAGATAAATACACAAAACCCTCAGCTCAGTGCCTGACCCAGAGAAGTCCCCACCTCTTTGTGCTTCCCAGGGAGAGTGAGGAGGGCTTCTCACCTCAGAGACTCCTTACCTCCTTAAGAGCAGGAATCCCGTGTGTGTGTGTGTGCATGAGTGTGTTGTGGTTCCTCTAGCCATCTGGGGAATTTTTTTTTTTTAAGATTTACTGGGGCCAGTGCTATGGTACAATGGGTTAAAGTCACAGACAGTGGCTTTAACCACTATGCCACAATGCTGGCCCCCTGTCTGGGGAATTCTACGAGCATTCTCATAAGAAATCTGTAAATGTATAAAATAAGATAGAGTTACAAAGAAAACCAATTATATTAAAATACAGAAATCAAAATATTAAGGCAAGTGTGACGTGCTTCTTTATTAATAGCTTAAATACCAAGAGTGAGCAGCAATTCTAAAGCCTCCAAAATTTTAAGATTTATTTATTTATTTATTTTAAAGGCAGGGTAAGAGAGATAGAGATAGAGGTAGAGAGAGGTAGAAATAGAGATAGAGGTAGAGATAGAAGTAGAGAGAGAGTAGAGGTAGAGGCAGAGGCAGAGATAGAGACAGAGATAGAGGTAGAGATAGAGATAGAGAGATAGAGATAGAGGGAGAGAGAGGTAGAGATAGAGGTAGAGGTAGAGAAACATAGAGGTAGAGAGAGAGGTAGAGGTAGAGATAGAGGTAGAGAGAGATAAAGATAGAGGTAGAGAGATAGAGATAGAGATAGAGATAAAGATAGAGATAGAGATAGAGAGGTAGAGGTAGAGGTAGAGGTAGAGGTAGAGGTAGAGATTTCTTCCATCCACTTGTTCACTTCTCAGATGCCCACAACATCCAGAGCTGGGCCAGGCTGAAGCCAGGAGTCAGGAATTCCAACCTGGTCTCACACAAGGATGCAGGGACCCAGGTTCTTGGCTGTCATCTGCTGCCTTCCCAGGCCCATTAGCAGAAAGCTGGACTGGAAGCCCCGTACCCAGGGCGTGAAGCCGTCCATGCCACTGTGGGATGCAGGTGTCCCAGGCGGAGCCTTAACTCACAGCACCAAATGCCTGCCCCCAAAGCCTTCATAACTTTGAATTGATGGTGGATGCAAACAGTAATTCAAGACATCGCGACAGCTGTAAAGTGAGGAGGTTAGGGGCTGGTGTTGTGCTGCAACATGTTAAGCCACCGCCTGCAGTGCCAGCATCCCATATAGGTGCTGGTTCAAGTCCTGGCTGCTCCACTTCTGACCCAGCTCTCTGCTATGACCTGGGAAAGCAGTAGAAGATGGCCCAAGTCCTTGGGCCCCTGTACCTACATGGGAGACCCAGAAGAAGCTCCTGGTTCCTGGATTCAGCCTGGCCTATCCCTGGCCGATGTGGCCATCTGGGGAGTGAACCAGTGGCTCTCTATCTATCCTTCTTTCTGTGACTGCCTTTCAAATAAATCCTAAACAAACTCCAAAAATTATTAGAAATATCTGATTTCTATTGGAGATGATGTAGCAGACTATACTTGATGTGCAATATTAGCCTACATTCACAAGAAAAAAATAATTTCAGTTAGAGATAAGTGAAAATGAGGGCTAGCACCATGGCTTAACAGGCTAATCCTCCGCCTTGAGGCGCCGGCACACTGGGTTCTAGTCCCGGTTGGAGCGCCGGATTCTATCCCGGTTGCCCCTCTTCCAGGCCAGCTCTCTGCTATGGCCCAGGAAGGCAGTGGAGGATGGCCCAAGTGCTTGGGCCCTGCACCCGCATGGGAGACCAGGAGAAGCACCTGGCTCCTGGCTTCGGATCAGCGTGATGAGCTGGCCGCAGCTGCCATTGGAGGGTGAACCAACGGCAAAAAGGAAGACCTTTCTCTCTGTCTCTCTCACTATCCACTCTGCCTGTTTAAAAAAAAAAAAAAAAAGTGAAAATGAGGAAGTGGGCTTTTTCCTATCAGGTTCATGAACCTCAGGCTAAGGGCCTTTGCATTACAATATATTGGGTAGCACCTTGTCCCAAATTGTGTGCCCAAAGTCACAGATTAGGAGGTAACAGGAAAAATCTTCCCACATCCCATTATACAGCTTCTTAATGGATGTAATTCAAGAAGAGGCATATGCAGTCCTACGGGAGGGAGCACCATGCTAACAAGCCACGCCCAGCAAGCTCACCGAGCACTCTGTGGTGGCATAGTTCTAAGTGGTGTGTCTATGTCTACGCATGTGCACGCACACTGATCTTCTGCAGTGGGTTCTGATACCATTCCACTGCTACAAGGGAGCAGACTGAGGTGAGAGGAGGTTGATGGCACGTCCAAGGTCACCTAGCTGGTTAGTGGGCAGCCAGGATCTCAACCCAGGTTGTCCAAACCCACAGTCTGTGCTCCCAGCTCTACCATACCACGATCCAATGGCCTGGTCATTTGAGTAGTATAAACAAAATTCACTTACTTCACTGAAGAAAATCTCCTTTAAATAGTTTTCAAGTGCATTTCACATGGTTCTGGCAACAGAATGGCAAAAAATCTTCCATTTGGATCAACAATCATTGAAACAACAGTGAATTGAGATATTGTGACCCTCCCCTAGAAAAGAATGTCATTTGATGGGGGCCAGCGCTGTGGCACAGTGGGTTAATGCCCTGGCCTGAAGCGCCAGCATCTCATATGGGTGCCGGTTTGAGACCCAGCTGTTCCACTTCCAATCCAGCTCTCTACTATGGTCTGGGAAAGCAGTAGAAATGGCCCAAGTCCTTGAGCCCCTGTACCCGTGTGGGAGACCCAGAGGAAGCTCCTGGCTCTTGGCTTCAGATTGGCACAGCTCCAGCCATTGCTGCCAATCGGGGATTGAACCAGCGGATGGAAGACCTCTCTCTCTCTCTCTCTCTCTCTCTCTCTCTCTCTCTCTCCCCCTCTGCTCTCTCTATGTAACTCTGACTTTCAAATAAATAAATAAATCTTTTTTTTAAAAAAGAATGTCATATGATACACAAGAGACACAAAAAATGGTCTTGGGGTGTTATTCCGTGTCGGGATAGCTTGGGGGGAGAAGGAATCTAATTAATCTAATATCACCAAAGATGAGACCTCAGCCATCGAAATCATTTTAATTGGATTAAAGATATAATTATTAAAAAGGGAAAAAGTAAGCCATGGTAAAATTGGAAAAGGAAACAACTATTCTTATTAGGCTTTCTGGGAAGAAGAAAGTCTAAAGTCAAAAATGCATCAGAGGGGGCCAGCCATCAGTGCCGGCATCCCATACGGGCGCCAGTTCAAGTCCCAGCTGCTCCATTTCCCATCCAGCTCTCTGCTATGGCCTGGGAAAGCAGTGGAAGATGGTCCAGGTCCTTGGGCCTCTGCACCCGCATGGGAGACCTGGAAGAAGCTCCTGGCTTCAGATCAGCCCAGCTCCAGCCACTGCAGCCATCTGGGGAGTGAACCAGTGGATGGAAGACCTTTCTCTCTCTCTCTCTCTCTCTCTCTCTCTGCATCTACCTCTCTGTAGCTCTGCCTTTCAAATAAATAAATAAATAAATAAATAAATCTTTTTTAAAAAATGGATCTGAATGGCATTGTTCTTTCTGGGGGCTCTTGGGGACAATCGGGTTTCTTGCCTTTTCCAGTTCCCAGAGGCTGCCTGCCTTCTTTGCCTTATGGACGTCTCCAAAGCTAGCAGTGTAGCATCTTCCATCCTACCAATCATGTCATCTCCTTCTCTAACTCTCGGCCTCCTACCTTTCCCTTATAAGGATGCTTGTGACCACAATGGGACCACCTGCCGTCTCCTCATCTCAGGATGATGTTCTTGTTGCCATGGAAGGTGGCCTGCCTCCAGGGATTAGGACACAGACATTTTGGAGGGGTCATTATGCTGACGATCACAGCTGTACAAAGTTATACTGAAACAGGTGTGTGCCACAGTGGCCAGGCTCCAAACCAGGTGACCCTGCCAGAGAGCTCTCTGATGGCTGGGAAGGACTTTGTGGTGGACACTCCGTAGTTCCCTGAGCCACCTCTTTCACTGTACAACAGCAGGAGCACTCCCATTCAGATCCATTTTGTTTAAGGAACCTTGCCTTAACATTTCATCGCTGTCAGCAATTATTAGGAACTCAATACCATCACCAAAAAAGTGCCTTTCACTCCCCCCTATTCCAGTGTCCTGGGGCCCCAGGACTTAGTGATCAGCTTCCTGTGACATTTGTTCCACCTGTGAACAGCACAGCCCATGAGAACTAAGAGCCTCTGCTTTCTAGGAAGAAAATCTGTAAAAGACACAAACCGTGATGTCAATACATGCCCTGGAGAAGATGAGCTCTACAAGCTTGTGAGCCCGCGCACTGAGCCAGGTGTGATTCTAGGGGCTTTACGCGTGACTCCCGCTATCTCGTCTCAACTACCTTACTTCACACTTACCTTATCCCAGGTGCAGGGATGCGAAAGAACAAACCCGAGTTTGCCCGGCTGGGAAGCGGCGGAGCAGAAACATGAACATAGACCCTGCTGATTCCACAACTTGTGCTCTGATCCACCAAGACTTCAAGCGGCAAGTTCCCCCCAGTAAACCGAAACCCGTAGTTCTGCATGACAAACTAGGGAAAGCCAGGCAGGGCAGCACAGGTGGGTCCTGGTGGGTTGTGAAGCTTGCTAAGCGGAGCTGCAGTGCCTCCGGCCTGGCTCTCCACGCCGCTGTCCTCTCCTCTCAGACATCACTGCTGGCTAAGACTCCCACAAAGAGCAACAAGGAAGAATGTGAAATGTCTTGGCTTTCTTTTGCTTGTGTAACCTCTTTGAGAATTGAATATGAGAGATTAATTCCCCACCTGGAAAAATGCAGGTATGCACATAAAATTGCAGGGGATCCAGTTCAAAAGGATTTTCAGAAAAAAACTACTACCTGGGAAGGACACAACATAACTTCTGCATATTCCAGCCAAAAATACGTAACCCGTATCTAACCATGAGTAAACCTCAGACGAGCCCCAAATGCTGGTACTCTTCAAAAATATTAGGGTCAGCAAAGGTGAAGGCTGAAGAACTGATGTGATTCAGGGAGACTCACAAGATACGAAAGCTGACGGCAGTGTGGAACCCCAGACTGGATTCTGGGGAAGAAGGAGAAGGGGGAGGGAGGGGGGAAAGGTGGGGGAGGGAGAGGAAGAGGAGAAGAAAGGAAGAGGGAGAGGAAGAGGAGGAGGAGGAGGAGGAGGAGGAAGGAGCCGCATTCAGGATTCCTGTGTACTGTTTTTGCAACTTTGCTGTAAGTCTGAAATTACTTGAAAAATTATTTTTTTTTTAATTCTGAAGTCTAGAGCCAAGTGTTCCATTGTGTAGTACATGAGGACTGCACTTAACCTGTGTTCTGTCCAAGCACTGAGCGCCTCTCCACCTACAGAGAGGCGCTGAGAGATCTTAGGAGGCAATCAGCGGAGCAGAATGGCAAGACGTTCCTAAACTGTAAGTGCAGAACAACCCGGCACCAAGAGCCCAAGGCACTCATCTCCAGGGTTCTGTGGCCTGGAGCACGTTATGTAAGCTCTCTCTGCCTCAACTGACTCATTATAAAGTGGACATCATCACAGTGTTTACCAGGGAGACTGTCTATAGGACACTGGGAAAGGAACTCGTAAGTAAGACACAGTGTGCCATACACCATACAAGGAAAGGTTGGACCAAATGACTACATTAAAATGTAAAACTTTTAAATGAGGAGATGCCATTAACAAAGTGAGGAAACAAACTACAGAGAGAGAGAGAGAGAGAGAGAGAGAGAGAGAGGAAAGAAACAACAACAACCTACCCTCAGCATGAAATCAGTCTCCAGAGTATGCAAAGAACTGCTTGGATGAATGAAAGCATACAGAAACCCAACAGGAAAATGAGCCAGAAACATCAACAGTCATTCCCAAAGGAGGAAACCAGAGTAGTCTGCAAGATAAGATGCTCAATATCACTATTTTGAGGGAAATTACAGTTAAAACAACAAAGGTATCATCTTTTAAAATTTATTTATTTATTTGAAAGTGAGAGCTACAAAGACAGAGTAGGAGGGGCAGAGAAAGAGAGAGAGAGAGGTCTTTCATCCAATGGTTCGCTTCCCAATTGGCCACAACAGCCAGAGCTATGTCGATCTGAAGCCAGTAACTAGGAGTTTCCTCTGGGTGCTTCCATGCAGGTGCAGGGGTCCAAGCCTTAGGCCATGTTCTACTGCTTTCCCAGACCATAGCAGAGAGCTGGATCAGAAGTGGAGCAGCTGGGACATGAACCGGTGCCCTATGGGATGCTGGCGCTGCAGGCGGCAGCTATACCTGCTATGCCACAGCGATGGTCCCCACAGATATAATTTTTACCACGAGGCTAAAATAAACAAATGAACAAAGTCTGAAGATGTCAAAAGTTAGATCAGATATTTAGAAATGGTACTTCTTAAAAACAAAACAAAAAAAAAAAAAAAGGTTTTTTGGGGCTGGTGCTGTGGTGCAATGGCTTACCACCCTGGCCTGAAGCACCGGCATCCCATATGGGTGCCGGTTTGAGACCCGACTGCTCCATTTCCTATCCAGCTCTCTGCTATGGCCTGGGAAAGCAGTAGAAGACAGCCCAAGTCCTTGGGCCCCTGCACCCATGTGGGAGCCCTGGAAGAAGCTCCTGGCTCCTGGCTTTGGATTGGCACAGCTCTGGCCATTGCAGCCAACTAGGGAATGAACCAAAGGATGGAAAACCTCTCTCTACCTCTCCTCTCTCTGTGTAACTCTGACTTTCAAATAAATAAATAAATCTTTAAAAGAATGTTTTATTTATTTGAAAGGCAGAGTGAAAGAGAGAGGCAGAGATACACAGAGAGGGAGAGAGAAATCTTCCATCCACTGGTTCACTCCCCACATCGCCCCAACAAAGCCAGTAGCCTGGAACTCCATCCTAGTCTCCCATGTGGGTGGTAAGTGGGTCATCTCCTGCTGCTTTCCCAAGTGCATTAGTAGGGAGTGGATTGGAAGTGGAGCAGCCAAGACTCAAATTGGAGCTCAGATATGCAATGCTTGTATCGCAGCCTGCAGCTTAACCCGCTGTGCCACAACACAGGTCCCAGAAACAGTACTTCTTATAACTGCCTGAAGTTGCATGCCTCTTTAATACTTCTTCGGAGAGTTATCTTTGCTAAACCTTGTGAAGTTCAAGACGTGAACTAATACGAAGTCAGCAGCCCCACTCCTAAGCGTGCACCCTGGAAAGTGCTGGCATTTCTACCCAAGGAGAGAAGTACGAGCATGTTCAATGCAGCGTTATCTGTAAGCAAACAAAAAACAGCTAACTGTGGCTGACTCACACTGTCCAACGCCAGACAGCAAACAAAACAAATAAATTAGAGCAGTGGTTCTCAATGATTAAAGTGTATCAGGATCACCAGGAGGGCTTGGGAAAGGACAGTTGGTGGCTGGATCTACATGGACACTTTCTGATTTAAACAGATCTTCACTGGGGCAGCAGAAATGGCAGGCCCCTGCACCCACGTGGGAGACCCGGACGAACCTACTGGCTCCTGGCTTCGGCCTGGCCCAGCCCTGGTGATTGGTTGCAACCATTTGAGGAGGAGTGAACCAGCAGATGGAAGATCTTTCTCTTCTCTCTCTGTCTCTCCCTCTTTCACTGTAACTCTTTCACATAAATAAATAAATCTTTAAAAATAATCAAATTTTGAAAGATATACAAAACATAGTGAAACATAGGAAACAAGGCTATACAGTTTATGGAAGCATATATTTATGATAAAAGTACAAATACAGGAGTCAGTGTTGTGGTGCCCTGGGTTAAGCTCCCACCTGCCATGCCAGCATCCCATATGAGTGCCAGTTTGAGTCTCAGCTGCTTCACTTCCAATCCAGCTCCCTGCTGATGCACCTGGAAAAGCAGCAGAAGATGGCCCAGGTACTTGATCACCTGCCACCCACATGGGAGACCCAGATGGAGTTCCTGGTTCCTAGCCTGGCTCAACCCTAGCCATTGTGGCCAGTTGAGGGGTGAATCAGTGGGTGGAAAATCTCTCTCTCTCTCTAACTGTGCCCTTCAAATAAATAAATATTTTAAAAAGTAAAAATAAGAGAATACAAATATAATATACATGGGGATGTATTTCAGGAGTGTGATTACCTCTGGTGGTGGGGGACAGGAAGGAGAAGAGGGGGGTCCCATTCTTGGCTGATTCTTTAATCCTTTCATTTCCGAACAAATTTGGCAAAAGCATTTACATTTATCTAATCACAGTGGTGAGTGGAAAGGTCTGTATTATATCATTTTATGCACTTTAATGCAAGATTCAAATGTTAAAGATTTTTTTTAAGATTGATTTATTTATTTGAAAGTCAGAGTTACACAGAAAGAGAGGCAGAGAGAGAGAGAGAGAGAGAGAGAGAGAGAGAGGTCTTCCATCCATTGGTTCACTCTCCAACTGGCTGCAACAGCTGGAGCTGCGCCGATCCAAAGCCAGAAGCTTCTTCCGGGTTTCCCACGCGGGTGCAGGGGCCTAAGGACTTGGGCCATTTCTACTGCTTTCCCAGGCTGTAGCAGAGAGCTGGATCCAAAGTGGAGCAGCCAGGTCTTGAACTGCCACCCATATGGGATGCTGGCACCGCAGGCCAGGGCGTTAACCCACTGTGTCACAGCACTGGCCCCCTGTTAAAGATTTTCAAAAAGAAAAAAGGGGCAGGCATTCAGCCTAACAGTTAGGACCCTTGTTAAGACACCCGCCTCCCACATCAACATCCTGGGTTTGATACCAGATTCCAGCTCCCAATCCAGTTTCCTGCTAATGTGCACCTGGGAGGCAGCAGTGAAGGCTAAAGTAATCGGGTTCCTGTTACCCAGACAGGAGACTGGGATTGCATTCCTGTCTCTCTCTCTTTTTTTTTTTTTTTTTTGACAGGCAGAGTGGACAGCGAGAGAGAGAGAAACAGAGAGGAAGGTCTTCCTTTTTCCGTTGGTTCACCCCTTAATGGCCACTGTGGCCAGCGCACTGCGCTGATCCGAAGCCCGGAGCCAGGTGCTTCTCCTGGTCTCCCATGCGGGTGCAGAGCCCAAGGACTTGGGCCATCCTCCACTGCACTCCCGGGCCAGAGCAGAGAGCTGGATAGGAAGAGGAGCGACCGGGACAGAATCCGGCACCCTGACCGGGACTAGAACCCGGTGTGCCGGTGCTGCAGGCGGAGGATTAGCCTAGTGAGCCGTGGTGCCGGCCAACATTCCTGTCTCCTAACTTTGGCTCCAGCCCAGCGCTGGCTGTTGTTGGCCTTTGGGAATGAACTAGCAGACGGGAGCTCTCTCTTTCTATTTCTCTGTCTCCCCAATAAGGGAAAGTTAATCAAATAATAATAATAATAAATTAAAAGGTACTCAAAAAAGTAAGAGAATTAATTCAACAAAAAAGGAAAGGGTACAGCTTTGTGGAATGAACATCAAAGAGGGAACCAAGTGTCTTGGGCAGCTTGGGCAGCTCTAACAGAACACCGTAAACCAGGTGGCTTAAAGAACATCTATTTGTCACAACTCTAAAGGCTGGGAAGTCCGGGATCAAGGTGCGAGCAGATTGGGTGCCTGGTGAAGGCCCTCTTCCTAGCATGTAGATGAAGGGGGGAGGGGAAGAGAGGAGAGGGGAGAAGGGGGGGAGGGGAGGGGAAGGCAGGGGAGAGCTGTGATCGCTGCTTCCTATTATAGGGACTCTACCTTCACACGTCATCCAAACCTAATTACTTCCCAAGGGCCTTCCTTCTAAATAGTATCTCCCTGGGGATTAAGGCTCACCAAGTGAATTGGGGGTGAGGAGAAACACATATTCACCAAGGAAAGAGACAGAAGATTCCGGACTGAATCAAGTGTGGTTCTTACCTTACCGAACAAGAGTATCAGGAAGGCAGATGAACCCACAAAACCCTGAGACGTCTCACCGATTTCCTAGAGTGACTATCCTGGGAAAGAGTAAAGAAAGAACAGCTGGGATCAGACGTGCCTACTGCCTCCAGGGGCTCTCAGCAGAGGGTGGAAAACCACCCAGCTTCCATTTTCCTGGGCCCATGATGCATTGCAGCAGCACTCTGAACGCCACCGTATCTGCTCCAAGGCTCCGGACACCCCTGCTTTGGTGGAGTGCATCTGGGGAACACCAATCCTCCGAGTCTCTAAAGCAAGCACTGAGCCCAGGTCTGTACCAAAGGTTGCACACAGCCCCAGCACAGCTCTTCCCTCCCACCTCGAAATATCTAACAGTGCGCAAAACAATGAAGAAGTGCCCAAAGGTTCTGAAGGAAAGTGCACTCCAAGAGTTTACAAAGTCAGGTCACCATTCAATTATAAATACAGCAGGCAGACATTAGCATGCACTACAGAACCTATGGAACATAACTCGCGTGGGCCTGCCTTGAGCAGAGCAATGAACATCAGACAATAAGCTAAATAAGAGCTCCAGCTCTGACTTCTCAGTTAACCCATTGGCTGTGGACAACCTAAGCATCAGGGTCCCATGGTCCATCAAACAGTTGGTCAGGCTGTTTGTTTTTGAGCATCAGTTGCTTCCCGGATACTCTACCTGCATGTTTTCTTTAATTCTTTTTTTAAAATTTTTTATTTAATTGAAAGTCAGAGTTACACAGAGAGAAAAGGAGAGGCAGAGAGAGAAAGAGGTCTTCCATCCTCTGGTTCTCTCCCCAGTTGGCTGCAATGGCTTGAGCTGCACTGATTCGAATCCAGGAGCCAGGGGCTTCCTCCTGGTTTCCCATGCGGGTACAGGGGCCCAAGGACTTGGGCCATCTTCTACTGCTTTCCCAGGCCATAGCAGAGAGCTGGATTGGAAGTGGAGCAACCGGGCCTTGAACCGGCGCCCATAGGGGATGCTGGCACTGCAGGTGGCGGCTTTACCCGCTATGTCACAGCATCGGCCCCCTCTTTAGTTCTTACAATGACCCGTGATTAAGATGTTATCATCCCTGTTCCCAAGACAGATACCTGTGGCTTGGCTGAAATTCTAGGAAAGCATGAATCTCATCTTTCTTGTTTATCATTGAGCCTTGACCAGCAAACTGAGTCGGTACTCAATAAATACTGAATGCAGGAAAGAAGATGGGGGTGGGGCAGGCATTTGGGCACAGCAGGTGAAACCACTGCCTGCAATACCAGCATCCCATATGAGTGCAGGTTCAAGTCCCGGCTGCTCCACTCTAGCTCCCTGCTAATGACTTGGGCAAGCAGTGGCAGATGGCCTAAGTACTTCAGCCTTTGCCATCCATTGGGAAGACCTGGATGGAGTTCCAGGCTTCTGGCTTCAGCCTGGCCCAGCCATTGGGAGTGAACCATCACATCTCCCCACCCCTCCACCCCCATTAACTCTGCTTTCAAATAAATAAAATGAATCTTTAAAAAAAGACAGAAACTCACATAGCTATTAAAGAACAGAGCCAAGATCTGAACCAAAATCATTTGACCCTCCCTCCAAAGCTTTAATCCACTGCTTCTGTTTTCATTTTTTAAAAATTTTTATCAAGGTATACTTTACATACAGTAAAACACCCAGTCTTAAACACACAGCTCTTTGCATGTTTACCGTATATGTTCCATGTAACCATTATGGGATTAAAATAAAGAACACTTTTGTCCCCCTAGAAAGTTCCGTCCAGCTTCTTTCCAGTTTATATGTCATCCTATCAGTCCACTGCTGCTCCGACTTCTATCACCACAGCTTTGATTTGACCAAAGCGCTCTTAAATACCTCTCCTGATACACAAAGAGTTCATGAGAGTACCAGGGTCCTTTACAAAGTTTGTGGGAAAATAAAATTAAAAGGTAAGTTTAGGTGTGGGTGTTGTAGGACAGAGGGTTGAGTGTCGCTTGCTTAGGAGGTCTGCATGCCATAGCAGAGTGCCAGGCCCAGCCACTCCACCTTTGATCCAGCTCCCTGCTAACGAGCCTGGGAAGCAGCACATGATGGCTCAAGTACTTGAGTTCCTGCCACTCACATGGGAGACCTGGATGGAGTTCCTGGGTCTTGGCTTCTGGCTGGCCCAGCCCTGGCTGTTGTGGGCACTTGGGGAGTGAACAGGTAGATGGAAGGTATCTGTGTGTGTGTGTATGGGTGCGTGTGTGCACATGTCTCCCTCACACTGTCACACTGGGTTTCAAATAAATAAATAAAACTTTAGAAAGAAGTTTATTTTGGGGCCGGCGCCGCGGCTCAATAGGCTAATCCTCCACCTAGCAGCGCCGGCACACCGGGTTCTAGTCCCGGTCGGGGTGCCGGATTCTGTCCCGGTTGCCCCTCTTCCAGGCCAGCTCTCTGCTATGGCCAGAGAGTGCAGTGGAGGATGGCCCAAGTGCTTGGGCCCTGCACCCCATGGGAGACCAGGAGAAGCACCTGGCTCCTGGCTTCGGATCAGCGCGGTGCGCCAGCTGCAGCGCGCCGGCCGTGGCAGCCATTGGAGGGTGAACCAACGGCAAAGGAGGACCTTTCTCTCTGTCTCTCTCTCTCACTGTCCACTCTGCCTGTCCAAAAAAAAAAAAAAGTTTATTTTGGTGCAAAATATTTGAAATGCATGCATACAAGAAGTCTTCAATATATTCACAGAAAATGCGAATTAAGAAGAAATATTTATAATTTGCAGCAAAATAAACTTATCTTTCTCTACCTCCCAACATGTGTCTTAGCAGGCACCTGGAGTGAAAGGTGAAGCAAGACTCAATCCCAGGCACTCTGATGCGGGATATGAGGTGAACAAATAACAGCTTGGATCTCTGTCTCTCTCTAAGATTTAGTTCATTTATTTGAAAGGCAGAATGAGAGACAGAGGGAGAGAGAGAGAGAAAGAGAGAGAATTTCCCATCTGTTGGTTCACTCCTCAAATGACCGCTATGGGTGATCCAAAGCCAGGAGCTTCCTCCAGGTCTCCCACATGGGTGCAGGGGCCCAAGCACCCAGGCCATCTTCTACTGCCTTCCCAGGCCATCAGCAGGGAGCTGGGACTTGAACCAGTGCCCATATGGGATGCTGGCACCACGGGCAGATGCTTAACCTACTACAGCGGCCCCAGTGTTCCCCATTTTGTAAAGCAAACATATAAATGGAAAGGCACCAAGTTCTGAGCACTTGCCTGTGTACACGGCTCTCTCCTTACAGAATTCACTTGCTCTTCTGTCACGAAACACTCATCGCACATTATATTACAATTTGCTCGTTTCTTGTATTTCTGATAGGTTGTAAGCTCTCTGATGACGAGAACCTTGGCTATCTTATGCTCCACCACCTACACACCCAGCACATAGCGAGCACTCCTTCGATGCTTCCTAATGAGTCAGTGAATACAGCCTTTGGCTTATGTCCACTGCCCAACTCAAGCGCAGGATGAAGGAGCTGCCATAAACCCCGAAAACCAACAGTGTGTTTTTGCCTTTAGCGCGATGATCTTAACGATCTAATTTGCATGATTCTTCACAAAGTTTCCTAGCCCTATACCTGTCTCAGCCCGGAAGGAATGAGAGTAAGGAATGAGATACAGACTTCGTATCTGCGTCTCTAACCTCACCCAGTCTCACAAAGTAGGAATTGTAACCACTGTGCCTGTGAGTAAACCGGGTTCCGGAGACAGCTCTGATTAGTCCTATTTCTCCCCATCAGTGTGCGTCGATGGACTCTAATGTAGTTAGACGCCTAACCCTATCTTTCCGGCAGACCGCAGTCTCCAAGATAGCTGAGCTGTGGGTGTGCATTTGCTCAGAACAGCGCCCAGCGAGCAGGTGCACGACCTTAACCTTAGGGCGCGGTAACAAGCAGGTAGCAAACAGTCAGTGGGCAAATGAGGGCGGGAAGGCACCTAGCGCCTATATTCCGCGGCCACCATTTCTACCCAGCTCGCACCATTCACGAGGAGAAAAGCTAGGACCCCATGGCGCCCGACGGGTTTCCCAGCTAAAAGAAAAGCACCTCCCGACCCCGTAGCTCTGGCTGTGACTAACAGGGCGCGAGCAAATCCCACTCCCTGTGACAAAGGCATTGTGCAGATTAAACGAACAACACAGCATTTCACGTGCTTCGCGGTCCGCAGCTACAGTCCAGGAAATTTGGTTTTGACGTTGAGTGAAGATTCCGGGAAGAAATAAAAGACTCAGGGAGAACCTGCGGCTCTATCTCCCGAAGCCTTTTGCTTCCTGTCAGCGAACCGAATAGAGTACACGGCCTACTGAAATGCAGATTTAAGTGAAGCCTCTCCGCCGCCCCGCCGTTCTTTGTTCGGGCATCGGGATGGTGCGGGAGCCCAGCGTACACGTCCGGGGGACCGCGGTTTCGCGTTCGTTTTATGCAAGACTAAATCAGAGTATTTGGGGGGGGGGGTCGAAACGTGCTTTCTCCAGCGAGGCAGGAGCGAACGCACCCCGCACGCAGCAGCCTCGGCGGAAGTGCTCCGCCGCGGGGCTGGGGGCGGGGGGCACCAGGCTTGGGCCTATCTGCAGCTGAGGACGCTGTTGCTAGGCAACGCAACCGCCGCCCCAGAGCCGCTCCCCCGCCCTCATCGCCAAGGAGATCGACGCCCCAACTCAGCCCTGCCGTAAACCCTCGCGCTCGCGCGACACCGCCGCGCCTGCCGCTGCGTGCGCGCCCTCTGCCCCCATCTCCGCTCTCCGCCCCGGCCGCCATTGCCTCGTGCCCGCGCCGGTCGGTTGGTGGCGCCTTTGTCCTACGGCGGGCAGGTGGGCTGAGGCGGAGGCAGCAGCGGCGGGCCTGAGGCGAAGGAGCGGCCGGGAGCCCGCCGCGCTGGTAGCGGTGAGTGCCGGGAAGCGGTGGCTGTCCGCCAAGGCTCGGGGCTGATGGGCAGGCGGTCTGTCGGGGGCCCGGGCCGGACGCGGCCGCGGAGGCTGAGGCGGGAGGCCCGCTTGACGCGCGGCCGCGGCTGCTCCCCGGGTGCGCGCGGGGCTGCGCATGCCCGGTGCGGGGCGCGGCCGCTGTTGGCTTCCGTCAGGCCGAGGCCCTGCAGTCCCGGGGCGGGCTGAGGTGCACGGCCGCGGCGGCTGTGCGTGAACCATCGGTCAAGAGCCTGCGAGGCTCCTCTGTAGGGTAGGGCCGCACACCCCGCACCCGTTCTCCACACGGTCAGTCGTTCGCCTGCGGGGCCTCAGCGAGTCGGTGGCGCGGTGGGGATTCGAACCGGGCTCAGGCGGTCGGTCTCCCCGGCGCTGTCCGGGACCTGCAGCGCCGCATCCTCGCGGAGTCTCCTTGTCGTGTGACACCCCCTCGTTTTATAGACGCGGACCCCGAGCCCGGACACCGGGAGGAAACCGTGGCCGAGGCCACCGCGGAGCGAGCGACCGAGCCGGCGTCGGAACCTGCTGGCCCGGGGCTGCCCCGCCCCCAGTCCCTCGCGTTGCCCCTTCGCTCCGTGTACCCCCTGTACGGCCACGGGCTTACCGAATGTTGGTTTTTACTCTTGAAACGGACTCTCTCTCTCTCTCTTTCTCCTGCTTAAATATGTTCAAGGCGGAAGCCGCGATCGCAAGCCGTATAATGGAAGCCACTTCGTTTTCGAATGCATGAGAAATAAATAAATACCTGTCTATTCAAATCAACAGTGCGTCCTTGTTCCTCCTGGAGTTATTCTGCGTTCCACGCTGTGGGAGACGCTGCCCTAGGCGTGCGGGTTGATGGTCGTGCTGCTGGCTTGGGACCCTGCGGGAGGAGAATTGCGTCCTCGTTGTAAACTGGCCTCGGGATTGGCCGAGCAGTGCCCTGGCGCGCCGCCTCCGTGTTCTCCCAGCGCTGTGATGTGGCTGCCACCCGCGAGTGGGTTCCAGGCAAGACGGCTCTGGAGACCTCCACATGTACCCGCGGGTTCTGTAGGAGCCAGGCGCGAGTGTGGACACTGACCTGGGCTCGGCCTGTTGGAAGCCGTAGAGCGTGCTGGGCGTGGGGCATCTCTCGGCTGCTTCGCGTCCGTCTCCTCCCTCGCGGTTTCCTTGCCGTCCCCTTAGCGCATCTGTCAGCTTCCACGCGTTCCCCGACGGTCTCTTGGCCTGAGACATCGGGACACTGGTTGTCCTTGGCGGATGTGCTGGGAGGAACCGTATCGCAAGGCTCTGTGGAAGGAGTTCTTCCAGGTGTAGGCCGCCGCGTCGGCGGGGTGTGGACGGGTTGTAAGTTGATGGTCTGCTCATATACTTTACTTTTGTGAATGTGAGAGCAAATGGACTTCAATCCACTCAAAGAAAAGTCAGCTGATGTCATTCAAGTCTGCTCACTCCCCTAAACGCGCGCGCGCACGCACACATATACACACACACACACGGTTTAAAAAATCCATATTCCTTTGTGATTGCTTTGGTATGACCACAAGGTAGAATTTGCAGAAGGCTAAGGTCGTTTTCTTCACATTTCTAAGTAGCAGTGTGAGTCAGAGAAGTGAGAATTTGGTTTTAATCAGGAGTCAGTGTCAGAACTCCAGCAAATGGGGCCTCGTCTACTAGCGCTAAAAACCTAAGAGTGCACATCTTTTGGAAAGGCTTTGGAATTGGGGTGAGAAAAGGTTCGAGGGTTTGAACTCAATGGAATACCCATTGCAGGCGCTCTCTGCCTGCGGCCTGCAGGTGGCGGTGCCTGTGTAGGCTCTACTGCGGTGAAGATGATTGGAATTGAGTTGTGCTGTTAGGAGTGGAAACACCTTTAGAAACGAGAGACAGGATAGGAACCTTTTGGAGGATGTATATTTACTTTTATCCCCTTCAGCGTACTTTGTTCTCTTGTTTTTGACTCCCCACGTGAAGAAGGAAGTTTCTCTTCCTAAACTCCTTATTAGCAGTGATAATAACAGCTAGCAGTGCTTGTGGGAAATTCCAGCTCATTTGCTCCTGCCAATCATCTTGTCCACTGCCATTGTTATATCTCTTTTGCAAATGAAATAATGGCTCACAGAGAGTCGGTTTCTTGCACAGTTCACATATTTTCTGGTAGAACACGTGCAGGATATTGGTGGAGAGGAGGGACTTCTTGCTGGTTAAGCAGAACTGGACAGTGCTGAGGTGCAGTGGCGAGGGTCTGAAGGCGTCCGTGTGCTAACCTCGTGCAGTGGAGATCCCCGTAAAGGGAAGGCCGGGTGCCTTTCTGCCGGTCTTGCCGTGGACATTTTGAGGCGACAGTGTTCCCCCAGATGCGCTGTTCTTGTACCGTACTGTTTGCTCCGAGTACCCTGTGATGTATTAATGATTTCTGTGTCTCTGAAACACGTGCCTCTGAAGCTCAGTGTTAGCTTCCTAGTGCCCAAAGAATGGTTCCGTGGACAGCGTACACGTTCATCTGGACTACTCTGCGTAAGCAGAGTTGAAGTAACCTGTCAACGAGTTAAGGGGCAGTGCCCAGTAGAAATCACCCTCTGTGGACTGTCATTAGTGAGAGACATTAATGAAGGACCAGGGTCAGGCCACTGGCTAACGCCTCAGCACATTAGGGAAATATGAAGTATACTGACAGCTAAATATTTAATACCAGCAGGCCTGCTGCTTCTTAAATGGTGGTTTTATTAGTACCAGATATGAATATTTATAGGGCTAGTCATTTTCGTTCTTTATCTTATCACCAAAAAAATAAGAGCTATTAGGTCAGCTAGGCCATTTGCTTTTATGTTAAGAAAGTAATAACTCTCTTAACAGTTGGAACTGTTCCAGACCATAGGACTATTCCTTGTATCCCTTTGTTTTATGTTTAAAGCATTGTTGACTTTTTTTAAGATAGATTTATTTATTTATTTATTTATTTATTTGAAGGCAGAGCCATAGAGAGGTAGAGAGAGAAAGAGGTCTTAAATCCACTGGTTCACTCCCCAAATGGCCACAACAGCTAGAGCTGAGCTGATCTGGAGCTGGGAGCCAGGAGCTTCTTCCAGGTCTCCAATGCGGGTGCAGGGACCCAAGGACCTGGACCATCTTATATTGCTTTCCCAGGCCATAGCAGAGATTTGGATCTCAAGTGGAACACCTGGGACTCGAACCGGCGCCCATATGGTATGCTGGCACTGCAGGCAGCAGCTTTACAGCTTTACCCAATATGCCATAGTGCAGGCCCTGCATTGTTGACTTATAAAAAGACAGGACACCTTTAGGCAAGAATTCAGACAGCTTAAGTTGCAGTGGAAAATGGAGGTCACGTATCTTTAGTTTTAGTGGTCCCTGGCGTGGGTCTAGAATGATTGAATTACTAAAGATTAGACTGATCCTGCAGCAAATGGGTGAGATTTTGAGAATTCTGGATTACAAATAATTTGGCTTTAAGTGAGTACACTTAACATTCATTGCAGTTAGAGATTGAAATGGCAATGACCTGTATTTAGGGTCAGAGAAAACACAAGGGATTTATTTTTAATCTTTTAAAATTAGTATTGATATCCAAAAGACAAAAATTAGGGAAACATAATTTTCATAAAATGTTTAAACTTATAACTATTAATGTGTAACTGAACCTTTTGTAGCCTTTGGGAAACTTACCTTAGGACAGCATTTATTTAAATCCGATACCCAAAAACATCAATCACCAGAAAAACTTGTTGGAAACACAGATTCTTGGAGTTCCCGGGCCCCCCTCCCAATTTACTGGACTGTAGAAGTGGAACTCTGGAAATCTGTTAAAAGCCACTCTGGTGAGTTGTATGTACATTGGAAGTTTGAAAGCCCCTGGCTCTGTCCCTTTTAATGCGTTTTCATGGGAAATAGAAGGTAGAAGCAAATCTTAGTACTGATCTCATCACCACAGATTGCTGATGCAAATTAACAGCTCTGATTTATGGTTGCAATACATTGGTGGGTTTGTTTTAAGTAAGACTTTATAAAATATTTTTGGTTTCCTGGTTTGAACTAGTAGTAAAAGGCATAATTGGAACATCTGTGTGGCTTTCAGTATTTTACTGCCTTCCAGGGTGCTTTTACCTTCCTAAGAACAAAGACTTCATGGTCTGCATATTAATTTCAGAATTGCTCCACTTTGCGTTTAGTTGTGTGGATATGAAATCCTATGTGTGACTGTTCTCCTTTGCCAAGAGTTGTGTGTAGTTATGCCCTCACCAGCAAGACAGTACTGACAGCTCGGGTTTGCGGAATTGAGAGAGAACTTCACTTGGCAGTTTGCCGTCCCTAACCAGAGAAGTGGGTAACATGCTTTCATTTTTCCTGCCTTTTTATAACTAGGTAGTTGGAAGAAGCTTAACTTCTCAGGATACTTTTACAATGTTCAGTGAAACTAAAGAGTTGATGGAAGGATTGATAGGTTGAACACTCCTGCTGTGAAGGGGGTCAGTGACCTCGGAATTGTCACAATTATGGTTGACTGTAACACTAAAAACAGCAAAAAGAAATTTTAGAAAGCTTTAGCACTCTAGAAACTTGACTGATGGCTCCGTTTTCTCTGGAGATAGCAGTGTGCTTATACTTTTTGTGCTATTAATATTTTTGCTGGCTTTAGTCTTTGCCATGACACTTTCTTTGTAACAGATTATGAGTTATTTCCCCCATGAACACAGGGGTTTAGAGAGCTTTCAAAATGGGACATTTGTGTGTATGTTATTATATAGAAGCAGGATTACATAGAAATAAATGGATAATAGAGCCCTAAATATGTGCCAAGAATCACCTGAGAAATTTGTTAAAATACAGATTCCTAAATTCAATCCACAGATTCTGCAAGTTTGAGGCAGGACCTGGAAATCTGATTTTCAACTCTCTTTCCAGGTGGTACTGAGGTGTCTTTATTAAGGAAATGTAATATAAGGAATGAAAGTTTTATTTTTTGCATCTGTAAAGAGAAATAGGAAGTGTTCTCTAATGGATCTAGAGTTTTGGTTTTGCAAGATAAAAAAGTTGTGGATATCTCTTGCACAATGGGATGTTGAATTGTACCTGTAAAAATGAACAAGGCAATGAATTTTATGTTATGGTTTTAACTATAGGGTTTTTTATTTTTAATGTTGAAAAGTGAGGAAGGGTGGTTTGTTGTCTGTTTTCTGGAACAATGAACTGAAGTAATTGTTGGCTATTATTACCAACTCCTCTAGCCATCAGTCCATTTTGTTAGGGTAAAATGATGACCAGATAAGTGTTTTCTCCCACTTGTTCCCTTCAGTATCAAATCAGTGGTCCCTGAAGAAAATTTCTATAATGGGCAATATCAGTGTTTTGATTGTCGTAAGTTTAAATACTCCCCTCCCCCTGTGGAGATAATATCCATACAGTAAAGCTTCATTAATTTGACTTCATCGAGACTCTGTTTCTGACAGTTTAGTTCATAGCCTCCTAAAAGATCCTGTTGCCACCAGTTTCTTCATTTTTCACAGGAGTCTCAGTCAGGTCTAACTCTGGCTTCATCTGTCATTCCTCTTTTCCTTCCTCTTGCCCCCATGTTCCCGCACTAAACTTCCTGTAGTTTTCCTAACTTACCAGGTCCTTCAAGGCATTCCTTTACTTTTTTTTTTTTTTTTTTTTTTTTTTTGACAGGCAGAGTGGACAGTGAGAGAGAGACAGAGAGAAAGGTCTTCCTTTTGCCGTTGGTTCACCCTCCAATGGCCGCCGCGGTAGCGCGCTGTGGCCGGCACACCGCGCTGATCCGATGGCAGGAGCCAGGTGCTTCTCCTGGTCTCCCGTGGGGTGCAGGGCCCAAGGACTTGGGCCATCCTCCACTGCACTCCCTGGCCACAGCAGAGAGCTGGCCTGGAAGAGGGGCAACCGGGACAGGATCGGTGCCCTGACCGGGACTAGAACCTGGTGTGCCGGCGCCGCAAGGCGGAGGATTAGCCTAGTGAGCCGCGGCGCCGGCCGGCATTCCTTTACTTTGCATGAGTTAGGATGACCTTTTTCTTTTTCTTTAAATTTATTTATTTATTTGAAAGGTAGAGTGATGGAGAGAAGGAGAGACAGAGACAGAGATCTTCTTCATTGCTGGTTCACTCCCCAAACAGCTGTAACAACTAGGAACTCGGGTCAGCCCGTCCTGGTCTCCCACATGAGTAGCAAGGACCCAAGTACTTGGGCCATTTTCTGCTTTCCCAGGTGCATTAGCAGTGAGCTAGATTGGAAGTGGAGCAGCCACTGGTACCAGCAAACTTCCTGGTACCCATATGGACGTCAACGTTGCCAGCAACAGCTTAACCCTCTGCGCCCCAACACCAGCCTCCTCTGACCTCTTTCTGTTAACAGCTCCTCATGCCTCAAGAGCCAGTGTAGATGTTACCATTAGGCTTTCCTTCCCCCTCCCCCTCAGGCACACAGGTACCTTCTTCCCAGTTTGCTGTGTTCCCTGCTCCTCTCCCCTTCTACACACGTACTCAGTTGGCCTCCGTTCTTCAGAGATGATAATATCACCCACTTCAGATTATACTGTAACTACTTGAGAACTGTCCCTCTCTTATTAAATAGTGATCTCCTTTAAGTCAAAGACTTCAGCTGTATCGTTTCCACATTATTTTTAGGCCCAGTACAGTGTATGACACATAGTAGGCATTGGCAAATAAATTAATGGTGGCTATGATGTAACTGATTATAAGCTATCCTTTTCAAGTTCATCGTAGTTCTCCACTTGTACAGTTTAGTTAAACTTTCACCTGTTTTAAACCCATATTTTAATTATTTTGTAGTTCAGATGTTTTTACTACTTTATATTATCTCGACCTTTGGGAATCGCAATTAGTGAGTTTTTTTCTCTTGGCTGATTTTCTCCTTGAATCAACATAGCTAACACAGGTAAAGTATCAATTTTTTTAAAAAGATTTATTTATTTATTTATTTGAAAGTGAGAGTTACACAAAGAGAGGAGAGGCAGAGAGAGGGAGAGGTCTTCCATCCACTGGTTCACTCCCCAATTGGTCACAATGACAGGAGCTGGGCTGATCTGAAGCCAGGAGCCAGGAGCTTCCTCCAGGTCTCCAACATGGGTGCAGGGGCCCAAGGACTTGGGCCATCCTCTACTGCTTTCCCAGGCCATAGCAGAGAGCTGGATTGGAAGTGGAGCAGCTGGGACTAGAACCAGTGCCCATATGGGATGCTGGCACTGCAGGCCCACCACACCACAGCACCAGCCCCATAAAGTATCAGTTTTATCAAGAAGGAAATATAGGTTCAAAGGAATCTGTGTCGACTAAATTCCCCAGAGTGGGTCTACAGTTCAAACTTGTTGATCCCCAGCTAAGTGCTCTTTTCTTTTAAAAGAACATTATATTGGGGGCCACACTGTGGCATAGCAGGTAAAAAGCCACTGCCTGGCCGGCGCCACGGCTCACTAGGCTAATCCTCCGCCTTGCAGCGCCGGCACACTGGGTCCTAGTCCCGGTCGGGGCGCCGGATTCTGTCCCGGTTGCCTCTCTTCCAGGCCAGCTCTCTGCTATGGCCCGGGAGTGCAGTGGAGGATGGCCCAAGTGCTTGGGCCCTGCACCCCATGGGAGACCAGGAGAAGCACCTGGCTCCTGCCATCAGATCAGCGCGCTGCGCTGGCCGCAGCACGCCGGCCACGGCGGCCATTGGAGGGTGAACCAATGGCAAAAGGAAGACCTTTCTCTCTGTCTCTCTCTCTCACTGTCCACTCTGCCTGTCAAAAAAAAGAAAAAAAAAAAAAAGCCACTGCCTGCAGTGCTGGCATTCCATATGGATGCCACTTCGAGACCCAGCTGCTCCACTTCCGATCCAGTTCTCTACTATGGCCTGAGAAAGCAGTAGAAGATGGCCCAAGTCCTTGGGCCCCTGCACCCATGTGGAGGACCCGGAAGAAGCTCTTGGCTCCTAGCTTCCTATTGGTGCAGCTCCAGCTGTTGCAGCCAATTGGGGAATGAACCAGCGGATGGAAGCCCTCTCTCTCTGCATCTCCTCTCTCTGTGTAACTCTGACTTTCAAATAAAAATTAATAAATCTGGCCAACGCCGCGGCTCAATAGGCTAATCCTCTGCCTGCGGCACCAACACACGTTCTAGTCCCGGTTGGAGCGCCGGGTTCTGTCCCGGTTGCCCCTCTTCCAGGCCAGCTCTCTGCTGTGGCCCGGGAGTGCAGTGGAGGATGGCCCAAGTGCTTGGGCCCTGCACCCCATGGGAGACCAGGAGAAGCACCTGGCTCCTGCCTCCAGATCGGCGTGGTGCGCCAGCCACGGCGGCCATTGGAGGGTGAACCAATGGCAAAGGAAGACCTTTCTCTCTGTCTGTCTGTCTCTCACTGTCCACTCTGCCTGTCAAAATAAATAAATAAATAAATAAATAAATAAGTTTTAAAAATAAATAAATACATCTTTAAAAGACCATTATATTAAGTGAAATAAGCCAGGCACAGAAAGATAAAAGGCATTTTCTCACTTTCATGTGAAATCTGAAACAACTTGACTTATAGAAGCAGAAATTCAACTGGCAGTTACCACTGGCTGGGGAGGAGAGGAGAGGGAGAAATGGTGGTCAAAGGGCAAACAAACCGTTGCAGTTAGGGACAGATGATAAGCGTGATGGATGTCCTGACTTCATTTAGTTATTCTGTATTCTATGTATACATTATTATACCCACATAATTTTATATAATTATAATTTGTCAAAATTATAATTAATTATAATATAAAATTATAATTTGTCAAAAGTAAATTTAAAAGTTGAACTTTAAAAAAATTTTTTTTGATAGGTAGAGTTATAGACAGTGAGAGAGACAGAGAGAAAGGTTCTTCCTTCTGTTGGTTCATTCCCCAAATGGCCACTACGGCCGGCACTGCACCGATCCAAAGCCACGAACCAGGTGCTTCTTCCTGGTCTCCCGTGCAGGTGCAGGGGCCCAGGCACCTGGACCATCCTCCACTGCCCTCCTGGGCCACAGCAGAGAGCTGGACTGGAAGAGGAGCAACTGGGACTAGAACCTGGTGCCTATATGGGATGCCAGCGCCTCAGGTGGAGGATTAACCAAGTGAGCCACAGCACGGGCCCCAAAAGTTGAACTTTTAAAAACAAGTAAAGGAGGCAGAAAATTAAATGTTGATAGAGAATTTTTTTCTGAAGTAAAATGGGGAAGTTGATGGGAGTAAGGTATCAGTAACAAAACCCAGAAACATTGTCGTTTGAAGTGATAAAAATTGGAGCAGTAAATAATTCAATAAGTAGGTTCTACCCTATTAGGTATTTGTGGGGCATTTAAACATTGGAGTGTCTGATATAAACTGGTCTGTTTCCAGGTTCCATCAGCATTTCATCTGGGAGTCCTTGGAGAATGTTCTTGAAGGGAAACCATATCTGTCCATTCCCTGTTGGAGGCAGCATAGCATAATGTTTATGTGTCTTCAGATAAGTCAGTTCCCCTAAACCTCAAATTTCCTCATTTGCGAAAATGTTAATCGTAATAGTATGCCACTCTGAGTGTTGTAAAAGGATTGAATGAAATAGTGTGTATAATATTTTCAGTACAGGCCTGGATTTATTTACGTACTTAAAACATAAGTAACAGAGAAGGAGAAAGAAAAGTCTTCCGTCTGCTGGTTCGCTCCCCAGATGGCTAAAACAGCCAGGGCTATGTGCTAGGCTGAAGCTGGAAACCAGGAGCCTCATCTGGGTCTCCCGTGTGGATATTAGAGGTCCAAGCACTTGGGCCATATAACACTGCTTTTCCCAGGCCATTAGGAGGGAGCTGGATCAGAAGTGAAGCAGTGGGAACTTGAACTGGTGCCCATATGGAATGCCAGCATCGCAGGTGGCAGCTTTACCAACTACACCACAGCGCCAGCCCTGGGAGTGTTATTCTAATGGAGTTTAAAGATACAATACATTCAATTAGAGAATGAAGCAAACAATCTAATATGAGGGAATATATAGTAAGTTTAAAGGGTTGATTTAGAAGAACAGCAAGCTCTCTACTTCAGTACAATATCTCTGATGTTACAAAGTATCATCAAAATCATCTTCATAAATATAGTGTAAGTAAGAAGTCTTGTCATTCCTCCCCCCCCCCCCCCGGATTTGGGATTTGATATGTGTTACCTGCTATCTTATCAGTAGAGTTTTCCAGGTGGCATCTTTATTGTCATGTAATTCCAATGTAATAATTATTGATTGTTAGTTGATTTTCAGCTAAGCCTTATTGGGGAGTTTTATTACATTTGTAGTCCATTATTAAAATTGTATAGGCTTCTGGTTTCTTTTAACAGGTAGTAGTAGTACTGTCACACTAAGCGGTGTGGTTTTTACTGTCCCTTGTTATTTTTAGTCTTTTTTGTTTTCTGTTGTAATAGAAATGGGCTTTAAGATAAAAAGTGTTTTTTTATGATGCTACAATTAAAAATAGGTAGAACAGAACAGTTCTTCATACTGTGAATGAAGCATGCATTTTTATCGGTAACATTACCCCAGGACCATTGTGTGAACCCTGTCTGGCATATTAGTCTAAAATAAATTTGTAGATTAGATATGTCTTTGGGAGCGCTTCACTCTGTTCCTCTCTGTGGTTTAAAATGGCTCTGCCACTATCTGTATTGCCTCGTGTTTTCTAGATTATTCTCCCTTTTTTTCTTATATAAATCCTTTTTTAAAAAAATATTTATTTAAGGCCAGCACTGCGGCTCACTAGGCTAATCCTCCTCCTTGTAGCGCCGGCACACCGGGTTCTAGTCCCGGTTGGGGCTCCAGATTCTGTCCCGGTTGCCCCTCTTCCAGGCCAGCTCTCTGCTGTGGCCAGAGTACAGTGGAGGATGGCCCAAGTGCTTGGGCCCTGCACCCCATGGGAGACCAGGAGAAGCACCTGGCTCCTGCCATCGGATCAGCGCGCTGCGCCGGCCACAGCATGCCAGCTGCGGCGGCCATTGGAGGGTGAACCAACAGCAAAGGAAGACCTTTCTCTCTGTCTCTCTCTCTCACTGTCCACTCTGCCTGTCTATTTATTTATTTATTTATTTATTTATTTATTTATTTGAAGGAGTTAACACAGAGAGAGGAGAGGCAGAGAGAAGGAGAGGTCTTCCATCCACTGGTTCACTCCCCAGTTGACTGCAATGGCTAGGGCTGCACCGATCTGAAGCCGGGAGCCAAGAACTTCTTCTGGGTCTCCCACATGGGTGCAGAGGCCCAAGGACTTAGGCCATCCTCCACTCCCAGGCCATAGCAGAGAGCTGGATTGGAAGTGGAGGTGCCAGGACCCGAAGTGGCTTCCATATGGGATGCTGGCATTGTAGGCAGTGGCTTTACCTGCTATGCCGTAGCACCAGCCCCAATATAAATCCTTTGAGTTGGTGCTGTTTCTCTTGTGTACAGATTCTTTTTTTTTTTTTTTAAGGTTTATTTATTTGAAAGGCAGAGGTAGGGAGAGAGACAGGAGAGAGAGAGAGAGAGAGAGAGAGAGAGAGAGATCCTCCACCAGCTGATTCACTCCCCCAAATGGCCACAACGGCCAGGGTAATGCCAGGAGCCAGGAGCATCTTCTGGTTCTCCCACGTGGGTGAGGGGCCCAGGGACTTGAGCCATCCTCCGCTGCTTTCCCAGGCCATTGCAGAGAACTGGATTGGAAGTAGAGCAGCTGGGACTTGAACCGGTACCCATATGGGATGCCAGCTCTGCAGGCCATGACTTAACCCTCTGTGCCACAGCAGCCCCCATGTGTACAAATTCTTAGCTAAAAGTGCTTTTAACTATTTCCAGAAGACTACTTGGAAATTACTAATATGGGTAAGACACAGAGTCTGACTTTTGGTCTTAGGGTCAGTTGGCCAGGATAAAATGGAAAGAAGCACCAAGTTTTCTTCCCTTTTCTTTCTAGAGGAATCATTCCACCTCTGCTTGGAAAGACTCCCAAATTGCTATGGTTCTCTTGTTGATTGACTTCTCACCAATTGAAGCCCCCCCTATCTAATATCTGGAAAAACCTCTTCTCTAATTGTGTTTCCCCTTCTCCTTTACATTAACATCCTATTTTCTTGGTGTTGATTTTATATCTGTAAGGATTTAGGAAGAAAATAATCTGATTAAACTAATTTAAAGCCTTTAGTCCCAGTGTTTGCCTTTTCAAAGAAAAACGTGTCCAAGAACCTCCAAGTTGACAGATTTTCAAATTCTGTGACAAAAATTTTTTTTCTTGGCTCTTTAAATCTTTATTGAGATCAGCTATCCAAAATTCTTTGTATTTTTGTCACCTTCTCTTCTTCCTATAATTTCCAACTCAAAGTTTTTCCATAGTTCTATGTGCATGTGTTAGGATTTTTTGTTGTTGCTGGGAGGAGGGGGATTGGTGGTAATGTTTGTGATTATGTTTTCACAATTCTCACTGAAAACTCTGAACCCTGTTCTAACCTGCACAGTCTTCTGGGATAGAAGTGAGACTCGGAACTTTCAGGTCTCATCTTCTTCATATCTCAGCCAAGTTGAAAGCTTAAGGAACTCTTAAATAGGGGTAAATAAACAAAATTGACATACCAGATTAAGCATGCCAACTCATAAAATTAAGGAAATGGTTTAGAAGTACTTTTTTGCAAAAGAAACATGAGCCACACCATCCAAATATAATTGCTTTGCACTACTCAGTGAAAATAGGTACTGGGAGGCAAATCACAATATTTAAAAATATATTTATGGATGTTCTTCAGTTTTCTAAGTAATGGCAGAATAATGTCACCAACTTCAAAGTAAAATATTTACCTCCATTCTATCTGGAACTAGTTTTGCCCCAAAGGTATATAATATCATATATGATCACTTTGGTCTTCCCATTCTATATTCACTGAAGTAGATTAATTAATAAAATATGACAGCCCTTTTCATATGTGTGGGGGGCATATTATAGCATTAATAGAAATTTATCAAGTAAAGTAGCACCATATGTTCTGTACTCTTAACCTAAATGCTTGCAAGGTCTAGTCTTTTCAGATGAGTTTTTTTTTGTTTGTTTGTTTCTTTGTTTTCAAGATTTATTTGTTTATTTGAAAGGCAGAGTTAGAGAGAGGCAGAGGAAGAGAGAGAGAAGTCTTTCATCCGCTGGTTCACTCCCCAAATGGCTGCCTCAGCCAGAGCTGAGCCATTCCGGAACCAGGAGCCTCCTCTGGGTCCCCCATGCAGATGCAGGGGCCCAATGGCTTGGGCCATCTTTTACTGCTTTCCCAGGCCATAGCAGAGAGCTGGATCGGAAGTGGAACAGCCGGGACTTCAACTGGTGCCCATATGGGATGCCGGCACTGCAGACAGGGGTTTTACCTGCTGCACCACAGCATTGGCCCCTCAGATGAGTTTTTTTTTTTTTTTTTAAGTCATAAGACCATTTAATAAAATGCAGAATCATGTTGAAGATGTGGTACTTATTTAAAAATAAGTCCTAATACACACATCTAGTGTGTTCCAGAAATGCTGCAAAAACTGTTTAAATAATCAAAGTCATTACGTTTCTCTCTGACTCATAGCCATCCTGTATTAGAAAGCGGCATAAAACAAGTGAGCAGACCAGGTCAATAAGCCCTTCTAGCCCTGAACTGGTATTCTTCACATTTACACATAAAAGGCTGCCATTATATAATTCAGATATTTGTGAACTTTAAGAGTTGTTAACTGTCATAGTACCAAAGCTATGGTCAAAGAATACTGGCCAGGTCTTACATAGAAAATATTTCCTCTGTGTGTGTGTGTGTGTGCAATAGAGGAATTATATCCTGTGTCATCTTAATTGAAAAGGTAAGAAGCAACTTAAGTAGAATGTGCCTCTCTGTTTAGGTTTTATGTTCTCTTCAGTTTTGTCAAAAGCCATTCTTCTTCTAGGCATAATAGAAATTTCCGGTTTAAAATGGAATTGAAGATCTTTCTCACTTGAACAGGAACTCAGAAACTCAAAAGTTGGCAACATAGCAGGGTAAAGTTTACACCAGACCCTTCAGTTTCTTCTTATTGCTGTTGTCTCACATGGTAGGAATCTGGTTGGGATTTTTAAAATATATAATTGCTATTTTAAAGCACTCTAATTATGTGAGTGCTTAATACCATTTATGTCACTAGGTGTGCTATAAATTGCTTAATATGAAACAAGGAGAATAAAGGCACCCTGCAGCAGGGAGCATTTTACATCTGCATTCATCTGGAGTACGAAATTTTTAATGCACCTATTTATCCTTAAGTCATAATAATTGTCAGGCTCGAGAGGGCATATATTGGTATATTTCTTTAAAGACCTCATCAGTTCTTTCTTAATATGTTTTTTAAAGCAAGTATATTTTGTTTTTAGCACAACAGGATTTAACCACATAAATTAGCTTTTCTGTAAGCTTATTCCACCGTTCTCTCCTATGTAATAGTATACACCAACCTTTCCTAATGAAAACTTAGATAAATTATGTTTTATTACCTAATCCTACTATGCCAAATACCAGCTCTTATTTTTAGGTACTTACCTATGAAGAGTGTAGATGTTAACAGTTATATCTTTGGTTTATTAAAAAAAAGATAATTTTCTTTCCTGCTTATTACTCATTCTGGAAAAGTCTTTCCAGTGGAATACAACACAAGACACACTAAAAGGGAGCCCTGCTTCGTGGAGTATTGGAAGTTTTAAGACACTGGGTTCCAGCAATCACTTTCTTGTAACCTAAAATAGAATTTTTTAAAACTCTCCTTATCTTTTCCCTACTTTTTCTCTCCACAAAAAGAATTTTCCAGCTAGCTCTCCAAGAGTATAGAAAACAACCTTTTCCTCCCTTTAGGCAGGGAATGTTAGGTTTAGGTTTTGTCAGGGTGGTGAAGCATTAATGTAACCAGTTTTATACAAATTATATTTTAGCTGGAAAACTAAGGGACCTTCCTTACAAAGCCAAGACAATGTACTACCTTGACTTCATAAAAAAAACTGACCAAGTGACAGTGTGTCGCTGCTGAATGGATTTTTCTTACACCATCTGGTTGCCATTGTAATTTTTTTGTTGTTGCTTTCATTTGAAATGTGCTGATGATCTTGTTTTTGTTCCGTAGCATTGAACAGATGGGTTGATTATTCTTTTCAGATATTAATAAGGCAGCGGAAAGAAGAAATATGAATACGGCTCCATCAAGACCCAGCCCCACACGAAGGTAAAGTACCCTGAAGCAGTGAGTTACCTTGGGAGAGTTGGGCTCTGGGGAGTTAAGCCCAGCTTCGCACATCAAGGGTCTTTTCTTCCCCCCAACAAATCAGAAACGCTCAAGCAAACAGTAAGAACGTGAACCTTGTGTGAAGGGCCTTGCTGCTTTTTAAAGCATACAACAGGAGATGCAGAGGAAGCTTTGTGTTTTCGGTGGCAAACCCAGCGAGTTCAGCTTGCAACCTGTGTTGCAGGCGGTTGGAAGAGGATAAACCTCTGTCTGTCCCCGGCTGTCGTGTCAGGAGGAGTGCCCCAGGGTCGCTGGTGTGCACCACACTGCACTGCAGCAGGCGGCAGAGTCGACTCTTCATTCCACATGGCTGCCGGTCCAGATGGTGACCCAGGTTTACGGAGAGTGCTGCTTGAGAGATTGCTGCGGTGCCGTGCGCCAGACCCTGTGTTGGCTCGCTTGCTTGGGGTTACCTGTTTGAGGGGAAATAAAAAGGGCAAAACACTGCATTTCTCAAAGTCTCCCTTTTTCTTAGCTTCTCTGGAAATAGAGGGCATTTCCCCAAAATACTCTTCCTTCAGTGCGTACCAAAGAGGCAGTCCTGACACGTACCCTCAAGATGTACATTAAATTGGTTCCTTCTCTCAAAGAAGCATGTTTATTAAAAAATGTTTTCATTTCCACCAACTATGAGTAAACATATCCAGACTTTGTGGTCCCATAACAGCACATACGTGGGTGCAGTGCGTGCAGTTTTGCGTGTAATGCAGGTCGAGAGGATGTGTTTCGTATCTTCAAGGCCCACGTGGGAGGTCAGGATGGATTTTTGTTCTTGCCCTGGAGTAGAAATGTCAGTTTTCCACAAAAACTACCGATCACAGTAAACTACCTATCACAGTAAACTACCTATCACAGTAAACTACCGATCACAGTAAACTACCTACCACAGTAAACTACCTATCACAGTAAACTACCTACCACAGTAAACTACCTATCACGGTAAACTACCTACCACAGTAAACTACCGATCACAGTAAACTACCGATCACAGTAAACTACCTATCACAGTAAACTACCTACCACAGTAAACTACCTACCACAGTAAACTACCTCTCACAGTAAACTACCGATCACAGTAAACTACCTCTCACAGTAAACTACCTCTCACAGTAAACTACCTACCACAGTAAACTACCTATCACAGTAAACTACCTACCACAGTAAACTACCTACCACAGTAAACTACCTACCACAGTAAACTACCGATCACAGTAAACTACCGATCACAGTAAACTACCGATCACAGTAAACTACCTACCACAGTAAACTACCTATCACAGTAAACTACCGATCACAGTAAACTACCTACCACGGTAAACTACCTACCGCGGTAAACTACCTACCGCGGTAAACTACCTACCGCGGTAAACTACCTACCACAGTAAACTACCTACCACAGTAAACTACACTTCCTGCCGTGAATTGAACATTGCTGAACACAATGAATCCTAGTCTGTTATGGTATCTCCAGAGTCACTTGGGGATATACCCACTGAATGAGCATTAGCATGTAACACATAGTTGTCCTGCTTTTGGGCAAAAATTCATGTTTTGTTACTTATAGGATAGAACGGCTTCTGTAAGTTTTGTGTAATTCTCTTGTTTGGATGTGCAGGGAGGATGTGTTCTAGCTACCAGGCATAGATTATACATGTCTGCTCTACATGTCCACGCAGATGCTAGGGACCAGGTAATGCTGCTGTTTTTGTTGCATTTTTTTGCCCATTCTTCCTGTGCCAGAGAAGTTGTATCCACCGCTGCAACTATGGCTACACACAGTTGTCAGGTAGATGCCCTGGCCATCCAATAATTTCACTGCAGAGGTGGGCATACACATTGGTAGTCTGTCTGCTCTCTCAATACAAAAAAAAAAAAAAAATGCCTGCAACTTACGAATCAATAGTGTGTAGGTTGATTTGCTTGAACTTGTATCTTCAAGAACATAAATGAATCCTGAAGAACTTCAACAGTTCCATATAATATGTTTCTCCATTAGGCTACATCTAACCATGTTGCAGATGTTGGGTAGTCCCATCCATGTTGTCTCTTATAGCCCCAATAAATATGGAATACACATGGCTAAGAGTTTGCATCTGATGGTCAGAATTATGGGGCTACTGTTGGAAATTGTAGTTGCCAAATGAGTTAAATGGAGATAAGGTGTGTGTGTGTGTGTGTGTTTTAAAAGATTTATTAATTTATTTGAAAGGCAGATTTACAGAGCAAAGGAGATATATATCTGTCCACTGATTCACTCCCCAAATGGTTAGGGCTAGACCAAGCCAAGGCCAAGAGCAAACAGCTTCATCCAGGTCTCCCACCTGAGTACAAGGGCCCAAGGACGTGGGCCGTCTTTCACTGCTTTTGCAGGCCGTTAGCAAGGTGCTGGGTCTGCAGGAGAGCCCCTGAGACAGGAACTGGAGCGCAAATGGGATGCCAGTGTTGTAGGTGGCAGCTTAAATTGCTACACCACAGCACTGTGCCCTAATGTGTGTGTTTCTGAACTAGATGTTTTACTGGAAGGAGTGTGGAACTTGAAAGACACAGACTCCAGTAGAAAACTCCCTCCAGTTGTTCTCATGGTGCTTGTTATTTCTGAGTAATGTCTGTGTGTTTCTTCAGGACAAAAAGAAATGGTACATTGCAGGCTAGAGCAGTTCCTGTTATTGTTACGGATTGAGGAGGGTAATTTCTGTCATCCTGTTAATGATACTTGACCAATCGCTTTTTAACTGCTCTGGTTAATTGTAAGTAACAAGGAAACAACTAACTACCCTAGTTGGAGTTCAGTTTAGTTGTTGAAAGGGCAATAAATGAAAAGATTAACTGCATTCCAACCTAAAATGTAGCTCCATAATTTCAAATGTAAAGAAAGAGAGCTATAAACTTTTTTTTTCTTGTGTTTTTAATACTCCTTCCTCCACTCCCCTCCCTCCCAACAAACTAACACACAAACAGCATTGGAAAATACCTTTTAAAATGAGCTCCAGTGATGGAGGCTGTGGCATAGCTGGTTAATCTTCTGCTTGGCATGCCCACGTCTAAATCAGAGTGCCAGTTTAAGTCCTGGCCGCTCTGCTTCTCATCCAGCTTCCTGCTAATGCGTCCTGGCAGGCAGAACGCGATGGCTCAAGTGCTTGTGCCCCTGCCACTGACGTAGGAGATCTTGATGGGCTCCTGGCTTTGGCCTGGCCCAGCCTTGGCTGTTTCAAGTATTTGGGGAGTGAACCAACAGATAGATCAGTCTCTCTCACTGTTTCTGTTGCTGTGCCTTTCAAGTAAATGAAGAATGTTTTTAAATGAGCTCCTTACTAGATACATACATATAAATGTCTCCTTTATATAGATTTTAAAATACCACTTTCCTCAGAAATGAATTCTAAAATGAGATTATTTGGAATGTGGATAGATCAGTGGCTTCCTGCTTTAGCGACAGGAGGAATAGCCAAGCTAATTCAAAGTCCATTAACAATCTTCCCCTTGGAATATATGTCCCTAACATGTTGTTTACCATGACGAAGCTCCATACAGTCGGTGCGTATTTACTTCAGGGAAAAACTGTGGTCACATTTAGTAGAGTCTGTTCTGAGCCCCATCTAAGAGTCTCCATTTTTTATCTTAAGAAAGAAAAAAAAAATCAAAGCCAGATAAATTGGACTTTATATTCAAAGTAGAGTACTAACATTTTGATTATTACCCTCATCATGCATTATCTCTTCAGATGCACTGATAGGATAGAAGTAAAATACAAAAGAGTTCACAAGATAAGTGTGATTAGCCTAGGAAGGGCTAACCATTTCTCAGGGTGTACACTGGGGATCACTGTTTTGGGGTGCATGCTTCCAGTCAAAGCCTTGAGATAATTCCAAATGTCCTGGCCTGTTGGTAATAACCAAACTGCCTTCTGGCAGCCCTAATACTTCTGTGTGTCACCACCATAGGGAATGTATCATTCACAGCAGAAGGAAAAACAAAACAAAAAAATCCACTATTAATGATTTCCTGATTTCCTTAAGTTATACCCCTACATGTCCAGTGCTGTCTACTTTTAGTAAGAACATTATTCTTTATGTTGGCAAAATCTTTGTAACACCTCTTGCTGACACTAACCTCGAGTGTCAGCATACCTGGGCATGTTGGGCGTTTTCACAGGATTGTCAGCCCTTCAAGCAGCAGTTCTGCTGGCTTTGCTTGCTGTCCAGTGAGGACTCAGCTGCCAGGGTATAATTCTGACAGTGCTGGTCCAGCCACGCACCAATCTCTGCACGAGAATCCCTGCTCTGGATTACATTTCAGCTTGAATTCCTGTCGTTGAACCCTTGGACCACTCCACTGGATTCCTTTTGAGTACACTGCACAGTTGTCTGGCGTGGCCTTAGGCCCTGGTCCTCCTTCACAGACTGGATCAAGGTTCTGGCTGGGGCTGGATGCCCTCGGCTATGTCAGCAGTGTGGCAGTCCAGGTCTCAGAGCCTATGCCAGCTTGACTTGCTGAAGTAAGACGGTGTCTCCCAAACCTTCCCAAACAGAACTAGCTCTTCTACATCAAAAGCTCTGCAGAGGATCCCCCCGTGTATTTGTGAAAGAAGTTAAGCCCAACACCTCCATGGTAGAGCTCACTGGGGATTGATTCATCACAAGTCACTTGGCTGCAGGCAAATTTCCTTTAGGACCTGGAATGTTTTCTACTTATCCAAAGAGTATTCATTTCTTGGATAACTGTTTGCTCCTTGAGTGTGAAACAGCCCTAGGTCTGGGTGGACCTCACATTGAAAGATTCCAGGCCGTGGCTTCCTTTGCACTAACACTTGAAGAAAAGCCGTCAGCGAGTGCCACCTCTGCCAACAGAAAACTCACTTGTGCTTGAGAAAATCATCGGTGCTTCCTAGGGAGAAGCACGGGCACTTACAAAGTTTGGATCTGTGAGATGTGGTCTCTCCTTCCTCCCATATCCTGCCTACACCTGATGGTGAAATCTGTTATCTCTGCATTTCTAAGAGCAGCATGGAGCCACCGTGGCGGGGGACCAGCGTCACACAGCAGCCATCTTATTTAGATGATATTTGTGGACAGTGTTTGACAATAAAAGTTTAAAAAGCTGGTGGAGGATTTTTCTCAGGGTCAGAAAAAAGACTGGCCCTCCCAAGGAAAGTATTCCAGGGAACAGAAAGGAAAACAGGGAGGCTGGCCTCTGCAGAACAGAAAGACGAAGACGGGCCTTTCTCCCTGACCTGCACAGCCAAGGCCAAAGAGCGCCATCCTGGACCTGGGGTTCTATCTCCTGATGAAAAGAAGCTCAAAGTCTCTCAAGATCTGTAAAATCTCAAATACCAGGCACTGTCCACACCACTTAAGTCCTCAGGAGGAGAAGCAGTTCTGCCAGCAGCACATCACTTCCCATCTGAGCCGTGGTTTTTCCCTTCACCCACCCCTCCTTTACCCATAAATGCTGCCCAGTGATACAAGCATTTGCCTTTCTTCTCCCCTCCTGAATAGATAAAGGATTACAGCAGAATTTTACCTGTGTTTGCCACCTGCTTCAATTTGTGGGCTCCAGTACTGAAGTTTGACTGCTATCCAGTTTCATTTTACCCTCTTACAATGTGGTACCTGAGAGTATGCATTTGGCTTCCTTTAGTAAAATAGCTCTGGTGCCTTGAGATGATACTGTGAATTTTACTATTTGCCCCGGGAACCTGCTTCTAACTCACTCATCATCTGAGGTCAAGCTTCTCATGCAGGAGGCTTTGTCCTCTCCTCACTCTGAGTCCGGCCACTGTACAACTCTTGTTAGCTGTGTTCTTGGTTTGAGAAAGATGTTGGGACCAGCAGCAGGTGCCCTTTTGTTCTGAGGAGTTCTTTGGGTCCTGAAGTGACCCTAAAGGGTCGTTTGTTTTGTTTTTGTCTCCAGAGGAACATGTGCCAGTGTTCATCTTTTGGAGCAGGAAAAGGTTTGCCTTGTCGTTGTGGAGAATCATCTTCTACCTCTACTTCCATCAGTGCTTAGATTCTTCTCTCGTGCCTGTCACCTCTTCTGCCTTTTTGCCCAGAAGGCAGTGGAGAGGGAATTAGTAATTTTGTTGCCTACAAACTTTAGATTCTTTGAGAGGAAAAGGGAAGGGCTTGCTGTCGCAGGCTGGAAGCGTGAACCCAGACTTTGTGGGTTTAGGGTTAGGGTTGTCCTGCAGGGGTGGATTCAGACAGGTAAGTAAGGTTCTCCAATAGATCAAAAAGAATTAGAGCCAAACATGGTATCTGATTGTCCTAAGACTGTAAAGAATGTGCTGTGACGTGGTGCTCATGACTGCACTCCCAGCCCTGCTTCACCAGACCAAAACTTTCTGTGGTCTGTGGTCTGTCAGGTTCATGGTATTTCAGCTCTGATTGCCAAGAACACTTGAAATGTGATTCTGCCTCTAATGATGACTTCTAACTGCTCCCCAAGGCAAGTTTACCCACCGATCATTAATGATCCAGAAATACTTTGCAGTGTCCTTCCCATTGGACCCTTGGTGTTTGCCCACATTATGCACTAGATCAGATGTTACAGTGTAGGAGGATTTTTTGACATAATAGGGAAAATCGAAATCATCTTGATTAGTCGGCACGTTATTCTAGTTTGGAAACTAATGTTTAGCTATCCTTATTTAAGTTCTCTAGTTTGCTGTGTGGTTGCTACCACAACCAGGAGTAATCGTAAACCTTAAAATATATGATAGGGACTTTTGTAAAAAGAAGACTTGGCATTTAAGTTGTTTCTTCTGTGCCCGTGAAAATGAAGTGAAATTGAAGTGTTCTGGGGGCTGATAGCATCATGGTGGATGCCTACTGTGTGTAATCATGGTAGATGACAAAAACAAAGCATGGTGCCTGCTCTTGAGGCTGACAGTTTTAAGTAGAAAAATTCAATTCATTAAACTGTGCTGAACTCAGCGCTGTGTCATGGGGACCCAAAGCCTTCAGGAGACTTACTGTTTGCTAGGGAAGCCATGTGAACAAATACAGTCATATATTGCTTAACATCAAGATAATTTCTGAAAAATGGGTCATTAGGTGATTTTGTTGCATGACTATCACAGAGTAAACTTACACAACCTAAGCTACAACATCAGAAGCTGATATAATCTTATCATTAGGCAGCACATAATTGTAGTTACAGAACAGTGTGGTAAGTTCAGTAATAAAAGTATGTGCGGGAGCAAGATTCTTTCCACGTGTTTATGGAGCTTCAGCTGTGTGCCAGATGTTCTAGTGGATTTACAGTGCAGAGTCAAGCTGACACAGGCCTTGTCCTCAGGAAGCTTGTGTTCTACCTGGGCAGGTGGGTGTTAAATAAGTAAACTTAGCAAAGCAAATGAGATAAGTTTTAAAAAAAAAAAAGTGTTGTGAGGATTTAAGAGCAGAAGGTAGACTTGTACATTGACATAAGGGGTATTTACATGCTGAGACCTGGAGAGTGAGCGCGGATCTCAAGGGATCAGGAAAGGCTAGTGTGGCTGCAGAGTGGTGACCTGAGGCAGAGATAGGCGAGACAGGAGCCCAAGGCATAAAGGACTTTCCTAACCTTGGCTGAGGTTTTGAATTGAATCCTAAATAAATACTGTGGGAAACCAATGAAGGGCTTTACATACTTAAAAGCTCACTCTAGAACATTCTTTGTGAGGAAAGATTAGAGAAGAGCTAAGAACAGAAGTTGGGGGGCTGCTTCAGCTCCCACTTTCTTTGGCTTTAGAGTGCATGGTTATGGTTGGCCTTCAGTGGTGCCCATGTAGCTGCAGAGAAGTGAACAGAATGGGTAGCAGTTTTCAGAGCGAATGGGCAGACTTCAGACGGATGGTTGAAAGGAGTAGGTAAATCTTGAAGGGTGATGTCCAGTTTCCTGGCTTGAGCAAATGAGTAATTGGATGTGCTGTCTGCTCGGATGGGAAGGACTGGAGGAGCAGCATATTGTGGAGAAGTTCAAAGCATTCAGGACAGATCTCAGAGTGGATCAGACGTAAGATACCAGGTCAAGATGAGTAACAGAAATGGTGCTCTGAGAGTAGGAGGGGAGATCTGCAGTTACCAGGAAAGGAAGGGAAGGATTCTTGGGAGACGTGGGACATGATCTGCCTTTTGTGGATCAGGTGGTCCTTAATTAGTCCTGGAAAAATATTCCAGATAGAGAAGCCATTTGAACAGAAATACTGAGAGACATGTGAGTAAGGTGAGAAGAACAGCTTAGGTCGAACTAAGGAAACAGTCAGGAAATGAGGAGGTGATAGTTAGAAGAGGGTATTCTGAGGCAAGGGTTCCCAGAGGCATGAGGGGCAAGCTGAGATTACCACTGATGGGAATTGGCGAATTTGGATGGGTGATACCATATTTGTGTGTCAAATGACTTGAAATCCAGAATATTAGTTTTTGTTTGTTTTTTGGAAATTTTTGTTGGTGCTGGCATATAAATAAATATAAATAAGCTTTTGAATTGGACCTATAAATCTAGAGGAATAGAAAGGTAAATAGGACTCTACTGACTTAAAAGGGACGGAGAGGAAGAATCAAAGTTAACTTTCAAGAACAAACCTAGGTAACTAGAAAGTGGATTATTGGCAGAAGTGAGAAAGTCAGGAAGGGACTGCTTGTGGGTTGGAATAGGAAGTTCTAATTTTAGATATGTTGGGGTGAGTTTCCGGTGGGATGAATGTCTCATGACAAACATTGAGTCAGAGCAGGCCAAGCATGTCTGTGACTTCAGTTTTTGAAAGACCTTAGACAAAAGGGAACCAGATTTGATTGGTTTTGATCCTTAACTGCATGTATCATACTGTGCTTCCCCCTCTTAATTTGATGATTCTGTTAGATAACTTTTCGTGAAATTTTCTGTGTTTTAAGGGCAACTCTTTTGATCACTTTGTGTGAGGTTGTGCCATTTGCTCTGTTTTTTCTTCATGACTCTTAGCCCTCACTATGTCCCCCTAGATTTCTTGCCCCCTTTTTTTTAAAAAAAAAAAAAAAGTATTTATTTATTTGAAAGGCAGAGTTACAGAGAGACAGAGTGAGACAGAGAGAGAGAGGTCTTCCATCTGCTGTTTCACTTCCCAGATGGCCGCAACAGCCAGAGCTGTGCCGATCTGAAGCCAGGAGCTTCTTCCAGGTCTTCCACACGGGTGCAGGAGCCCAAGGACTTGGGCCATCTTCTGCTTTCCTAGGCCACAGCGGAGAGCTGGATCAGAAGAAGAGCAACTGGGACTTGAACCGGCGCCCATATGGGCTGCTGGCCCTGCAGGCTTTACCTGCTACGCCACAACACCTGCCCCTCTTGCTCTTATGTCTTTTTCAGACAAGTCTGATGGGGGAAATACTTTTACTTTTTTTTTTTTTTTTTTTTTTTTTTGACAGGTAGAGTTATAGACAGAGAGAGACAGAGAGAAAAGTCTTCCTTCCGTTGGTTCACTCCGCAAATGGCCACCATAGCCAGTGCTGGGCCGATCCGGAGCCAGGTGCTTCCTCCTGGTCTCTCATGCGGGCGCTGGGCCGATCCGGAGCCAGGTGCTTCCTCCTGGTCTCTCATGCGGGTGCAGGGCCCAAGCACTTGGGCTATGCTCCACTGCCTTCTCAAGCCATGGCAGAGAGCTGGACTGGAAGAGGAGCAACTGGGACTAGAACCCGGCGCCCATATGGGATGCCGGCACCGCAGGCGGAGGTTTAACTAAGTGAGCCACGGCGCCAGGCCCCAATACTTTTACTGTTGAAATTGAGATGATTTGGCATGTGTGAGGAATACTGAATTACTCTCTGACGCTTGATAGACACCATTACCCCAGCCCAAACCTCTTTCAGCTGCACATTCTTCCACTGATGCTCCAGTCTTTTGAGATTCTTGAATCTACTAGGATTTATTTACTGGCCAAATGGGTAGCTGTCCTTAAGTTTTAATCATGCTCTTGGTGTGACTGCCATGTTTTAGAGAAAAATATTTGGAAGATTTGGGCTTTCTCCTATAAGGAGCTGTGGGATTGGCTCCCTTCGATTTCTTTGTCTTAGTATATTCCTGCTGTCTTCCACAGGGATCCATATGGTTTTGGAGACAGTCGAGATACAAGGCGTGACCGATCTCCCATTCGGGGAAGTCCAAGAAGAGAGCCAAGGGATGGCAGAAATGGCCGAGACGCCCGGGACAGCAGAGACATCCGAGACCCCCGAGACCTGCGGGACCACAGAGACAGCAGAGACCTGCGGGATCACAGAGACAGCAGGAGTATGCGTGACGCTCGGGACATGAGGGAGCTCAGAGACTTTCGGGATTTAAGAGACTCGAGGGATTTTCGAGATCACCGGGACCCCATGTATGACAGATACCGAGACCTGAGAGACTCGCGAGAGCCTATGTACAGGTATATTCGCAGCCATTCCGCTTGCTTTTTTGTAACAGCGTGTTCTGCTTAACTCATTGAAAACTGTAAGGATGGTAACTTTGTCAGCCTTGTATTTTCAGTGTCTTATCAAGTGGGAGATGTGCCACTCAATGAATTTTGCTGAATGTGTGAGTGATTGATGAATTAGGCTTAGTGAATGCATGTGGGCGCTTCCTGTGACCTGTGAGAGACACCATTATGTGAATGGAAGAAAAGAGACGGAGTGAACTTAGCGTGGTAGTGTGAAAACACAGGGAGACACAATGAGCCAGTAAAGGTGTGAGAAGATGCTCAGCGTCATCAGGCATCAGGAAAATGCAAATGAGAGCCACAGTGCGATACCGCTCCACACGCACGAGGGTGGCCGTAGTAGTTTTCTTAACAAAACAGAGAAGGGGCGGACAGCTGGCACAGCGGTTTAGCAGCCACTTTGGAGACCTGCATCTCCTATTGAAACGTTTGTTTTGAATCTTGGCTCTGATTCTGATTCCAGATTCTTGCTAATGTGTACCCTGGGAGGCATCACATAATAGCCCAAGCAATTGGGTCCCTGCCACCCATTTGGAGATCCAAATTAAATATCTCTATCCTGCCTTCAGCCTGGCCAAGCCATGGCTGTTGCAGGTATTCAAGGAGTGAACCAACAAATGGGAAATCAATCAATCAATCAATCTCTCTCTCTCTCTCCCGCCCTTCCTCCCTACCTCCTTCCCTCCGTCTCTCCCCCCACCTGTCCATCTACCAAATTAAAATTAAAACATACACACACAGAGAAAATAACTAGTGTTGGCAAGGCATGGAGAAATTGGAACCCTCTGCTGGTGGGCATATAAAATTATACAGGCACTGTGTAAACAGTTTGGCAGTCTTCAGATGTTGAATATAGAGTTACTGCACAGTCCTGCCATGTCTGCCCCTGAGTGTGTATCCAAGAGAATGGAAAGGGGCTCAGGTACTCGTACGTGAATGTGCCTACCAGCACTGTTCATAATAGCGAAAGGGTAGAAGCAATCCCAGTGTCCATCAGCAGATGAATGAATGTAAGAAAGGTGATAGATCCGGCCGGCGCCGTGGCTTAACAGGCTAATCCTCCACCTTGCGGCGCCGGCACACCGGGTTCTAGTCCCGGTTGGGGCGCCGGACTCTATCCCGGTTGCCCCTCTTCCAGGCCAGCTCTCTGCTATGGCCCGGGAAGGCAGTGGAGGATGGCCCAAGTCCTTGGGCCCTGCACCCGCAAGGGAGACCAGGAGAAGCACCTGGCTTCTGGCTTCGGATCAGCGAGATGCGCCATCCGCAGCGGCCATTGGAGGGTGAACCAACGGCAAAAAGGAAGAGCTTTCTCTCTGTCTCTCTCTCTCTCTCACTATCCACTCTGCCTGTCAAAAAAAAAAAAGGAAAGAAAGGTGATAGATCCATACAGTGGAATATTATTCAGCTATAAAACAGAAGGAAGTTCTGATATATGTTAAAACGTGGATGGGCCTTGAAAACCTGCTGAGTGAAATAAGCCAGATAACAAAAGGTGTTGTGATTCCACTTCATGTAATGTCTAGGTCAAGCAAATTCATAAAAACAGAAAATAGATTAGAGGTTACCAGGGACTAGGGAGAGGGAGAATGGAGAGTTGCTTTGAGAATAGAATTTCTGTTTGATCTTGAAAGTAGATAGTGGTGTTGATGACACAACACTGTGGCTAGAGTACCACTGAGTTACACACTTGGAAGTGGCTAAGATGGTATTTAGCCTGGTGGTTAAGACATCTGCTTCCCACATCAGAGCTCCAGCTCCTGACTCCAGCCACATACCGATGCAGAGCCCTGGAGGTAGTGGTGATGGCTCAAGTCGTTGGGTTCCTGCCAAATAAGCAGGAGACCCGGAATTGTCCTGGTCCAGCCTCAGCCATTGCAGCCATCTGGGAAGTGAACCAGTGAGTGGGAGCTGTCTCTTTGTCTCTAGCTCTCTGTCAAAAAAATTAAAAATGAAAAAAATTGGGTGTGGGGCCAGCACTGTGGTGTAGTGGGTTAAGCCACCGCCTACCATGCCAACATCCCATATAAGCGCCAATTGGAGTCCTGGCTGCTCCACTTCTGATCCAGCTCCCTGCTGGGGAAGCAGTGGAGGATGACCAAAGTGCTTAGGCCTCTGCACCCACATGGTAGTCCCATATGAATCTCCTGACTCCTGGCTTCTATCTGGCCCAGCCCTGGAGCCCTGGCTGGTGGTGGCTATTTGGGGAGTGAACCAATGGATGGAAGATTCTCTCTCTCTCTCTCTCTCTCTCTCCCTCTCCCTCTCCCTCTCCCTCTCCCTCCCTCCCTCCCCCTCCCTCCATCCCTCTCTCCCTCTCTGGAAGATCTCTCTCTCTCTCTCTCTCTCTCTCTCTCTTCCCCTCCCTCCCTCCCTCCCTCCCTCTCTCGGACTGAACCAGTGGATGGAAGATCTCTCTCTCTCTGCCTCTGCCCTTCTCTCTCTCTCTAACTCTGCCTTTCGAGTAAATAAATAAATCTTTAAAATAAATAAAAAATAGTAATAAGAAATGAGTATTGGGGCAGATGTTTGGCCTAGCATTTAAGGCGCTGGTTAAGCTACCTACATCCCATATCAGAATGCCTGGGTTCAGTACCCTGTTCTCCCAGTTCTAGCTTCCTGCCAATAACGCACACCTTAAAAGGCAGGAGCGCATGGCCCCATGGAAGACCTGGATTGAGTCCCCTGCTCTGGATCCAGTCTGGCCCAGCCCATCACTGTGGTCATTTGCATAGTGATCCAGTGGATGGGAGCTGTCTACTTCTGTCTCTGTCTCTCAAATAAAATACTTTCCAAGAGGATAATATGGCAAATTATTATATACAAAGTATTTTTAAAAAGTTCATAGAAAAAAAATGTTTTATGGAAGAAATTGCAAGTTACTTGTATGTAGTACATACCAGAGGTTATACTAAATGTTTTCTGTGTATCATTTGTGTTCTTCTTCCACCCTCACCCCGCCCTACCCTGCCCCCACCCACACTTCATTTTGTGAGACAGGTCAACTCAGCCACAGAGCTAAGGAGCAGTGAGTCCTAAATAGAAACTCCTTTGACAAGCCCTACATTCATGTGCTTAACTCGGGGGGTTGGGTATTGAAGATTCTCTGCATCTGGCTTTTGCAGGCTGGGAAGAATTTTTAACTTTGTAAAAATGTCCTTCACCTTTCAGGAGAGAAGGCTCTTACGACAGATACCTGCGAGTGGATGACTATTGCCGGAGAAAAGAGGACTCTTACTTTGACCGTTACAGAGACAGCTTTGATGGGCGAGGTCCCCCGGGGCCAGAAAGTCAGTCTCGTGCAAAAGGTAAAGTAGCAGCAGCAGAGGGTCCCGTCCCCGGCAGAGTCGGAGGAGAGGAGCCAGGAGTCCAGCGAGTCACAGGGCGCTCGTGACTCGGCCAGGCACTTCACGAGAAGAAGTACAAGCTTGAAGATGAGTTTTAAGTGCAGATTAGTGCCATCCAACAAGAAATAAGAAATTGCAGCCATAAGAAATGAATAGAAGTTTGAAGCTGTCTGTGCCTTCTGCCCGTTAACCAGATAACTGTAACTGACTGCAGTGTGTGTGTGTGTGTGTGTGTTGGAGGGGGTGTTGGTTGTTTATAATTTTTATCTCTTTTTTCAGTAAAGACAAGCGTGTTTATACACACATGTTTTCATTTATGTGAAAGGCAGAGTTACAGAGACAGGGCTAGAGAGAGAGAGCTTCCATCTGCTGATTCACTCCCCAAATGGCCACAATGGCCAGGCCAAAGCCAGGGGCTTCATCCAGCTTTCCCATGTGGGTGCAGGGGCCCGAGGACCTGAGCCATCTTCTGCGTCTTTCCCAGATGCATTAGCAGGGAGCTGGATCAGAAGTGGAGCAGCCGGGATTCAAAGCTGCACCTATGTGGGATGCCAGTGTTGCAGTCGGCAGCCTAACCCATTATGCCATGATGCTGGGCCCAAGCATGTTTCTTGAAAGCCTACTTTTTTTCTCAGTCCATCTTTAATTTTCAAATTGTTTTGTACCTGGCCAAGTTTGTGCTGTACAACTTTGTGTATTTGAGGAGCAGAGACCGACAGCTTCTGTTTGCTGATTGACTCCCTGAATGCCTGCAGCAGCCAGGGTGCCACAGCCAGGAGCGGGGATCACGCAGGGCTCCACGTGGGAAGCAGCAGTTCCGCTTCTTGAGCCTTCGCTGCTGCTTTCCCTGATCTGCATGAGCAGAACCCCGGGATCAGGACGTGGACGTGGACCCACTCTATGGCGCCTGGGCGTTCTAACTGGGCTTCTGACCCCTAGGTGGAGTACCCATCACAAACCACATTTTTAATTTGTTGTAAAACTTAACTACATGGATGTTCTTTTTCAAAAAACATCAACAAAAATGTAGACTAGAACAATGAAATACTATTATTTCTCTGTCAAGTTATCAGAAATTAAAAGGATATCAGTACCCAGTGTTGACAAAGGTATGGAGATGTAGGCACTATGAGGGGTGGGAAACTTTTTTCTGCCAAGAGCCATTTGGATATTTGTAACATCATCTGTGGGCCATCAAAGTTACTAACTTAAAAATGAGCCTGCAGTAGGTTCACTGGATTTTGAGTCCTGCCTGCGGTTGCTTGGCAGACCGTGACCACATGAGTGTGCAGGCCTTCCCGGGCCAGACTGTCTCCACGTTGCACCAGGTGGCCCATGACTGTGGTAGTACAAGTTAGTAGCGGTCTCTCTAGAGGGCACTTTGCCAATATGCTTTAAGAAGCATTGGGGGGCCGGCGCTGTGGTACAGCGGGTTAAAGCCCTGGCCTGAAGTGCCGGCATCCCATATGGGTGCTGGTTCTAGTCCTGGCTGCTCCTCTTCCAATCCAGCTTTCTGCTATGGCCTGGAAGATGACCCAAGTTCTTGGGCCCCTACACCCATGTGGGAGACCCTGAAGAAGCTCCTGGCTTCGGATCATGCAGCTCCGGCCATTGTGGCCATCTGGGGAGTGAACCAGCGGATAGAGGACCTCTCTCTGTAACTCTGTCTTTCAAATAAATAAAATAAATTTAAAAAAAAAAAAAGCATTGAAACAGCCGTGCCCTTCAGTCCACCCGTTCCATTGTGATGAATTTGTAGTTGTAAAAGGCAGTAATCATAGTTATTTGTAGGAGGCAGGTTTGAGAAGCTCCGAGTGTTGGTGTGTCACGACCTCTGTGTTTAAGCAGCTCGCCGTTCACAGTGCTGGCTTCAGCTTTCCCTGGTGGTGTCTTACAGAGCGTCTGAAACGTGAGGAACGGCGGAGAGAGGAGCTCTATCGTCAGTATTTTGAGGAAATCCAGAGACGCTTTGATGCCGAGAGGCCTGTGGATTGTTCTGTGATTGTGGTCAACAAACAGACTAAGTAAGGACCCTTTAGCTACTTCTCCCAAGTAAGGAAAAGGGTCAGGAGAGAGATGCAGGCTTCCCTGGGCAGCCCTACCTGCTGACGCTGGGCTGTGTAATCTGGCCTTCCTAGGCTTTGTTAGCTGGGGAGTTCTCAGTTGTAGGTGGCAGAAAACCCAGTTCAAACTGACGTAAGCCCAAAAGGGACATTTGTCATTTATTTAACTGGAGAGTGGGTAGGAAGCTCAGGTGTGGCCACAGCCAGGGTCAGACTATGTCATCAAGAGGTGGTCTCTAAGCACTGATTTCTTTAGTGATGCCTTCATTCTCAGGCAGGTTTTCTGCTTGGAAAGGCAGATGGCACTGATACCAGACAGTCCTAGCTTAGCAAAAATAGTGGGAAGAGAGCTTCTCTTTCCCCATCCTCCCACCTGAAGTCCTGGAGTTGCTTCTCATAGGACTAATCTGGCTTATTTTCCTACACCTGAACCTGTCACTTTGGCCAGGTATTCCAGAATGCTCTTAACTGGCCAGAGCTGTCACATGCCTACCCCTGGAGTTGGAAGTGGGAGTAGCCCTGTAGACCATAGGGAGAGGGAGTAGATGCAGGTCAAGTGAAGCCGTGGATAACCTGCTTCATGGGCCAACCCTGAACTGAGCTCTTTGGGAGGCACGCTTCTCTGTGTGTGTCAGTCAAGAACGAAGCCTTCTTTGTGAAGTGCCCTGGCCTCACAGAACTGTTAGATGCCCACGTTGGCCAAGCAGAGTCCACAGCACTGCCTCCGCCGTTGGGTTGGCACTCGGTCCGTGAAGAGGCAGGGCAGAGGAACAGAGCCAGGACAGCAGCTTACAGGCTTAGTGGCAGCTGTGTTTCTTTCCCAGGAGGTTGTCAGTAACTGTATGTAGTTTCTAGCAGTTTGGGGTTAAAGAGCTAATTTCAAGAGAGTGACTAGGGAAATGGGTGTCGGGACAGCAGCAGGCAGAGTTCACAGGATCGGCTCTGCCTTGTCTGTAGACCGACACTGCTTTAGCTGTAAGCAGCTTTTTGGGATACATAGTAATAGCAGTCATTTTCAGAGCACCTACTTTTTGCACCTGCCCCATGGCAAGCACTTCACATTGACTATTTTTAATCCTCCAGGAATCACGTTACACGGTTTTTTTATGCATGGTAGATGCTAGGTACTAGGGCTATAATGATAACAACCAAAGCTCGCTCTACCCCTTCTGTTGGTGGAGTTTACAGCAGATGACAACAAGAAATATATAGGTGATGAGTCCTATGGAAAGAGAACGTCAGTAGTTAGAGAGAAGCTCATGGAAACACAAGTGGGCTGAGTCGTCGTATTCCTGTCTTACTAGTTAAGAAAATGAAGTTTCTAAGAGTTAAAAGGACTCGCTTAAAGTTCCATAACTTTGCAGGCAAATGTTTGGGCTGAGAATAAAATTTTTTTAAAAAGATTTTATTTATTTAACAGAGTTACAGACAGTGAGAGATAGACAGAGAAAGGTCTTCCTTCCATTGGTTCACTCCCCAAATGGCCGCTACGGCCGGATCTACGCCGATCCGAAGCCTGGAGCTTCCTGCTGGTCTCCCATGTGGGTGCAGGGCCCAAGCACTTGGGCCATCCTCCACTGCCCTTCCGGGCCACAGCCGAGAGCTGGACTGGAAGAGGAGCAACCAGGACTAGAACCCGGCACCCATATGGGATGCCGGTGCTTCAGGCGGAAGATTAACCTAGTGCGCCACGGCGCCGGCCCCCACGTTTCCAGTATTAAAGTCCGTGTCTTTTCCACTGCTTTGCTGTCTCCCCAAGGACAGATAAGTTCGCAGGTCTCGGGCAGCAGGATGGTGTTAAGGAAGCGCTGGCAGACTAGAGAAGGGGACAGAAAACTTGGCAGCTGTCAACTCCATGTCACCCTAGCAAGTCAGAGCCGTTCTGGGCCTGTGTAAAGAGGGGATTGGTCCAGATCCTCGTAGCCTGAAGGAAGCGCTGGGTGGACTCGGGTTTGAGTCCTCTGTGGGAGCAGTACAGCCAGCTGCAGTACACAGTGTTCAGGACTGAGGTTGGTCAGGGAGTGCTCACCTAAATTCCGTCTGCTCGTACAGAGATTATGCTGAATCTGTGGGGCGGAAGGTCCGAGACCTGGGCATGGTAGTGGACTTGATCTTCCTCAACACTGAAGTGTCGCTGTCACAAGCCTTGGAGGATGTTAGCAGAGGAGGGTCTCCTTTCGCCATCGTCATTACCCAGCAGCACCAGATTCACCGTTCTTGTACAGTCAATATCATGTTTGGAACTCCACAAGGTACGAGGGCTCAAGTGGGTCGTGTTCCCAGAGGTCGTCTCTGGTGCAGTAATTTGTGATGCTCTACCCGGAAGAAGGAGGTCTGGGGAAGGAAATTCGAGGGTCAGCCCAGATATGGTAGGCTGCTGGAGGAGACCTACACTCTGTGGATACAGTTCTGGGCCTGCTGCACTTGGCCTTTAGATATACACTACAGCGGTGTGCGGGGTAGTTTTTGACAACTAATTTTAGGGCAGTGGGGACTGGTTTGTCGCATTTACTGATTTCTGTGTCCCATTTCAAGTCACCAGCATGAAGTTCTTAAAGAGAGTCGGAAAGAAGTGCACGTGTTTGGCACTGGCCAATGAGCTCTGGCTCCAGGGCATGTCTGGCACGCACAACCCAGACACCACTGAATCCTCTCTTCTCCCAGCTTTCAACTGGGGGACACGGAAAGTCGCAGGCTAGAGAATACTGTTTATAAGTGTGCCAGGGAAGTGAGTAGGGGGCTGTGGGGACAGGGAGGAGGGCCTGACCCCCACAGGGCCCACAGTGGGTTTCCTGAAGTCCTTCTTGGGGGTCACGCGTGGTACTTTAAGCCTGTGGTGTTGCAGCTCTGCCCCCTGATGTCCTGCTCAGTGCTCCCACAGCCAGGGTTGATGTGTGCCTGACGGTGCTCCCACAGCCAGGCTTGATGTGTGCCTGACAGTGCTCCACAGCCAGGCTTGATGTGTGCCTGACAGTGCGTCTGCAGCCATAGAGCTCAGAAGATTCCCAGCGAGGCCTTTGTCTCAGGAATAGTCCTCGAGATGCGTGAAGACCTTTCTAGAAAGCCCTGAGACGTCTCTCAGTGTCCTGTAAACCGTGGCGCCTTCTGGGGCAGGGGAGGAGGTCACAGTTTGGGCTTAATCCATATCTTTTGAGTGGATGGATTCAAAAACAATAGGCCAGCTCTGTCCTGAGGAGCACAGTAGAGAGCCAGGCTTTCCAGAGGGGCTCTGGCCGCCTGCTGCTGGCCCCGAGGCCACTGGGCCTGCCCCCCACGGCTGCTCCCCACGTGGTCTGTGTGACTCTGTGGGAGGCTGCCATGTGTCTTTGGTTTTTGCTACAAGTCTGTGATCTAGGAATTTCCCCAGAGAACCAGCGCTATCCACAGGTATGTGTTCCCCGTTCACCTGTCTTCCTGCCTCCCCACTCCATTCCCAACCTCAAGGCTTTTGTTGTGGAAATAGTTTTCCTGCTGCCTTGAGGTGAGGAGAGGCTTGGTGGAGTGCAGCAGGTGGGCGCCCTGCGCCGGGAGCAGTCACTCCTGTCGTTCCCTCCCGTAGAGCATCGCAACATGCCGCAGGCTGACGCCATGGTGCTGGTGGCCAGGAACTACGAGCGCTACAAGAATGAGTGCCGGGAGAAGGAGCGTGAGGAGATTGCCAGGCAGGCAGCCAAGATGGCCGATGACGCCATCCTGCAGGAGAGAGAGCGAGGAGGCCCCGAAGAGGGCGTGCGCGGGGGGCACCCCCCGGCCATCCAGAGCCTCATCAACCTGCTGGCAGACAACAGGTACCTCACGGCCGAGGAGACGGACAAGATCATCAACTACCTGCGGGAGCGCAAGGAGAGACTGCTGAGGGGCAGCGCCGACGCTCTGCCCGGTGAGCTACATGCCAGGGCCGAGGCGAAGTTCCCACCTGCATTTCTCCAGTCCGCAGGCCCTGTGGGGAGGGCAGCTCCTGGGCTCCTTGGGGTGGGGAGGGGAAACGAGCCTGGCCCTGGGGCTCTCCCGCACGCTGTCCGTGCGACTGTAGTAATGGGGCGCACTGAATCTGATGCAGTACTTACTGTGGGGTGGACGGCCCGACGGCTGGTGCTGGCGCCCTGGGAGCCGAGATGGATGCTCTTTGTTTTCATTCGGTTTTGAAGCCGTTCTCTGGGGGAACGAGGCTGTGTGCTGTGAGCAGTGCCCACCGTGGTGTGGCCCCTTGGGAAGCCGACGTTGCCTTCTGTGTCCTGTGTGACCGCTGCGACTCGCTGCTTGTTCCTCCCTCGGCTGCTAGGCCTCCTGCCCCTGAGGTGCTTTCAACCACATGCCTCCCTCTTCTGTCTTCCAGGCCCGATTTCCCGCCAGCCACTCGGGGCGACCTCGGGTACCTCGCTGAAGACACAGCCGAGCTCCCAGCCGCTCCAGGGCGGCCAAGTGCTCCCCTCCGCTACACCTGCCCCCGCTGCACCCTCCACCTCCCAGCAAGAGCTTCAGGCCAAGATCCTGAGCCTCTTCAACAGTGGCACGGTCGCGGCCAACAGCAGCTCTGCGTCCCCCTCGGTTGCTGCCGGAAGCGCCCAGAACCAGAGTTTTCCCACAGCAGCGAACAGCCAGCCTCAGCAGAGATCACAGGCCTCTGGCAATCAGCCTCCGAACATGTTGGGACAGGCAGGATCTGCTCGGAACATGGGCCCCAGGCCTGGGGCTCCCTCCCAAGGGCTCTTTGGCCAGCCTTCCAGTCGCCTGGCACCTCCTAGCAACATGGCTAGCCAGAGGCCTGTGTCTTCCACAGGTATCAACTTTGACAATCCAAGTGTACAGAAGGCTCTGGACACCCTGATCCAGAGTGGCCCTGCTCTCTCCCACCTGGTTAGCCAGACCACGGCACAGGTGGGGCGGCCCCAGGCCCCCATGGGCTCTTACCAGAGGCATTACTGACGTCCCCAGGGCCCCTGGCCTCCTCCCAGCTACTGCGTTCTAAATAGAGCGGCTTGGAGGACGTCCTTCGCCTTCTCCAGGTCTCCATCCACTGTCATGGGTTTCTGCCACCTGCTCTCTTCTGCCCAAAGCTGTATTACTTATTCCCTACAGAGTCGAAGTTCATACTATGCCTGGGGGTGTATCCTCCTTGTTCTGTTTTTGTTTTGATATAGAAGATAACTATCTCTGCGGTTACAGGCGTCTGGGCTCCACCTATACTTGAGGGAGCGTCTCTGGGCCCTCTCTGCTGGATTTGGGGGAGGAAAGGAGGGAGGAGGCAGCCCCAGCCAGCAGCATTGGGACCGGCATTGGCCATGGTGGTGGCCGCCACCATTGTTCATTTTGAACTCACCAAGGCTGTCCACGCACCTCAGAAGCTCGAGCTCCCCTAGGGTTGCGCGTGGAGGCTCCGTGTCCTTGTGCCCTCCCCCCACGTGGGGTCTGCCTTGGGATTCCTGGGTCAGCCGCTCTGCGGTGCGGGAGCGTGGCCGAGGCAGCTACAAAGGAAGAACGTCCCTGCCCTAGGCAGCGCGCTGGGTTTTGGTTTTTGGCTTTTTTCCCCCATTTTGCTGGAGGATCTCCAGTGGACTGAACAGCTCCAGTCACCAGCCGTTTGACACAGACTGTGACTCTGGACCCCCCGTGCTTCCCCTCACAGATCTGCCTGCGCCCCTCTGAGGGGCAGCTCTGGGCCCTGCCGTGGACTCCTCGCCTCTCGCTGACTGGTGTGAGTGTTGGGCTCCAAGCCCCAGGCTCTCTCCTCCAGACTCGGGTTCTGGTTTCTGAGCGGCAGGAGGTGGGGCCACTGCGATGCCAGCCTTCGGTAGCTGCACACGTGCTGCAGAGGTGGCCCTGTCTCGCTGTGGAGTGGAGCAAAACTGCAGAGAGGGCTTCTGGCGCTGCTCTGAGTGAGCCAGAGGGGAGCTGCCCTCTCCCTAGGGACTGGGCAGTGGAGCCCTGTGGGGCAGCCTCGGGGGGCCCCTGGCAGGGGGGAGGGAGCCACTGTGGCTTTGGCAGAGCTCCTGCCAGTGACCAAGAAATGGTTTCAAAACTCAAGGTCCCCCAGATGGCAGCATTTTATGTTCTGACCTGTTTATGTTACATAGTGAATTTTTTTTTTCCTCTTTAAAACCCTTGTGTTAATAAGATGAAATGATTACTTTTTAATTAAAATGAAAAAGTCAAAGCTGTGCTCCTCTTTCTTTCCCAGGATCCCGGGGGAGGGCCCTGCCCTCGGAGCTCTGGTGTGTCCCTTGGCCTCAGCCTCAGCCAGCCCAGCGCGGCTCACCTAGGCAGAAGCCTGTGGCTCCTGACAGCGCCGTGTTCAGGTCTGCCTCAGGCGACACCCGGGGTGGCGGCAGGCTCGGCCTCTTAGTGCTGGGGAGCAGGCGGAAGCGTGGCAAGGCAGCCCTCTCCTGTCCTGGTTTCTCTTTTGCCACCTCTGTGTCACCCATTGTGCCAGGGACCCGCAGTCACAGACTGAAGGAGTGTTCATGAACTTGGGGTAAGTGTGGCGAAGGGGGCGGCACAGGCCTCCCTTGGATTAGGGACCCGAGTGCCGGCAGCACCGAGCCTGACCCCCTGGCGAAGCGCCTGCCAGTCTCGGGAGGTGTGCAGCCCAGGATGGACCCAGAGCTGGGCCACAGCCACCCCTTCCGTCAGGGACCCGTGGCACTGCTGACAACGCCTTTGGGTCCTGGAGGGGCCCCCTGGAGTGTCAGACAGCACACCTCAGGCTGTGAAGGGTATAATAAAATTATTTTTATTGCATTTTGTGCAGACAGGAATCTAAAAAATACAGTAAAAGCCATAAAGCATTAAATGGGAGCATTCAACACTGAAGGAAAGAACCAACCCTCTCCTCTCGTATTGGCACAAAGAACACAAGAGCAGTACTGAGGCAGGATGCGAAATACCGGAACACAAAGTGAAAGGCAGGCCTAGTAATAATAGTGATAATAGTAATAAATACTCTGATTTGGTCTGCAACCTCTCGTATTTACAAGGGCTCTGCACACGGATTGGCTAAAACGGAAGCAACACTAGTCACCACTACAAGGCTATTGAAATATTGCACTCAGAATAAAAGTCACTTGGATGGACATGAAACACCTAGCTACAGTGGTTTTTATAAAGATAATCTGATGGATGACTGGGATAACATTCATAACAAATATTGCACGTGTAGCACAGAGAACTTGGGTTTTTGTTGTGGGATTTTTTTTTTCATCAACGGAAACTTAGCTCTTGCCAACCAGACAGTCTGGGCCCAGAGTGCAACTTTCTTTCCCTAAGTGGTGTTATCGCAGCCCCTGCCCGCTTCCGTCCAGCCCACTGCAGCCGCCCAGGATGCTCAGGGACCCAGCTGTGTTCGCAGAGGGAGGTCGTCGGAAGGATGCAGGGGCTGGTGTCTGAAGCCTGCAACTTCCTGATTGGTGCTGGGAGAATCTGTCCAGCCCCCTGATCGTTTGAAATACCAGAGGCCTTGACCTAACCAGCAGCCCTCCAGACCTCCCCTCTGCACACGCACACATGCACACGCACGCACGCACCCCTGTCTAGATGGCACCAGCTGCAGCTCTGCCTCGGGCTCAAAGGACAGGAGGTGGTGAGGTCAGGAGTGCCGGGGTCCCCAGCTCTGGGGGGGCAGGGCTCTGGGGCTGGAGGTTCTGTACCCAGTCCCAGAGGGCACTGGAAGGAGCATGCGGTGCCTGTCCCCCTGCGAAACGTGCCCTGGGGGAAGGGAGCCCAGCCAACGCCTCTCCCTCTCCGCAGACACGAGGGCGCCTCTGGCCGGGCTGTGGAGCCCAAGCGCCCGGGACTGGAGGTGGGAAAGCAGAAGGCCTCGGGTCCCGGGTAGAGCAGGGCAGAGAGGCGCTCAGAGCAAGGCGCCTTGGCGACTCCAGGCCCAGGAGCCTAGGAGACAGCTGGCGGCGGCTGCTGGGCAGCGGACTCGGGCCCCAGCTGGGTCCCGGAGGCGGGAGCTGGGGACAGGGGAGGGAACATCACGGGTGGTGCTGGGGCCTCCCTAAACCAGAGTAGCCGCCCCTCACCCCCGCCTCACCTGTCCCAGGGAGGAGGCTGGGAAGGAGGCGCCCTCCAGCTCCACGATTTCAGTCTTTGGCGAGGAGCCGTGGAATAGGGGGAGCAGGCGACAAGCCGACTGGGGAGAGGCGCCTGCTCCCCGGCGAAGGCACCGGCGCGGGGCTGTCTCGCCCGCTCCGCCTGGACGAGCGCCCCTCCCCTATCCTGGCCCCAACTTGCATAAGAGCCGACGGGAAGAGAGGGTGAATCCAGGAGTCGGACGCTGGTCTCAGTCTCCGGAAAGAACAGGGGGGACGAGGGGAAGCCGAGGGCGCGCGCAAGAGGCGAGAGCAGGGCGGGGGTGTCGAGGGGCCAGGACCACGACCCCCGCCTGGGCCTAAAGCACTTGGGCTCTCCGAATCCCGCGGACGGCCAGGGAAACCCCGGCGCCTGGGGCTCCACCTCCCCCGGGCGCCCCCGGCGGGAGAGCTCGACAGCGGCGAGAAGAGAAGTCCGTTGCGCTTCTCGTCATGTAAATATGGGGACGTTAAAAATACACGCTATGTCTCCTGTACACTATGTATAGGCTCGGCCGGCGCGGCCCCCGCGGGCGGCGAGAAGGGCGCTCGGACCGCCCGGAGCGCACGAGCGCAGCGCGAGGACCGCGGCGCGGCGGGGAAGGGGGCAGGGGCCGCGCCGACTGCTGGGGTCCTCGGGCCCCAGCTCCTCTGCTCCCCGCGCCTCCTCCCGACCTTTATTGCAGCGTCTCCTCCAGCGGGGCGAGGCCGGGCTCAGCATCGGGGCAGCGCAGCCGGGGCCCGCAGACCCCCGGGCCCACGCGGCGCGCCCTCTCCGAGTCAGCCGCGGCGGGCGTGGCCTCGGGCTTCAGGCAGCGGGAAAAGGGGCCGGGGCACGGGCACGGGGTCTGTATGTAAACGGTGACGGCGGCGGGGGGCGCGGGCCAGGCGCGCCCCGGCCCGGGCGGCAGGTCCCGGCTCTCAGGAGTAGATGGTGATGACCTCGCGGCCGCCGCCGCGGACCAGCATCACGCGGTCCAGGTGCTCCGTGAGGACCTCGAGGAACTCCATGTCTGCGAGGCCGTCAAGGAGAAAGCCCGGGGCCCTTCCCACCGCGGCCCTGGCCGAGGTGCTGACCCCGGGGCAGGCCCGGCTCGGCTGGCCGGCGTGCCCTCCGGCCTCCCGCCTCCCGCCCCGCCCCCGCGCCGAGCCCAGGATACAGTTCTCATCGCCGTTGCGGTTGCGAGGAGGCCCGGGCATGTTGAGCAACACCAGCTTGGCATCCCGGGACTTCTTCACGATCACCTCGTTCAGCCGCACGGCCGTGTGCATGCGCCGCACGTTGGACTGGTTCCTGCGGGAGCACGTAGGCGCGCAGCGCGTGAGCCCCAGGGAGCAGGCGCTGGAGCCAGCTGCCCTCCCAGGCCGCCCTGGGCTGCTGGGGCTCCGGCCCTGGCAAGGCCAGGACCACCAACCCCAGACACCTCCCAGCTGGGCTATTCAGACTCCAGGGGTTCCTGATGGAATAGCAGAGCAGGGACCCTGGCCAAGCACAGAGAAGGAAAAAACGCAGGCGCACTTACAAGTTCTCCCACTCCCTTCAGGTAACAGGAGAGAAGCAAAGAGAGAGAAAGAGAGGGGTCAGAAAAAGAGGAAGAGGCAGGGGCTTGAGACACTCGTCTGCACCTGCTCGCCCAGCCTCCACATCCATCACCTCCCCGCTGCCTGCACCTGCCAGGGAGTTCTGACCCTGGCTCCCAAGTCCTCCAATGGGGAAAGCAAGGCAGTGCCTGGGCTGGGCCTCCAGGCTGCCAGCCAGGACCCCTTGTGCCCATTTGCTGTGCCGTGGGGAGCAAGACCCATTGGGTCCTCCCCAGCCCCAGCCTTCAGCCCAGTGCTCGTACGGTTTCATGCTGAAGAAGTCCTTGATGCCCTCGGAGGAGACAGGGCTGGGGCCCTTGTTCTTCTCTGCCACAGACTTGTCCTTGGTCCAGGTGAGATGCACCTTCTCGGGATCCACCTCGCCCTCCCCTTCAGGCCCCTCCCCTGGGGACGGCGAGCTACTGGGGCAGCTGGGAGCACTCTGGTCATGGATCAGCTGCACCTGGAGGATGAATGAATGGCCAGCAGGTGACTCCTGGGAGGCCAAAGGCTGTGCTCCTGCTAGCTGGGGCCACGCCACCCAGGGCCACACCTCCTCCTCTGGTTTCTCCTCGCTGTCGCCAGCTGTCTCCTCTGGGACGTTGAGGCGGAGCCGAGTGTTGGCTGGATTCTTTCTCCGGATTGAGCCTCGAGACTCATCGGTGATGCTCTGGATCTGGGGAGTGACACAGGTTGACAGCTCTGCTGGAGGTCACCTCCCCGCCCCTCCCCCACAGCTGTTGGTCAGCCAGGATGCGCGCTTCCCAGAACGGTAGTGGTAACAGAGCAATGCTGCTGCCCCACGACCTGGCTCCCCCACCTCCTCACCATCCAGTAACGAAAGGATTCCTGGCAGCAGCTTGAGGCTCTGAGAGCCCAGCCGAGGCAACCTCACCTCCCGCTCCCGCTCGTTCTTGGTCAGGTGCATCTGTTTGAGGATCTGGGAGCGCTGCTCCATCACCAGCGTCTTCTCATAGGTGTAAGCCGAGATGTCGCTCTCGTGCTGTGGGCGGCCAGGGGTGGGGGTGCGAGGTGAGAGCGGCAGGGGAGCAGAGCACGAGATCTGTGCCCGGGTGAAAGGTCAAGGGGCAGGGAGGCCCCTTCCTGCTGCCAGCCTCAGGCTTCCCAGCACCTAACCCAGCTGGTATCTAAGCCAGCCGGTGTCTAACCCAGCCGGTATCTAAGCCAGCTGGTATCTAAGCCAGTATCTAAGCCAGCCGGTATCTAAGCCAGCCGGTGTCTAACCCAGCCAGTGTCTAACCCAGCCGGTATCTAAGCCAGCCGGTGTCTAACCCAGCCGGTATCTAAGCCAGCCGGTATCTAAGCCGGTATCTAAGCCAGCCGGTGTCTAACCCAGCCGGTATCTAAGCCAGCCGGTATCTAAGCCAGCCGGTGTCTAACCCAGCCGGTGTCTAACCCAGCCGGTGTCTAACCTCATCAAGGGCTGTGGAGGCAAGGACTGAGCAGACAGGGCAACATTCCTGGAAGGCAGGCAGCCTGCTCCCTCCTCAGCCCAGTGCGGGACCAGGCAGGTGAACAGAGGAACTACTGAATGAATGGACTAATTAATCACCTGAGTGAATGGAGAAGGAAGTAAGGAAAGGAACAAAGGATGAATGAGTATATCCACGGTGAATGGAGGGCTGAGTGAGTGGAAACATCAATGGGTACAAAGACAGAGGAACGAACGCGGAGAGATGGGTGGATGGATACATACATGAGAGGCTGTGGTGGCGTCGCCGGGCACACAGACTAGAGTCAGCCTGCCCAGGTTCGAATCCTGACTGCCCCTCCCCGTGTAGTGCTGGGCCAATTACTTAGATCTGTTGGTGCCTCCACTTGCTAATCTATAAAAGGGACTTGCTGATAAGCTATCCACCGCACTGGCTGCTGTGTGTACAATCCGTGCCTGACCTGGAATGAGCCCTATTGGACGCGACTGAGGGGTAGAGGGAGGGACTCTCGCGTGCTCTGTGAGGGCCTGAGCGCTTGATCAGTAGGAAGAGATCCGGCATCAGGAGCCGAATGGCATGGCACAGGGCTGCCCAGTGAGGTGCTGGGGCAAAGAGGAAAGAGACCTGAGGAGGGGCACCCCAGCGCCCCAGGCCCCTGCAGCGCTGGGCACTCACCATCTCCACCACCTCCACCTCCGCAGTGATGCGCAGGTGGTAGAGGAAGGTAGTCAGGTCCTTCTTCATCTGGATGCTGTTGTCGTCCATCTGCGCCACAGTGAAGATGCGCATCTTGCATTTCCGCCACACCTGCGGGGGGGGGGGGTTGTGGAAGACGCCTGGAGGACAGCCAGGGCCGGAGGGGCACCCGCCCACCCTCCCCACATGCTCGGCACGCACCAGCGGGCCTGAGCTCCTGTATCTCGGGACCACTCCCTGCAAAGAAGCCCCCGCGTAGGTCTGAGGTCCCCTGTTAAAGTCTCACTCGTTTGTGGGGGGCGCATCCCTCACCCTTACAGCCAAGCCCCGCCCAAGACACCCAGTCATGCCCACTGTCCCTGGGTGGAGGCGGTTCGGCATCCGCTTCCCTTCCCAGGAGCTCACAGGGACAGAGGGGGTGCGGGCCGGCCCCACCAGGGCCCCTGAGCCCGGCCTGCAGCGGGCGCGCGGGCGCGGCGCTCACCTTGTGGTGGCGCAGCAGGAAGGGCAGCAGCATGAGCATGCCGCCGTCGTGCACGATCCACCAGACGTCGATGCTGCCCTCCGAGAAGCGCTCGGGGTTCCCGGGAAACATGGCCACGTTCTTGGTGACCAGCAGGGCCAGGTGGCCGGCTGTGGTTTCCCGCACCAGCTCTGGGGTGGGGGTGGGGCAGAGAGAGGGTCAGAGGGGGCCCTCTCGGCGCCCCACCCTGCCTGGCTTCAGCCTTTCCTCATCACGTGGTTGTCGGTAGCATCACTCTCTGGAGCTCCATGTCTCCCTGTCCAGCGGCAGCGTCACCAGCCCCGTCGGAGGCACGGCCTCACGGAATCCTCCCAACCCCTCCTCCTCACCACGGTCCACCTATGCTTGGAGGGGCTGCTTCAAGCCTGACGTCCCAGCTGCGTGACCTGGAGAACATTCCAGACTCCCTCTGCGCCTCAGTTTCACACCAACAGCGCGGAACTAACAAGGCCTCGCCCTCCTGAGGCTCAGATGGCTTCGCTGTCCAGGCGCACAGAACGCACGCCACGATGGGAGGGAGTGCACTGCTCCTGCCCACCGGCACCGCCGAGGGGTCGGCCGCTCAGAGAGGGTGAGTCCCGTGTGCACCATCACACAGCTAGGGAGCACCAGAGCCGACGCAGCCCCCTGGCCACTGGAACTCCAAAGCTGACGCTCTCCGCACTGCCCTTCACACCCCTCCTCCCAGGGCCTGTGAGCCCGCAGAAGCCAAGACCATCATCTCATTCACAGCCGAGTCCCCAGCGGCCAGCATAGCGGCTGGCACAGGCCCAGCTCGTGGCCGGCACGGGCCAAATCCACAGCGGTCAGGCTGTTTGGGAAACCCCTCGGACTCAAGAGAAGCCCCCTGCTCGCCCCACATTACCAATGAAATTTCTCCAGGTCTGGTGGTCCTCCTTCTGCCGCCAGTTGCGGGGCCAGCCCACGAGCACCGTGTTGTGCTGCAGGCCCCCGAGGCCCCCGGACTGAATGAGGTGGGACACGCCGTCACGCAGGTTCGAGGAGATCACCACCTGGCAGAACCCCTTCACCTTCTCCGCCTCCATCAGGCGCCGGATGGACTGCGGGTGGGGGGCACGGGTTCAGACACGGACTCGCTCTGGGCCCTCCCCCTGCCCGGGCTCTGGCTGGGCCCCTGCAGCCTCCCTGCCTCCCCCTCGCTCCTCCCTCCGCCCCCATCTTCCCAAAGCTCAGCTCTGATCATGTCAGCCTGGGGCGCCAGCATCCCGCTGGCTCCCTACAGTTTAGGATCCGTGCTCCTTTGATCAATCCAGGCTCTCTGTCACCCTCCCCTCCCACTTGTCACACAGTCCCCCCCGCCCCACCCCCACTGGCCCAGCCTCCTCAGATACCACCCCCACCCAGACCAGAATTAAACTGGGTTTCTCTGCATGACCAGGCAGCTTGTTTTAACCGTTGTTCAAGTAGCATAATAGTGAGTATTTTATGCACCTGCACTACGAAAGGAGTGTTATTGTGCCCATTTTATCAGTCAGGAAACTGAGGCTCAGAGAAATTAAGGGCCAGCACTGTGGTGAAGGTTAATCCTCTGCCTGTGGTGCCAGCATCCCATATGGGTGCCAGTTCCTATCTCAGCTGTTCCTCTTCTGATCCAGCTCTCTGCTATGGCCTAGGAAAGCAGTGGAAGATGGCACAAGTGCTTGGGCCCCTGCATCCATGTGGAAGACCCGGAAGAAGCTCCTGGCTCTGGATTGGCCCAGCTCAGGCCATTGTGGCCATTTGGGGAGTGGACCACACTCTACCTCTCTGTAACTCTGCTTCTCAAGTAAATAAATAAAATATTTTAAAACAAACAGGGGCAGCAGGCGCCGCGGCTCACTAGGCTAATCCTCCGCCTTGTGGCGCTGGCATACCAGGTTCTAGTCCCGGTTGGGGTGCCGGATTCTGTCCCGGTTGCCCCTCTTCCAGGCCAGCTCTCTGCTGTGGCCAGGGAGTACAGTGGAGGATGGCCCAAGTGCTTGGGCCCTGCACCCCATGGGAGACCAGGAGAAGCACCTGGCTCTTGCCATCGGATCAGCACGGTGCACAGGCCGCAGCGCACCAGCCACGGTGGCCATTGGAGGGTGAACCAACGGCAAAAGGAAGACCTTTCTCTCTGTCTCTCTCTCTCACTGTCCACTCTGCCTGTCAAAAAATAAAAAAAAATTTTTTAAAAATTAAAAAAAAAAACAGGGGGTCACCTAAGAACACACAGCTAATGAGGGGATTTTGAGTCCAGGTTCGGGACTCCAGCCCCACCCTCTTAATCACCACCCTGATTTCAGAGGTCCAAGCCCTGTCCCCACCTCCTGGCGGAGTGATCCTGGGCAAGTTACCTGGACTCCAGGAGTCTCAGTTTTCCTGTCTGTCAAATGGGGTCATTAGCGGCCCCACTTAGGAACAGGGAGAAGGGCACGGCGTGGTGTATGCAGGGGCTCCCAGTCCCACCTGGTACCGGCTCTAACGTAGCACTGATCTCCATCAGCGGGTTTGAGGACTGCTGAGTTTGCCCGGTGTTCCCTACCAGCCCTCGATCTCGGGGCCGCCACCTGGTCTTAAACACGTCCCTCGCCCACTGCTCAGCCCAGTGCCTGGCACAGAGCCACCCTTGGCCACAGCACTGAATCGCACTGACCAATGGAGGCCCCCAGCTGCAGGCCCTGACAGATCCGCGTGAGCGGGCCAGTGAGGCAGAAACAGCAACTGTCACAAGCCATTAGGGGCGCCCTCCCCACTCCGCCTCGCCTCCCCCAGGCTCCCTTTTCTCTCTCCCATCCCAGCCACAGCCCCGAGGGGGCAGAAAGGCCTGAGCAGCAGCAGAACTCACTTCCTCGGCTGCCCATCGGCTTCCAAACACCTCCAAGTGTGCTCAGTGCAGACTCTGGCCACCCCAGGCCCCGCCGACTGCGCACGCGGCTCTGTGCACACGGGCCAGAGGCTGCAGCCCTGAGCAGGTGACGTGGAGCCAGGGACCCAGCTGCAAACCCTGCCTATGCTTCCAGCCAGCTCTGTGGGCTTCAGCAAACTGCTTTCCCCCACGGGGCCTCAGCTGCTCCCTGTGCCAAACATGGATACTCCCCCTGCCGACTCCCGACAAGGTAGGGATCAGTGGGGTCCGGATGCGAAAACACAGAAAGATTTATCCTTGGGCAGGAAGAAGTCCGAGTGGGAGCCCAGCAGTCCTAACTTGAGCCTGGGTGCTCTGTCCATAGACAAGCCACCTGCCTTCCCTCGGCCTCAGTTTCCTTATCCATAAAATGGGCCATCCTGACTCCGATGGGCTTTGGTTCTGTGAGTTGAATTCTAAGGAGCCCTGAGCTCTTGGCTCCTCTTCTACAGAAAAGGACAGAAAAGCCTGAGCCCCCTCGGCCCCAAGGTGCCCACGGCAAGGAGAGTTCAGAGGACCCTGGCCTCCCCTCACCCTCCCAGGGCCTGCACTCACCTCCTCCGCCCGCTGGGCCTGGGGATGGTTGTCCAGAAAGGTGCCCTCCAGGACGGAGCCCACAATGGTCAGGCCCTTCCCGGCCTTGAGCTGGGAGGTCAAGGAGAGCAGCTGGGGGTGCACCACATTCTGGTCTTGGTCCACGCGCACCAGCACCAGCAACTGAGGCCTGAGAGAGAGCAGAGCCACATCCCAGTCTCCGTCACCCCCCCGCTCCCATCTCCAGTCCACCGACTGCCACCCTACACCCCCACCCACCGACAGCCCCAGCACCCAGCCAGCCATCTGAACATCCCCCAGCTCCCCACGCGCCCACCCGTGCTTCTCTCCACCCACCTCGCTATCCAGCCATTTTACCCCCATCTATTCTGCTCTCCACTCACCCACTCATAGCCACATTAATTTACCCACGCATGCATTATTCACTCATTTACCCACCCAGCCACCCCCACTCTCCATTCACACACATCCGTCTCCTCACCCAGCTGCCCTCCCATACAGATCTCACCCATCCACCCTGCCATGAATCCACTCATGTCTTTACTCCTTAGTCCCTCCCTCCCGTTCGTCTGACCACCACCAAGCTAACTGCCCTAAGCACCTACTCCGGCTACCACCCGTGCCAAGCAACTGAGAATTCACACACAAGTCGTGTGCAGCCCTGGTCTCCAGGAGACGCAGGTTAGCAAGGAGGAGCCAACAGTGTCCCCAGCACGTGGTACCGGACTTGGAGAGATGAAGGAGGCTCTGGGCCTGCAGAGCACTTGGTGAGAAAGCGAGCCAGGCTCGGGCCGGGGGGCAAAGACTCCGGTCCCAACCCCGCCTTCTGTGACCCCTGAGACCCCCTCTGGCCCCTGACACGCTGACTTGGAATGGATTGGACGAGTCCGTCACTGCTCTAGAGATCCCGAGAGCCCGTCACCCTGAGTGTGAGCGAGTCCACTCCCCCAGAGCCAACGGCACCTCCAGGATGTTCGTGTGGCTCTGTGTGGCCCTGTGCCACCTGTCGCAGCTCTGAACAGCGAATGAACAGAGAATGAGCAGGCTGGCCTGGCGGGTGGGGAGTGGGTGAGCAAACGTCTGGGATTCAGCTCAGCCTTGCTATGGGAGGGGGAAAGGGGTCAGACAAGGCTGGACCCACGGGGCCACGCAGCACAACAGCCCCTCACACACGCACCCTCCCCACTCACCTCCAGTTCTTGGTGTGCGGGGGCCCCTCCTCCAGGCGCAAGAGGGCGTAGCGGGCAGCGCTGAGAGACAGGCCTCGGATCCCATCACCCCACTCCTTCTCCGCCCTGGGGGCCGACAAGGGGACCACGTGAGGGCAGGGAACCAGCGAGCCGCAGGGAGAACCAACTACCTGAAGTGGCTGCCCCTGGGCTGTGCCACCCATCTTGGGCTCTGAAAGGACATGCAGGCCACTGCGGCCACCAGGCTGGGTCAAAGTCAAAGCCTTGGCTAGATGGCTCCTATGCCACGCCTGTCCATTTCACAAAGCTCCTGGCCCTGTCCCCCCCAGGTCCCAACCCCACCCTTATCACCCAGCTCCTGCCAGTCCAGCCTCACCGGCTCCCACTCCCTGCCTTGTCCCCACACCCAGCACCCCAGGCACCCACTGCCCCACCCCCTCCCTCAGCTCCCACCCCTCACCCTATCCCAGCCTGGTATTCACTCACCCGCGGTACTCGATGTACTTGTAGATGAGCCCAGCAATGAGCATGGCCACCAGCGCGTAATACCAGGAGCAGATGAACATGAGGGCAAGGCAGAGACTCATGCCCAGGAAGGAGAGGGTCCTGGACAACGAGGAGACCCAGCCTCTGAACCCTGACAGAGCTGTCGCTGGAGCCAGGGCTCGGGCGGCAAGGGTCAGAGCCCAGGGCTGGGGGAATTCCCAGCAGCACATCCAGGAGGGCTGCAGGGCAGCCACGACGGGCACCACCCCAGCCTGGCTCACTCCTGAGTCACCGTGCTTCCAGGCCCTGTGCCTCTGTCCCTGCCAGGCAGCCTTGGCCAGCTCGGTTCTGAGACAGGGCCTCCTGGAGGCAGGCCACCGGCAAGGCAGGAGCACCCAGATGAGAGTCTGGCAGCCCCAGCTCTAGTCCCATTATGCCCGCTTCTTTCTGGGCTCCCTTGGGCCAGTCCCTTCCCCTGGCCATCTGCCAGGGCTAGAATGGCCGTGCAGTAAAACAAGAAGCACCACAGCCTCTGTGTTGAGCACCTTCTGTAATGCTCACGAGAATCCCACGAGGGTGGTGGGCAGCTGTCATGCCCATTCCACAGGTGGGAAAACAGGTTCAGAGAAGCCCTACCATCAACCCAGGATCTCACAGCTAGGAAGCGCAGAGTCAGGATTTGAACTCAGGGCCAGGCTGAGTCCCAACCTCCACACTCTACTGAAACCTACGGAGCACTGCAGACAGTAGGGGAGTGAGAGTTGAGACTGCTCATGACTGTACATTATTATCTAGGACTACAAGGAGAACCTGGAGCTAGCTAGCTGGACCACCAAGTCTGGAGAGAATGGGATGCTCTGTTCAGGTGTGGGGTCTTTAGACCAGAAGGAGATGGGCCAGGGTAAGGTGAGCCCTGGGCAGAGGTGAGAGAACGGTTTGGCGGAGGGCGGGGTAGGCACCCACCAGTGGTAATATCGAAAGCGTGGCCTCCAGTTGGGTGTCCTCAGCAGGGTCTGCACGGCACAGGCCAGGTTCACAAACATGTAGCACATCAGGAAGAACCTAGGACACAGAAAAGCCCCCCAGAGAGACCGAGATGCAAAAGGAAAGCAAAAACAGAAACAGAGACACCGGGAGAGAAAGGGGAAAGAACCAGGGAGATGGAAGAATCGGCCTCTGGAGATTAGGAGAGAGTTTAAAGGCCAAACCCCCTTACCACCCACCCTGATACATGTAGGGGTGAATCTCTATAGAACAAAGGAGAGGCTTCTGGGAATGGCGGGGAACTTCCTGGGGTAATTAGCACTGGGTGTGGGGTCAAGGGTCACAGCAGAGCTGATGGGGAGTGCATGGGGCAGACACGCACATAGAGAGGATGGGGGCGACCTCGTCAAGGGAGGCGATGAGAATGCCAATCTCGCAGATGCAGGCCGTCAGCAGCAGCGCCCAGGTTGGCTCTCCGTTGGCTTTGCCATGGCCAAAGACCTGGGGAAAGAGCAACCATCATGGAGACTGGGACCTTAAGGATTTCTCGCTCTCCCCACCAGTCTTGGGGACCCTGGAGCAGAGGCAGGATGCTATAACATATGGTGGGGGGGGGGGCAGGGGATGCTCTATTTCTCACCCTCTGGGGAACTCAAGGGAGTGGCAGGCTCCTGCTGTGTCCTTCCCACCCTGACATTGGTGGCCCCGTGAGCTGAAGTTCAAATGACCCCTGAAGGGGAAAAGAAGCTCCAGTGGGACGGGTGGGAGAGGAGCCAGCAGGTCGGCCCGCAGGCTGTGACTGGTTCACAAAGCTGTGCTTTCAGAACCATGGACAGTACTCCCTCTTCTTGCCCTTTGGCTACCTCTCTGAGTCCCGGGCCAACTACTCGGCCTAAGAAGGGCCATTTAATTTTTCCCTAAGACCAGACAGTACTCAAAGTGCTCAGATAGTGCTCATGGCACCAACCACGGGCCAAATCCCAAATAATGGCCACCCACTCCCTCAATGTAGAGCAGATGTGTCCAGGAGGCAATTCAAGGCTGGTGGCGGCCCTGTGAGGTTCACCGTGAGGCCTCTCTGGACAGAGGTCTGGCTGGTTGGTCCACTGGAGTGGGCAGTTCACCTTCCAAAACTGACCTGAAGGAAGGGCACTATGCCATCCCGAGAGATGGCCTGCAGCAGGCGAGGGGCCCCCGTGAGGCTCTGCAGCCCTGCCCCACAGGTGGAGAAGAAAGATCCGATGACAATGACCCAGGGGGATGGCCAGGCCAGTGTGCCCACCACTAAGTTGCCATTCACAGCTTCGCCAAACCTGGAATGAAGCAGTAAGGGGACAGGAGATGCCAGGTGAGCGATGCCACTTGACTTCCAGGGCAGGTCCCCCACACCAACTGCAGGATCTACTGCATGCCTACCACAGGCTGAGGCTCTGGACGGGTGAGAGGAGTCACAAATCCCTAAAAGTCCGGGGCACTTCCTGTCTGTCACACAGACAGGAAAACCATGTGGCTACTCTGGGCCTCAGCTTCCTCGGCTGTAGATCGAGTCACTACACACCCACCTCATTACCATGACGACAGCATCCAAGGCGCTCATGCGATCGATCCTAGCAAATGGTCAGATGTTAATAGGATGCTACCCTGGGACAATCTCAGCCCATTAGAAACTCAGTGTCTCCATCTGAAAGATGGGAGTTCTGGGGGTGAGGCAGGGAGTCCACAGAGTGGTGAAGTGGTTAGATCGCCATTTGGGACGGGATGACTGCATCATGTTCCCGAGTGCCTGATTCGAGTCCCAGCTCCTCTGCTTCCAATCCAGCTTCTTGCTAATTCTCATCCGCAGAGCTAGCAGGTACCTGGGTCCAGGCTACCCACATAGGAGACCCAGATGGAGTTCTGGGATCCTGGCTTTGGCTTGGCCCAGCCCTGGCTTTTGCAGGAATTTGGGGAGTGAACCAGTGGATGGACACACACACACACTCACTCTCTCTCTCTCTCTCTCTCTCTCCCATAAAATGAAAATAAATAAATAAAAATGTAAAACTTTAAGAAAAGATGGGAGTTTTGGGCTCATCATGGGGTCAGGGTGTCAGAAAGAAAAGAATTTTCTAACCATGACAGTGTCCTAAAATGGGAGCTGCTGCCCCAGCAGAACAGTGCGCTCAAACGGGCCACTGCTGTAGTGTCCCAGGAACCAGATGAAGGGCTGTGCGGAAGGACCTGCTATGCAGACTACGATTAAATGAGATTAACAGGCTGAAGTGCACCAAACTAACAAATGCAATGTGTGCAAATTGTCCATTTGTCCAGGTCACTCCTATGTTTAAATCTCTTTGGTTTCCTCTGTCTTCATGTATATACTAAATTTCCAGTTTCCTGCAGCTGAAAATCGCATCTCTAGTCCTGGCTCCAGTCTAGGGTGACAGAATTATGTCCCCATGACATCACTTTACCGAATCCCAGGTGGTGCCCATGGAAGGTGATTCTGTGATAAGACCTTCCCTTCACTCTGCTGGGTGTACGTGCACATGGCTTCGAACCACGTGTACACACCCTCACATGCACATGAGCACAAGCACAGGTACATACACGCACAGCCCTTCCTGTCCCAACCCTTGTCCACTTTTTCCCTGTCTGAGGCTCCCTTCACCCTCTTCATCAACTGATCTCTACTCAGCATGGACCGTGGGATGGATAGATGAGCTATGGCCATTCCTCAGTATCCCCTGTGGATACCAAATCCAGGATGCTCCAGTTCCTTACATACATGGAGTAGAGTCTTCACAGAACCTATGTACATCCTCCTCTACCCTTTATCATCTCAGATGGATTATAATAGCTAATGCAACACAAATGCTAAAGAAGTCACTGCTGTGCTGTATTGTTTGGGGAAGAGTTTCACGAGAAAAAAATCTGTACATGTTCAGTACAGATACCAATTGTTTTTTCAAATATTTTCAATCCATGGTTATCTGAATCCCAGATGCAGAATCCACAGTGATGTGCCTGCGACACTTGTATCCTCCCTTCCTCTGGGAAGGCTTCTCCGACCTGAGGACTGGATTCGGCCCCCTGTGTGTTCCCAGAGCCCTGACTTCCTTCATGGCCACCCTATCACTTCACTTGCAAGTGGAGTCAATACCCACAAAGAGCTCCTTCAGGACAAAAACCAGGTGTTACTTCTTTTGCCATTCAACCCGAGCCTCGGACAGTGGCCCACATAGACATCGATAAATGCTAGATGAATTAGTGAATCACTAGATTTTTAAAGAAAAAGAAAGTATCGTTATCCTAGAGGAAATGAGGCTGCTTTCAAGCTTCCAGACCTGGAGTGTCATGAGAAAGACGAAATGTAGTGTGAGGAGGTGACAATGCAAGCAGCCCCCGTGGCCCGTCTCCCACAGGCTGCTTGTGTGGGTCCCAATGCCTTCCCCTTCCCCTCCTCAGCCCTAATTCTCTTACTTACTTGTCCCGCAGGACAACCCCCTCAATGCAGGCCCCAAACAGGACAACGGAGCTGATATCTGCAGAACAGAATGAAGGAAAATCCCCGAAGTGAAGTGCCCCCTCCTCTCTGCTGCCCCTGCACTGGCCAGGTTAGGCTGCCCGCCCTCCAGCACTCCCCACCCAGGATGGCTCCAGTGCCACAGCACAGGATACAGACAGCAGAGGTGGTGGCGATGGCCAGGATGGTGCCAGTAGGAATGGACTTCTGGGCATCCCGCAGGTCCCCAGAACGATTAGAACCAGCCATGATCCCTGTGAACAAATGAGCAGTTAGCACAGGGGCCAGGGCCATAGGAGCCAAGACAGACAGAAGAAACACACAGGCTTGGAGATAGGAGCCTGGGGTCTAGTCCTAGTACACTGACTGTGTGAGGCCTTGGGCATGTTCCTCGCCTTCTTCTGCCCTTAATTCCCTCATCTGTCCAATAGGAACAGAATCAGCAGCTCCTGCTTATGTGATGGGGCTGTTGCAAATTCCAACATCATCCTACCCTGCCAGTCCCCAGCTGAGTCCCTCCCACTCACCCCGAGCCCTGCTTCACCTGTCACTGAGGGGAAGTAGATGCCAACCAGCAGGGTGAAGTAGGAGGTCATATCACTGAAGACATAGGGGTGGTCCATGTCGACAGGGGTGCCATCCGCCAGGCCCACCGAGGGCATCCCGCGTCTTTCCACAATCACCCCCTTGGTCAGGTAAGAGCTCCAGAGGTTCTCTGTGGAGAGATGGGAGGCTCAGGAGGAAGTCCAGAGGTTGGAGACCAGAACTCTGGGAGCAGGAGGTAGAGTGGGCAGGAAGTAAGAGTCAAGGTCAACCACATCCTACTTTCCCCTGTCAGCTGTGGCTCTGTGCTACATTCCCAAAGTGACTGCTTTGGGCCAGGCCGCATGCAGTGGTTACACAACTGAATCAGATACAGACCCTACCCTCAACTAGCCCAACCTACTGAAGTAAATAGACACACAAAGACCTTCTCAGACTGACTCGGTGTGTCCAAGTTGATCTTTCCACACATCCACCCCACACCAGTTCCTTTCCTAGATCCCTTGTCTCAACAAAGGGCATCAGCACCTGTTCAGATCTTGGCATTGCCTTCGATGGCCCTCTCCCCTCCCTGCTTCAAAGCCATCCCCAACTTCTGTCCACTTACTCTTTCTTAGCATTTCTCAATATGCCCCCTTCCCTCTATTCCAGTGTTCCTGCACCTTGGCACTAGCCACACTTGGAGCTGGATCATTCTTTGTTGTGGAGGAGTTACCCCATGCCCTGCAGGATGATTAGCAATGCCCTGGCCCCTGTGTACACCCCTTTACTCTGCCAACCAAAGCTGTCTGCAGATATGCAAGGCCAAGTGCCTCCTGGGTGGTAAAACAGCCCAGGTTGAGAACCATGGCTCCACCCCACTGACGTTGTCCCATCACCCCACTTCATTAGATCATCTCCCCCAGACCACCAGCCTCAGCCTCCACCTATTTTCTCTCCTGCTTCTTAACCCCTTTCATAGCAGAAGCCAAAGCAAACTTTCAGGAATGAAGGTCCGACCACATGCCCTCCGTACTCAAAACCCTTGGGTGCCTCTGGCATACAGGCCGAACTCTTCAGCATGACTTCCGGGGCCTGGCATCCTCCCCAGCACCACTCTGCTCCTCCTGCCTCTGCACTTAGACCTCAGTCATCCTAAATTACTTGTGGTTGGAAGGACACAATATGCTCTTCTACATCTGCATGCTTTTAGGCAAGCTGTTCTTCGTCTGTAATTCCCCTATTCCCTGGTATAACTGAAAATCTCTTTTTTGTCCTTCAAAGCCCTCTTCGGGCGAGTCCAGGAAGCCTGTTTTTGCCATCTTCTGCACAGAAAGCTCCCTCCCCTGGGAGGTCTCTGAGGATACATCTCTATTCCATGAATGCACGTCTAGGCACGTCATAATTTATTTGCTAATACATCTGTCTCTGCCATTAGACCCCTTGAGGCCAAGGACTGTGACTTATTTGTCTGTGTTCCTAGTGTTTAGCACAGGGCTAGACACTTAGGAGGCACTTAGTGAACACTTGTCAAATTGATGACTTTTCTCTCTTTCATCTCTACCCCTCCATGATACCAAGGATAAAACATAGCCCAGACTAGATGCTCAACTAAAACTGATTGAATTTAACTGAATCCCAGGACAACCCCTTAATCCTGACCATTTGACCTACAATCCCTGCAGCACTCCCTGGGCATCAGCCCTCTTCCCATCCCCAGACCTTTGATGAGGCCACTGGCAGCACCAGGAATGCCCTGGATCTCTGTGACATTGTTTCGGGTGAAGTACTCATCACAGGTGGCGTTGAGGAAGCGGGAGGAGCAGAAAAGGCCCCAGAGCCGTGTGGTCACTGTCTCATTTCCTTCCCAAGCCAGCTTGGCACAGACATCAAAGCCATGGCGAGACAGTGTGCGATTCCCCAGGAGACAGATCCTAGGGAGAGAAACAAGGGAGGAAGATGGGGAGGCACACTCCCTTGCCCTTGGCCCCACAACAGAACCACCAGGGGAGCTGTGAAAAACATGGATGCTGGGGCCCCATCTCCAAAGATGCTGATTTAATTTGGATGGAATGTGGCCACTGGATTTTCCTTTTTCTTTTCCTTTTTCTTTCTTTCTTTTTCTTTTCTTTTTCAGTCTCCCCCAAGAAATTCTAACATGCCGTCAAAGCAAACACCACAGCAGGGCAACCCTGTGCTTCAGCACCATGGACAGCAGTCTCTGGGTGCTGTCCTCTGGCCAATGGGATGAGGGAGACTCCTAGACAGTAGCAGAACCAACAGAGATCTGAGTCCCTGGGTCCTCTTTTCTGTGTCCTTTCCAACTACAGAGAAACTGTCTAACACTAGGAGGTTGAGCCATTCCAGGAGGTGTCCCACCCAGGAGAGGTCTCCCTGCCACTTGAACGCTCACTCTAGAAGCCATTCCCACTTTGTTCTCCCCAAGCCCATCCCACCATCAAGCAGTTGACCCTCCCACCTCCAGAAGGGTTAGCTCACTTGAGAAGACTGCCCCAAACCAAGAGGGATTTTTCCCTCCCAAGGGAGTTGCTGCCAACCCACACCACTCAGATTCTAAGAGGTAGGGAGAGAAGGTTTAGCAAAGATTGAAGTATAGACCCTGAAAGGGGCCAGGGAAAGAGGAGGGCAAGGCTTCAGGCCAAGAGGGGCAGCACTCACGGGAAATTTGGTGGGTCGAAGGCAGACTTGATGACCCCAGCATAGATGGCCAGGATGGAGAGGATGACACAACCCAGGAAAACCAGGGCAAACTTGTTGACATACTTGACACCCACAAAGACCACAGTGGCCATGCAGGTGAGCACACAGGTGCCATACACACGCATATTGTTCAACATGGCGGCTGCCTCCCCACTGGCATCTTCTGCCTTGAAGATGGCCATAGCTGGGAAGAGGTAAGCCTGTAGGAAAGGGGAAAAGAGATCAGGAGAGTACAAAGTAAAGAGCAGCTGAGAATCACCCCCAGAGAATTAACCTGTGTGTGAGGGCTTTGGGGGCAGTTGATGCTCATCATGGCACAGTGACAGCCAGCACTGGGGGGTGGCCAAGGAAGCCAGTACCTGTCCTACAACAGCTATGATGCAGTCATTAAAAAATGACACTCAAAGATAAGATACTGGGAGCAATTTTTTATTCCAATTCATTTGGTTGTTAATTATAAATCTTAAAAAGCATGTATTGCTTTTATTATTTCTAATAGAAATGTGGAAATAAATTAGATCTTCATCACTAGAGGCTGGGTGAAGAAATCATAATATTCCCACATAGACCATGCAGCTATTAAACAGGATGACATAGATTTCTATGGACCCACCAGAAAATGATCCATGTTACACTAGGTGAATACAGACAAGTTTAAAAAGCAACATGTCTTATGATCTCATAATTTTAAATTTATGTGTGAAGACATACCCATACACACATGTATCTGTGTGTGCGTGTAAGTTTATCAAAATGTTATCAGGAGTTTCCATGAATCTTGAAAATGTGCATAATCTTTATTCATTTTATACCTATGTATGTTTTAAATTTTCTATAGCAAATAGCAAGATGTTCACATTCTTACAAGTCATCCTCAGTTCACTTGCAAACTGTATTTACAAACAGAGTTTTGAGTTATGTGGGAATTGACAAATGCAGAATAGAACGTCACATGGAAAAACAAAAACTAGAAGGAAATACACCAAAAAGTCAATGGTAGTTCTCTTTGGGTATTGTTATTTCCTTCTTCACATTCTGTCTTTATGTTGATATGTTTCTAATTTCATGCGATGGGCAAAATATTTAATTTTTAATGAAGTGATTGGGGTCCATCGTTCTCTCACTGCCTCCTCAGGCCTTTTACTCCCATCCATTCTCCCTGTGCCTGCACTCTTCCAGCCTGGCCCCAAGCCAGGAGCCGTGCACCTGTTAGTTCCAGTTCTCTGCAGCCATACCAAACGGGGGACAACTCCAGACTTCGGAAGTCAGAAAGACACAGGTTCATATCCCTGCCACGCATCCTCTACACTCTCTGAGCTTGCTTTCCTCATCTATGAAATGGCCACCTTCTAACTTATGAGAGGTGGTGGGGATAAAATAAAGTGATAAACTGCAAGCCTTGGAGCTCACATAGAGTAGGGGCTTGGCAAGTGTCAGCTCTGCTTTCCACACACCAAGGTACCCTCACCTGCACCACCTTACCTGCACTGGAAGGGCAGAAAGAACAGAGACCTAAGTCAGCAGTCCTGTCCTTCAAACAGTGCCCAGCAATCTGTTCCCGCCCCCGAGTCAGTAGAGGGAATGGATGGCTCTTCTCCCAACAGCCTTCTACAATTATCACTCACAGAGGACTTGGCACAGTCTCTGGCACACGGTAGGCAACACGAAATAGTAGCCATCAGGTGGCATTACTATTATTATTCTACCATTACTTGAACTCTTAACCCACCTCTGCCAACCACCTACCTGCTAGCTGAGTGGCCTTGAGCGAGTTATCCCACTTCTCTGAGCTTCTCACTTGTAAAATGGTCATCATGATACTTAAACCTCGTAAGCATTCAAGAGAATGACTATAAAGCACTTGGAACGAAGCTGAGAGCTCAGTGGGTGCCTGATACGCGACAGCTGTTTGTGTTACATAATTGTCGTATCTCGTCTCACCCACTAGACTGGGAACCCTGTCAAGACACAACCCCATCTGATTTCTCTGTGGCTTTACTGAATGGCCTGGCCTACAGGAGGTGTCCAGGGAGCTTTGGTTAACTGGCTGACAACCTGGGACCCCCACACCTCCTCCTCAGCCCCTCTCACCAGCAGGATTTCGATGGTGCCCAGGATGTACATGGCCCCAGCAAAGGTAGTGCCCAAGTAGAAGCAGAGGCCCACGGCGCCCCCAAATTCTGGGCCCAGAGACCTGGAAATCATGTAGTAGGAGCCACCAGCTGCAGAGAGAACCTAGTATCAGCATGAGGGGGGAGGGGCTGCTGTGGGGGGTGAGGGGGCAGTGACAGAGGCAGAAGGGAGCTGCTCTGGGTCTCACAGGCCCCACAGGCTGCAGCCCCAGAAAGGGGCCTGGTGGGAGACCCCGTGTGGATTTTGCAGCACTAATTACCATATTGCTAATTGCTCTGTAAGGAGGTCATGCTCAGAAAACAGGACGGGAGAAAAGGGGGTCTCAGGCTGAGGGGCAGGGCTGCCGTTGCCCCCCACTCAACACCAGCTGCCTCTTCCCCTCCCCAACAGGGCTGGCCCGAACTAAGCCATCAGGGGTCGCAGCCCAGGCCCCTGGTCTGCAGTAGCCTCTCCTGGGTCCTGATGGCCCCCAAAGCCCTGGGCCCTGTCTCGCCACCTGACCGGCGCCACCCCCATTCCCCTCCCTCCAGGGAGCCCCGGTCACGTACCAGGCACAACGCCATTGGTGGCGATCGCACTCATGGAGATGGCTGTGAGCATCGTCTGTGGGGGGAGAGATCATGAGAGCGGTGCTTGGGCGAGGGCCAGGCCTCAGACCCCGTAAACACCAGCCAGACCCACACGTCCTCTTCGGCTGAGCCTCTCCCTGGGCCCAATCCAACATCTACTCCTGCCAAGTCCTTCTCAAGAAAACCCCTGATTCACCACGCAAACAGCAGGAGCAGAGCCTGGGGCGTCAGCGTGCTCCGGAGACCTCGGGGCGACCTCCGAGCAGCTCTAGGACCCGAGACTACTCATGTCGCTCCTCTGGCCTCGGGTTATCCATCTGTAAAACACGCACACCCCCTTGGCCCTGGCTACATCATATGCAGAGGCACCTCAGGGTCACGTGCAAGGACATATAAATGCCCAGAAGTGCACAGTGTCGGGGGAGCATTTGAGTTTTCAGAGAGGAGGGGAGGAATCCATACTGTTGTGACACTCATCACTTTGTGAGGTCAGAACCCACGGAATGTCAACACTTATGGGATTACCGGTGACTTGGACTTTCTTCCCTACACTTCCCAGTTTCATCAATGAACCTGTACTCCTTGTGTAATTACACACACGCCCAGACCCAGGCGAGACCTGGCCAGCAGCCTTCAGGGTCGAGAGAGGCAGGAGGGGCCAGGTAGATCTGACTGACTCTCAAAGACCAGAATCAGGGGTTCCTATAAAAGCTCAGGGCTCCCACGTCCAGCCCCCAGCCCCGGCAGTCAGGGGGTAGCAGGGGAGGGGTCACTCACACAGGAGCAGCAGATGAAGACCATGCAGAAGGCCTCCATGATGCCTGCAATGCCCACCACCCAGGTGAGCCGCAGGAAGAGGATGACGCCAAAGATGTTCTGCAGGCACGGCAGGTACACGCCCATGAAGGTGCCCATGCGCGGGGCCTGCCAGGGAGGCCAGAGTCATCGCTGCAGCCCTGAGGCATCACCAGTGCCCCAGGCCTACTCCTCCTCCACGTCTCCCACCCCGATTTCCTCTTCTCTCCACGCCCATCCCCTTCCACTTCCCCCTCCCCACCAGAGCTGCCCCTGCCTGCCCTCAGCCCCCTTCCCTCCTCTCCTCCAGCCTCCAGCCTCCCACCCTCCGCCTCCAGCATCCGTGGTTCCATCCAAGTCCACTTTTCCTCCTTCCTCCACCCTCCCCCACCGCTTCTTCCCCGGGGCCCCCACCTGAACTGGCTTCTTTTTTCCACCCTCATTGTTCTCGGCTTCTTCATGCTCCCTACTTCCCTGGGGCAGGTTGGTGTAGTTGGCCAGGCCACTGAGTAGGGAGGAGACCATGGGGCTGGTGTCCATCTCCTCCTACAGAGAGGGAAGGTAGCAATATTAGGCTGGGTGGGCCAAATAGTGGGGATGGAGGGACAGATGGGACCAAGGAGGTTGGAATGAGAAGGAAAAGGAGGAGGCAAGGAGGGCAGGGTGAGGCGAATGGAGGAGGGGAGAGGGGAGCAGGGTGTAACAGGAGTCAAGCCAGAGAGGGAGAGGAGTGGTGGGGAGGTTCGAGGAAGAAAGTGGCCTGGAGGCAGGGGTGGAGAGGAGGGTGCTGTTCCCTAGGGGATGATGCATTGTGGGTGGGGGCACCGCACCCCCAGCAGCCCACCTCGAACAGGGCCATGTTCTTGCCATCGTATTCTTTTCCCTTCTCCGTGTCGGTGCTGTTGATGAAGGGACTGCTCTCCTTGGGGTTGCCATCACCTGAGAAGGCAGAGGAGTCAGGGGCCTGGTTGTGTGGCCACGTTAGCCCTCCAGACCTTGGCTTTCACTGTGGGAGCGTGGAGCTGCCTCTCCCTGCCCTGCAGGAGCTCAGCTGACAGCATGTAGGAAGAGCCCAACGTGCGAGTGCTGCCCCGCTTGGCTCCCCAGGGCGCCCTGCCCCTCTCCAGAGCTCCCTTCTGGACCGAAACTGGGCCCAGCCCAGTGTGTTGGGATGGAAGCATGCTCTCTCCCACGGGAGGAAAGCAGAGAGCAGCCTGACGCCCTGAGGACGCCCTGAGGACGCCCCACTCTTGGAGGACTGACCCCCTTGGCACCTCCTATGCCGTTCGTTCACCTTCAGTCAACACACACGTACTGTACGTCTACCAGGTACCACCACGAGGAGCAACACCCAGAGCAAGCCACCGTCCCTGCCTCAGGGGTGGGGGAGACGAGGCAGCAGCCAAGCACTGCCAACCCAGGGAGGCAGCTTCCATGGGAAAAGCCGCATGGGAACACGTGGCTCTGGGAACACCTCGGCCCAACCTGGGAGATCACAGAAGGCTTCCCAGAGGAAGTGACGTGTCGGCTGAGAACTGAAGGATGAGTAAGAACACGACTGGGAGGGAGGCGGGGGCAGGGGGGTGTCCCAGGCAGACAGAACAGCAGAACAGCCTGTTCAATGGCCCAAAGGTGACAGTGAACAGAGCGGGTAGAGGAGCCACAGGAAGTATCATCTGGCGGGAGCCAGGCACATCCAGGGCTGAAGTTCAAGCGGTGGCTGTGAGAGGTATGGGCTGGGTCCTATTCAAGGGTTTGGACCTCATCCAAAGGACAATGGGCAACCATTGAAGACTTCCAGGCAGAGGAGCGCCATGAACAGACTCAATTTTAGAGCCATCACTCTGACCCTTAGCAACTAGAGATGCCTGGTAATCTGAGAAATGGCTGGTTTCAACGAGGTCAGAGAAACGTGGGCCAAGAATTATTGGTACAGGGCCAGAGCAGCAGCTCACTAGGCTAATCCTCCACCTGCAGCGCCGGCACCCCAGGTTCTAGTCCCAGTTGGGGCGCTGGATTCTGTCCTGGTTGCTCCTCTTCCAGTCCAGCTCTCTGCTGTGGCCCGGGAGTGCAGTGGAGGATGGGCCCAAGTGCTTGGGCCCTGCACCCGCATGAGAGACCAGGAGAAGCACCTGGCTCCTGGCTTCGGATCGGCTGCACTGGCCGTAGTGGCCATTTTGGGGGGTGAACCAATGGAAGGAAGACCTTTTTTCTGTCTCTCTCTCTCACTGTCTAACTCTGCCTGTCAAAAAAAATAATAATTATTATTATTGGTACAGTCCTAGGCCAGATGTTTGGGGAGGGGAGAGACAGATCTTGGATAGTGCCTGGGGTTTCCAGCATAGGCAAATGAGTGGGTAATGGGGTGCTATTTAGCAAATGGGAAGAAAGGGAGGAGTTTGGGATGGGGAAGATGTGAGATTTAGTTAAGGCTAAGGTATTTGAGCAAATACATCCATGCCTGGGTGTACGGGTCAGGATGCACCCAAAAAAGAGGCAGGAGAAGGAGATGGAGACATCCCCGTAAACGCGTGCAAACCCAGGCACCTGGCTGAAATCACTCAGGATGAAAGTCTTCAGGGCATCAGGGAGGGGACTTTCCAAAAGCTACAGGCAGCCCCCATAGGCTCTTTCCGCTGGCTCCAACCATCACCCTGCCCCGGTCCCAGGGCTGAACCCCAGTAGCAGACATTTCTCTGGGTCCTGAGAAACTTCTCAGGGACCAAACCCCAAGAGCAGCTCAGGCCCTGTAGATGCTAGCCTTCTGTGCCCTCATCTCCAACACCTCTCCTTCCCTGTCCCCATCTGCTTGGCCAGGCTACATCTCTGGAGCACGCCCTGTCCCTGTTACAAACCAAGCCCATCCCAACACGGGAGAGGAGGCAAGAAGCGTGCCTCACCTGCTCCAGCAAATCCACCGCCCAGCCTCCCCCCATCGCCTCCACCTCAGCTACCCAGGCCGAGGCTCCTGGTTGCCAAATAGGACCTGCCCTGCGTCAGCGCCTCTCACAAGCATGTGTGAGTTCCTGGGCATAGCAGACTCCCCCTCCCCCTGGGAGCCCGGCACACAATAGGTGCTCATAAAAAAACATCTTTGGAGTAACTTCTCCAGGCACCCTTCCTGAGCAGGGACCAGAAAGAAGAGTGAGGTGGGTCCCCTCCTCTGCTGGCAGAGGCCGCCCGCGTCCCCACACCAGGACGCAGACTGCAGAGGCTGACCGGCCAGGAGGTGCCAGGAAATTTCCTAATGGACAGAGAGAGCTGAAGTCACGCGGATCCAGGTGCATCCTCACATGGGGCAGATCACTTACACTCCCTAAGCCTCAGTTTCCACCTCTGTAAAGGGACATGGGGTGCGCTGAGCTCAAAGGGTTGCAGGGAGACCAGGAAAGGCTGCCCACTGGGTGTGCCCAGCACACTGGCCAACCCCCGCAGCCACTACTACGGTTATGATTATTAACAGCCTTATGTGTTGCTGCCCCAGCCTCAGCTCCCCAGCCCACACCCTTTAGCAGCAAAATGTGGGGGCTCTGCCTCCTGTAGGGTCCTCTCCCCACGATATCCCCTCAGGACCAGGACAGACAGGCGAGTCCCTCCCCTCCGCCTTTCACGCTAGCTCCCAAGCTCTGTTGCCTTCGCGGGGGCAGAAGGCGCGTAGCGGGCAGGAAGGTGGGCGTCCGGGCCGGAGACCCCGCAACTTGGCGGCCCCGCACCAGTCTCCATGGCGACCGCGCGGGCCGAGAGCGCAGCTCCGAGCCGGCCACGCGCCCGCAGTCGCTTATGTAACGCGGCGCGCAGCGCGGAGCTAGACTCCGGCCGGATCCGGGCCAGGAGAGGAGGGCAGAGGAGGGGGCCGCTCGGTAGGCTCGTTCTGGGTCTCGCCTTTGCATTCGCCGCTCGGGCGGGACGCCAGGCTCCGGACCCTGTCTGCCAGAGCCGATTGCGTCCCCTTCCGGGGATGCCGGGCTCACTGGCTGAGGGGGTTGGGGGCTGAGCTTCTGGGTCCTCAAAGGAATAGGACAGCTAAGGGGAATTTCGCCCTGATTCCCCAGAGCCAGGAGCTAGGGTGATGCGGGAGCGGCGAGCTGTGCGGCGCAAGAGGCAGGGCCAGACGAGGCTGAGCCCTCCCCACCCCCGCCCCCTGGGAACTCTCAGCCCGAATCGGCTTTCAATTAAGCTGCGGCGGCCAGAGCTCCCAGGGAGGAAACAGGCGAAACAGCGCGGGCTAGGGAGCCTCCCCCGGGGCCTAGGGATGGGCCCGAGGGAATCCCCAGGCCACCTTGGGAAGGGAGAGGGGGCATCAGACCCCAAGGAAAACAGGGCCTGGGGGGCAGCGTCTATATCCTTGAGTTCCACTGTAGTCCAGAGGAGCCCTCTCACGGGGGGGCCGTTCCCATCTCCCTGCGGTCAACAGCCCAAGATCCTGGAATCAGATACCAGGGGCTCCTGATCTGACACTCCCTCTCCCTTCAGGTCCAGAAGATCCAGAACACTTCCTGCCACCATCTCGGCGTTGCTGGGAAGTCCTCTCTCTATGGGACCCAGAACGCCTGACCCAGGCTCTGGCCCTCCAGTGCCAGGTCCTAGGCCCTATATATAGACAGTCTCCAGACAGGCCCACTACACTCAGCTCTGAAATGAACAGGGAGGGCACAGACCAGAAGAGTTCCTAGCCCCTCTGCGGCTTTAAACACATAGATGGCTCTTGTCTGGGCCTCCTGAGACCCCAGGGAACCCCGGAGGCCCAGTGAGGCCTTGGTAGAGGAAGCAGGTGCCTGGGGCTGGACCACACCTTGTGTCTGGGGGAGCCGAGAGATCACCTCACAGGCTGAGCACTTGTCTGGAGGGGATCCTGGGTGGAAATTCCCACCCCCCACCCCCACCTCAGTGCTGCTGCAGCAGACTGGACTTTGCCAAACTCCCTCCCCCTACGGTCAAAGCCCGCGGGGAGGAGGTGACCCCGGGGTCACTGGGGAGATGGATGAGTTGGCCAGCTGGTAGCTCTGGCCCGGCTCAGCCCCAGGGAGCTGGGATGGAGAGGGGGGTGTCTCAGACCAAGGATCAGGGACCCTCGTGTCCCAAGCCTTCCCAAGGGGCCTGATGACCCTGCCTGAGATGCAGGGTCCCCAGGGTCTCAATGAAAGCTGCCAGTCCCTCGAAGACCTTGCTCCCTTAGCCCTCAGGGGCCCTCCAGCTGTCGCCCAGACAGGGCTGCGGGAGTCTCGGCCCAGAGGGTCAAGCAATGCCCAGGGGAGCGTTTGAAGGTGCTGAGCGCAGACAGCAGGCGCGGGAGGCACGCTAGTGCGCAGGGGACGCAGCGCCGCCGGAGGGTGGGGGGTGGGGGCGGCTGACAGCCGTGATGGATGGCTGAGGCCGCTGGGGGGCGGCTGGGGGCCTGGGAGCCCGAGGGGGTGGCTGGCCCCAAGACCTCAGAGCAGGGAAATCGCGGAGGAGGGCGGCGGGAGCGCGAGCGGCCAAAGGACTAGCTCCTAGCCCCCCTGCTCCTGACGAGTCTCCGCACCCACCGCAGCGCGTCCGCAGTGTCCGCGCCGCGGCGCCGGCGATTCGGCCGCTGGGACCCCATTTCCGAGGCCTCACTGGGAATCAGGCTGAGCTAACTAGAAAGACTCCCCCCTGCCCCGCCCTGGAACGCTCACTGCCGCCCCAGGGTACCCCGAGGAGGGGGAAAGGAGAAGGGAGGGTGAGCCTGCTTCCCGTCCTGAATAGGAACCCACGGGGAAGCGCGAGGGAGATGCCGCAAAGTAGTGCTGAAAAATCCACAGGGAAGGCATGTTTCACAGTGAGGTCGGACCCCGGCAAGCCTTGGGGGAGGGGGCCCCCATTGCACCAAGTGTCCCCTAAGAAGCCACTGAAGCCCAGACGGGGGCAGTCATATGGCCCCAGCCTCCCACAGACACCTTTCCCCCCAGCCTTCCAGCTGGAAGTCTCAGAGCAGGGACTGCAGTACACTGCGCCCCCCGGCGCCACCGGTCCCGGCTCTGCGCCAGGACTCCGGGGTCCCCTCTCAGGAAAAGGAGCTCTCCTCCCGCCCGTCGAGCTCCACGTCAGCCCACTCTAGCCCTTCCATCCCCTTTCCCAACGCTTCCTCGGCTTGACTAACACGGGTCCGCCCCCAGGCCGTGGGCAAAAACCACCCCGGGGCCCCGGGCTGTGCCCCAGAGCGCGGCGCATTCCAGCACCTCGGACAGCGCCTAGCGCATTCCTATGGAGCCAGGCGCCAGGCCGCCGCGGGCGCCCACCGCCGCTTCGGTGGCAGCCTTTTCGGCTCTGACCCCAGAGCCGCCTGTGGCTGCTCAGCTCGCCGCCCCCAGACCACGGCTTACCCGGGTTGGCGCCCCCATCGCCGTCCTCGCAGTCCGTCAGGTTGTTCAGCATGGTGGCGGCGCGGCGCCGGGCCGGGGATGGCTGCGCCGCCTCGCCCGCGCCCCTCTGCCCGCCTTCGCCGCTCGCCCGCTCGCTCTAGCTCTGTCGCTCTCCGCTCCACGGAGGAAGAAGCTGCAGTGCCCGCCCGCCCGGCGCACACACACTCGCACACGGACACACGCTCACACCCGCGCGCGCCCCCTCGCAGCGGCGGCGCTGCTCACCTCATCCCGTATGCAGGAGGCGTGAGCCACTGGCGGGGCTTTAGGGTGGGGAGGAGAACGGGAGGGAGGGGGAAAGGGGACGAGGGGTGGGCAGAGCGCGCCTGGCGGCCCCCTCGCAGAAAAACTAGGGGCTCGCGCGGGTGGGATGGCAGGGGTGCTGCGGGGGACGGGGACCTCGCCTTCCGTGAGCAGACGCAGCTAGCCGCCCCCCCACTCTCCGGCGCAGGCGGGGCCCGGCACGTGGGCAGGTGCCATCCCGCGCCCTAAAAATAACGGCAGGGAACTAGGTCGCGGCCGCGGGGAGGCGGCCCCGCAGCGGCTGCCTGACTGGGGGTCTGGAGTGACCCCCAGGGAGAAGAAGGGGACTGAGGCGGCGGGGGGGGGGGTGCTTTGGAAGTGGAGCCCTGGGCAGCCCGCTGCAAAGCTGAGAGGCCAGCCCCTAAGGGAGTGGAGAACCAGACCCCCTCCCGTTTGGCTGTTTAAGAGGTGGGTGCTGGAGACATGCAGACCCCAGGGACCGGAAGCGAGTGTGTTGCCCGCAGGGGGCAGAGGTCAGGTCCCTGGGATAGCTGGTCTATGGATCTTTAACTGGGTGGGATGGAAGCTCAGGAGTTCCAGTGAACTCTCACCTGCTGAGAACAGCAGTGCCAGCATCCCACCCCAAGACCAAGACCTTCTGACGGCGGAACGCCCAGGGCTTGGGATGGTGCAGCCTGCAGGGAGGGCAGGTCGGTCTGAGGCTGGCCAGGGACAGAGTGGGGGAGGGTGGAATGAGGCCGCCTGTCGGTGTGGGACCAGATTTTCTCCTGGGGCAGGAGAGTCTAATCCCCTAATCCAGGATTGCTCTCTGAGGCCTCCAGAGCTGACGTGCTCTCTGCATTCCTCCCCCTCCTGAGTCCAGATCTACAAAAGCTTGATGGTCCTGGGACTCCGCAGCACCCCTAGATCAGGGCCGGAGCCAGCGGCAGAGACATCCCAGGAAGCGACATTGGAGGATTGGAGCCTTTGAGAAGCTGGGGAATCTAAATATCCGAGGGTAGGAGTAGAAATGATCTTCAGACTCGCCCTAGGTCATAATGCTGGGCCTTACATTCCAGGAGAGGGGCGGGCATTTGGTATGGGGTTAAGACACTCCTATCCCGTATCAGAGCACCTGGGTTCAAATCCTAGCTCAGCTTCCTGCTGATGCGCCCTGAGACACAACAGATGACAGCTCACGTCCTTGGGTCCCTGCTCCCAACATGGAAGACCCAGATTGAGAGCTCTGGGCTCCAGGCTTTAGGCTGGCCCAGCTCTGGAAGCTGTGGGCATTTGGGCAGTGAGCCAGCAGACAGAAGTTCTCTTTCGCTCTCTCTCTCTCTCTCTCAAGAAAATTTTTTTTAAAAATTAACAAATAGGGGAAGGTATTTGGCACAGAAGCTTACGTCAAAGTCTGGAATACCCACATCCCATATCAGAGTGCCTGGTTCAGATCCCGGCTACTCTACTTCCCATCCAGGGTCCAGGTAATGTGCATCCTGGCAGCAGGTGGAGGGTCAAGTACTTAGGTGCCTGCCACCCATGAGGGAGACCCAGATTGAGTTCCTGGCTCTTGGCTTCAGCCTGGCCCAATCCTAGCTGTTGCAGGCATGTGGAAGGTCAACCTGAGTGGAATTAGATATAAGATCTCCCTCCCTCTCCCTTCTTGCTCCTTCCCTCTGCCTTTTAAGTACAATGAAAATGAATAAATTCCAGAAGTCATCTTAGATTGGGTAACGCACAGCTTTCATTTTACAGTCGAAAAAATTGAGGCCCAAAAAGGTGAGAAGATTGTCCGTGGTCACAATGGCAGTCAGAGGCAGAACTCTATCTAGAAGCCGGTTTACTCTACTTTAGGACTCCCCTCCCCAACAGAACCTCTTTCGGAACTGGCCTTATCTCCAGTAGAAGGGACAAGGGCACAGTCATATCTAAGTGGCTCTGCAGCCCCTGATTTTTGGCTCCAAAAAAAGAACAGGAATTGGGTCTGAGATGAGCTTTCTCCCTCTTCTTGTTTCTGGGCTCCAGAGCTGTAGGGCTAGAGTGGCCTCTTGGCTTGCAGTTGGGCCTGTAAGGGCCCTAATGAGCCATCCATAGCCACAGAGACTCTGTTATAGGACTTTTTTTTTTTTTTTTTTTTTTAGAACCAGGGACAGGATCGCTGCTCAGACTCTCTTACACAAATTTGTCATTGATCTCAGGTTGGGGTCAACAAGTTGTCTTCAGCAGCTGACTCCAAGGTGCTTCTGAGGGATCTACCAACCAGATGTCACCACCACTTTGTTTTGTGGATGCCTAATGTACCCTCTTGGGTGGAGAGTTAGCTATGCAGACAAGGACTGAGCCCTGGTGTTCTTGGCTGTCCTGATAAAACTACAAAAGAGGTGAGGCGAGTTTTGGTCGGTGATAGGGGTTAAAAGGACAGCAGGAAGGAAAGCCACTGTTCCAGAATTTCTGCGCATTCTACGACACACACACTGGCGGCAGCACTACAGCTAGCAGAGGCGGGTAACAGTGAAGCACGAAGACGCTTGTATGAGGAGCACGGAGGAATAAAGTGAGGCAGAAGGTTTGCAGCAGCCCCCGGTCTGCTGTCCCCCTGGGCGAATTCCCCTTTGCGTGTGGTCCAGAGATCGTTGAAGTACTGACCACTCGGGGATTGAGCCCACCTACAGGTGGAAAATCTAGCTCGCTAGACGAAGGCAGGAGTGATTACTCTTCCCCGGGTGTCCCCTCTGTCTACCCTTGCTAGAATTGATTCAGGAGACCTCTGGGATATGGGAGACTGGTTCCATCCTAGCCCCTGCCCCCAAATTCTGGGAAAAACTGGCTTCCTCTCTCTGGGCCTGTGTCCCCGACTATAAAAGGAAAACTCAGTGTGCCGTGCTAGTCCCAGAGCATGGCCGCAGACCCTCCCTGAGGGCCCCAGGCCACATGAGCAGACGCCAGGCCCACAGTGGACACCGGTGCCTCTCAAGGAGTCTGGGCCCCATCCTGCCTTCCAGCCAGTCCTCCGGGGGAAGCTTTAAGAAGCACCTCCTGCAATGCCAACTTGCCATTGGCCAGCAAGAGGTGACCCCAGCTTGGAGCCCCAGGAACCCAGCTGCCAGCCCAGAGCCCTAGGAAGATACCAGGCCAGGGGAACCTTCTCATTAAAGCAATGGAAGACACAGAGCTGGCCAGGGGCCTATGGTTGAAGTTGAGTCTCTAAAACTCACGGCCCCCTCCTTCCTTATGTTTCTCAGAGAGAAAAAAGCACAGAGGAGCTGCCTCCTGGGTATCAGAATTTAGAAATTGGAAGAGACTTTATATGTTTCCCACTTACAATGAAATTAGAAGCCAGAGTGGAAAGGGACACATTTTTTTTTTTGATGGGGTGACCTTGGGAGCACCTGGGGACTCGTCTCCCACTCTCTGACCTCCAGGGCTCCACCCACTGAGCCAGGAGGAGGGGTTGTCTAGAGGAAGTTGGACCACATGACTAGGTCCTCCTTCCACAAGAGGCAGGCCCAGAGTTCCCCCTTATGGTTCAGTCCCTATCCATCCTTATCTCCATAGCATGCCCCCCAGGACCTAGTCACCCACTCCCAGCCTTGGCCTCGGGGAGAAAAGGCCCTGACCCCCTCCTTCACCCTCCTTCTCCCCCATCTGCATGCCCCAAGCCCCTAGCAGTGAATTGATGAGTCCAGCACACAGCACACTCCCCACACACAGGGCTCACCGCAGAGCACGGCAACCACCACTGTCTCCGTGGCAACCGGGGGCTTAATTAACAGGCTGCAGCCCCATCACCATGGCAACGGCACCCCAACAGCCCCCCATTCCCCTGCAGACTCAGCCCATCTTCCCCCTTTCCCAATCTGGACCCCCTTCTCATGCACCCACCCCCACCCCCACCCCACCTGGAGAGCTGAGGCCTGCGGATCGCTCTGGTTCATTGAGAAGAGAGAAGGGGAGCGGAGGGGGAAGAGAAAAAGAGAGAGACCTGTCACCATAGCAACTGCAGCCCCGTTCATAACCAGTTTGTTGCCATGGAGATTCCTAGGGCTCACCTTGGGCTGAGGTACTGGGCTGTGAGGTTCTGAGTCCTGGCTTGAGGATAGAGCAAGTGGAGAACTCGTGGGACAGAGTGGAAATCCCTACACCGAGTGCATGTACCCATGGCAGCAGCACTCTTCCCAATTCACAGATGGAGAGACTGCAACATGAGGGGCGGGTCTGGGGCGGGGGGCAAGAGCTTCGGCCTCTAGATCATCAAAAACACTTGGCATTCCTATGGCTAGAAGGACCCTCGGACAGCTGCCTGTCAACTCATCTATACACTGCGAGGGTACACTGAGGCCCAGGGGAGGGAAACGGTGTGCCAAGGCCATGCCACAGAGCCACACCAGAGTATGGGCTACCTTGTGGTCTCCTCCCATCTCCCAGGCATAAATTAGCTCCCTCTCCCTCCATGGGAACACATCCCAACCCCTGTTCATCTTACCAGGCCCGGAGCCAGCTCTCCTCCCTGAGAAACTGAGGCACAGTGGGGGTGGGGGCGCATAAAGGGATGGGGGAGTTGCTTCGGTTGTAACAGCTGCTCCCAGCTTCACTTCCACCTGTCTTCCCAGGGTACAGATGAGGCGACTGCCCAGGGGCAATGGTGGGTTCTAGGCCCAGTCTCTGACTTCCTCTCACTCTCTGTAACTCGTGCTCACCCTGGTGGCAGGAAGCACCTCACCACTTTGGCCCAGAGCAAAAGACCATGACAGCATACACGTGTGACCCGCACAACCCCCTCCCCGCCTTTCCCAATTGGACACGTGCTGCCCTCCCTCCCTTTGGGCCTGGGTGACAATGAGAGGTGGTGAGAGCAGCTCTCTGGGGCCAGGGAGGCTGTAGCAAGGCGAACATTTGGTTCAGTGGCTAAGATGCCAGTTAAGGCACCGGTGCCACATCAGAGGGCCTGGGTTCGAGTCCCCGCTCTGGCTCCTGACTCCAGCTTCCTGCTAATACAGACCCTTTGAGGATAATGGCTCCAATGACTGAGCTCCTGCCACCCACATGGATGACATGGAGGGAGCGCCCAGCTCCCTGCTCGAACCCTAGCTCAGCCCCAGCTGTTGCAGGCATTGGGAAGTGAACCAGCAGATGGAAGCCCTCGCTCTCTCTCTCCCTCTCCCTCTCCCTCTGCCTCTCGAATAAATTAACTATTTGGAAAAAAACAGTTGTGGAAACGATGCCACAAGACGCTAGGTTTCCCCAGGGAGCCCTCGTCTACTTTCCCATGCAGTGACCTAGCACAGAGAGGGTGGGTGAAGCCGTCCCATGCTTGGGTTAAGAGGCTACAGGTCACTCCAGTCATCCTCAGGATGGAACTTGCAATGTATGCAGGCACACTGGTGTCCACCTCACGGCCAGACACAAAAATATCCCATCAACATGCCCATCAACACACTGGCAGCGCAGTGACACACACAGGCACTGACTCACCGAGCACCCCACAGGCCAGCAGAGGTGGCGTGGGATGCTCCTCCCTCAAGACTCACACACACACACACACACACAGCCTCTGCCACAAGCACCCAGCATCCCAGACCCACATCCACTTTGCACACCCCTCCTACACTCCTCTGCACACCCAAAGCCTGGATTTATTTCAGCTGCACAGGAGTTTGAGTGGGAAGACTGAGCAATCACCTGGGGACAGGAGAGAAGGCCATGTCACTCCCCAGGCAGGGGACAGAGCGTGGGAGGAGAGGAAGCCGCGGCGTGGGAAGCAGGGGCCCACACACAGCTCCTAAGTACCAGGCTCTGGGTTTGGAACTCAGAACACAGAGATGCAAGGATGCACTCCCCCACTCCCTGTCGCAGGAGACACTCAGACATTGCTGGGACTTGTGCTCTATGCTGCAGTGGGCTGGGAGCAAGGGAAAGTGACGAGTAGGGGCTTCCCTGGCTGCAGGAAGCAGGTGATGGACAGATACAGGAACAGCAGGGCAGAGACGAGGGGGACTGAGGTGCAGCTGGAGGGTGTGGCCTTTATCCTAGGAGAGCTGCGGAGCTTCTGTGAAAGATGGTTAGGGCAGGATGGAGGCAGGGCGACCAGTGAGGAGCCTGGGACCATGGCCGGGTGAGAGACACTGGAGACAGAGCCTGGGAGATGTGGCCAGATTTCGGGTAAGTTTTAAAGCACCAGATGGATTTGATGGGGGTAGAAAAGAAGGCGTGGAGAAGGCTCCCGTGTGTCAGACTTTAGAACCTGGAAGGCTGCTACGGCCATGCCCGCAGAGGTGATGGGAAACACCCAGCGTGGAAGCAGCTCAAGAACTTCGGGCGGCCAGGTCCAGCAGGAGGCCGACCACAGGGCCGGAGACCTGCCGGAGTCTCGGCCTCGATGTGGTCACCGGTGCGAGGAGGCATGTGGCCGAAATCCTGCTCCCAGCCCCGCCGGGAGTTTCGGAGCTGGGGTAGGCTTCGGTCCGAGCGAGTTCACCTGCGGCTCAGCAGCGACCCCTGGCGGCCTGGGCCGCTGCAAGCCGACTCGCTTCGTTCCTTCCAGCCCCGAGGGGCGCAGAGCCGGGGGAGGCCCCTGGTGAGTGCCCTCTGCCGGGGAGACTCGCGGGCAGCGGGATGCTACTTCTTCACTGAGGGCCCCCCTGTCTCCTGTCTGCACCCGGCGGGGAACTTCCGTTACCAGTCCATGCCCTGGGCCCGAGAGAAAGCCGCCCCCGGCCCGCCTGAGCTGCCCCTGCCGACCCTCCCGGAGCTGCAGGCCCCGTGGGGTCCCCAGGGGTCCTGAAGTCCCCACGGGGTCGTCCCTGGACCCAGCAGCCCAAGATCCAACCTGACTTCCCCGTCTCCTCCCAGGGTCCCAGGCGTCCGCGCCGCCTCCATAGGGACACAGGACTGAGGACCCGATAGGCACCGATGGCCCGCTGACCGGCATCTGCCTCTGCGACCCTGACTTATGGTTCCTCCCGCTGTCGAGCCCAACCCCCAGCCCGGCCCACCCCCCTCCTCCTGGACCCACCCTGGCCCACACAATCCGCCCTCTCCCGGCCCTCGCCCCCATCCCTTGTCCCCGTCGCTTCCGTGCCCAGTGCGGCCCTAGCTGCTCCATCACAAGGTCCGCCCCTTCGCCGGTGGCCCCAACTCTCTCCCTGGCCACACCCCCTTTGCCGATGGCCCCGCCCCCGGGGCTGGCCCCTCCCCCTTCACACGTTCAGTTCCGACGTCCGCAGTCCCGGAGTCCCGGCTGCCCTCCCCTCTCCGGCCCTCTCTGAGGACCCCCGGGTCCCAGCCGCAGCCCCGCCCCCTCCCCGAAAGCCCGCCCCGACCCCACCTTCGCCACGCCCACTCCGACAGGCCCCGCCCCCTGCGGCCTCTACCTTTGGCGTCTTCCCCCGGGAGGCGGCGGGGGTCGGCGACCGAATGCCGGCGGGACTCCGCGTCCGGCGTCCGGGCGGGCCCCGCGGCGGGCAGGGAGGTGACGGTGAACCTGCGGCTCATGGCGCGGAGAGGGGCGCGGCGGCCGCGGTGCAAGCCCGGATCGCACAAGTGGCCGCAGCGGCTCCGGGAGGGAGCGAGCGCGGATCCCCCCACCCCGCCCGCCGCCCCCCGCCCCCGCCCCCCGCCGGCCGCGGCGCCGCGCCGGGTCCTAGTGCCCGCTGGGCTGCGCTGCCCTGAACGCGGTGGCCGCTGGCGCAGGCCCTGGGCTCTCCATCCCGCCGCGAGCGCGGGAGAAGCCCTCCCGCAGCGGAGAGCAAGGGACCCCGTGTGGCTCCTGGGAGCCGGGGCGTCCCCGTTCAGTCATTCAGCACACGTTGACGGCTCCTGGTGGTGCGAGACTGGGCACCGAGGACGCAGCCGACCAACGAGCAAAGGGGGAGAGAGATCCTACGTGGGCAAGCACAAAGACAAGACCACGTGACTGTGTGCTGCGAAGAAAGATAGAGGCGGGCAGAGGACCCCTCGAAGGGGTGAGCTCGGCAGGCCTCCTGGAGGGGGCGGAGGCGGAGTTGAGAAGAGCCAGCTGCGCCAAGATCTGGGGGAGCCTCTCTGCAGCAGAGGCAAGTGCAAAGGCCCTGGGGCGAGCGGGAACCTGGACTTTCTAAGAAGCGGTGAGAAGCCGCCTGTGTGTGGCAGAAAGAGGCGAGAAGAGAGGGGTGGGAGATGCCAGCGAGAAGCACACCTCAGGTGGTCTCGGAGGCTTTGCTGAGGGGTCCTTAGCTCTTTCCTTGCCCTCCAGGGGCGCCATGGGACGCTTGACAGGAGAGTGCTGGGACTGGTTTGTATTGCAACAGGGTCACTCTGGCTGCTGGGTGAGGCCTGGATGGAGGAGGCCAGGACTGTGCCGGCATCCAGACACGATGGCTGGTGTCCCATGGCAGGTAGTCTTCCTGATGGCTTGCACAGAGTACAGGACAGCAAGAGTGGAGTCAAGACCACGTCAGACAACTGGCCACAGCTGCCAAAACTGAATGGACACATGGCCTTTGACCCGGCAGCTACACACCGAGGGACATACCTTATCAGAAGACATGGCTGCCCATGTGTGTCAAAGGACATGAACTGGAAACCACTCAGATGTCCATCAACAGCAAAATGGATACGTCATGGACCATTCACACCTTGGAATACTACACAGTGCTAAGAAGACTCGATCTGGGGCTGGTGTTGTGGCGTAGTGGGTAAAGCCAACACCTGCTGTGCTGGGTCAAGTCCTGCCTGCTCCACTTCCAAGATCCAGCCCCCTGCTTGTGGCCTGAGAAGAACAGCTGAGGATGATCCAAGTGCCTGGGCCCCTGCTACCCACATGGGAGACCCGGATGGAGCTCCTGGCTCCTGGCTTCTGCCTGGCTCAGCCCTGGCCATTGTAACCATCCAGGGAGTAAACCAGCAAATGGAAGATTCATTCTCTCTCTCTCTCTCTCTCTCCCTCCCTCACTCCCTCCCTCTCTCCCTCTCTGTAACTCTGACTTTCAAATAAATCTTTTTACAAAAATCTACAACAGAACACAGAACACTAAGGGTGAATTTCACAAACCCAACATTTAGCGAGAGAAGCCAGATACAAAAGATTGACTGCATATCTTCTTTGAAAGAAGGAAGGAAGGGAGAAGAGAGAGAAAGGGAGGGAGGGAGAGAGAGAGAGGGAGGGGGAGAGGGAGAGAAAGGGGGGGAGAGAGGGAGAGAGATAGAGAGGGGGGAGAAGGAGAGAGAGGGAGAGAAGGGGGGGGAGAGAGGGAGGGAGAGAGAGAGGGAGAGGGAGAGAGGGAGGCAAAGTCCAGGCTGTTGGAAGTGATGACAGTGGCAATGCTTGCAAGCAGCAGCAGTGAGTATAGGGAGGACGAGGGGCTCCTAGGTGCTGATCCCTGAACTGGGTGCTGGCTACACAGTTGTGCTTGGCCATGACCATTTAATGACATACGTGTTATATTGGAGCAGTGGTTCTCTCTGGGGCAGTGTGGTCCACTAGGGACATTTGGCAATGATCAGAGGCATTTTTGGGTTGTCACAACTGGAGGGAGTAACTCAAGGCCGCTGTGGCCACCTGGGTTTGCAAGCAGGTGAACTGACCCTGAGTCCCAGCTTTGCCTCACTACGCCCTGCCCCCACATCGGGCGGGGGGAGGACCGGTCTTGAATGAGCCTGGCGGCTGGCCCACTACATCCTAGAGGAAGGCGCCAGAGTTAGGACAGCCCCCACTGCAAAGAATTATCTGTCCCAAATGGGACCATGCTGAGGCTGAGAAATGCTGTACAATAACCAGAAGTTTAAGGAACCGCTTCCTAGATTGTAGGATGGAGCGGTGGTGGTTTCTTGTTTGGTTTTTGAAATTCTTTCTCTATTGGAGAGAGAGAGAGAAGACTCTCATCTGCTGCTTCACTCCCAAATGCCCACAGCAGCTGGTCTTGCCAGGCCAAAGCCAGGAGCTGGGAATTCAGTCTGGTCTCCCATGTGGGTGGCAGGCACCCAAGTATTTGAGCCGTCCCCAGCTGTCTTCGTTAGCAGGAAGTCGAATCTGGAACAGAGCTGGGACGCAAGCCCAGGCACTCCTGTATGGATGCCTGTGTCCCAGCCACTCTGCCGCGGTCGATCGGAGGTAGAGTGGTGTTGTCTCGGATTCCAGCAGTGATGACTGAGAGAGGAGCAGGTTTGGAGAGCATCAGGCTGAGCGTGGAGTCGGCAGTTGAGCTCAGCGCAGAGGTTAAGGCTGGGGATATAAATTCCAGTCTGTTAGCAGAAAGCTACTATTTAAAGCTGTAGGGCTAGACAAGATCACAGGGAAGGCATGCACACAGAGAAGGAGTCTGGGGGTTGAGCCCAAGGGCACTCTCTCATTTAGAGGTTAGCAGCAGGAGGGCTCAGCAGGTGGGGGCAGGGGCTGAGGGAGCAGTGTCCCCAGACCTAGTGGAGAAAGGCTTGTGGGCAAACAGCATGCCCCACCCTGTCACACAGGCAGAGGGGGTGGGATGGACAAGCACAAAGGAGTGCTGTGGCCTCTGGCTGCAGGCAGGTCCTAGGTGGCGGGGCGGAGGGGGCTGGGAGCTGGAAGTGGCTGATCACAGAATGGGAACTGAGGAAGTCCGGACAGCAGAGGTCGCACTTTGGGGAAGTCTTCCTGGGAATGGGGGTGGGGTGGAGTAATGGATTCGCACCTTAAGAGAGGGGTCCACAGGGGTTTTAAACAAGCAGCAGTGACGTCTGGGGGTAGGTGTTTAGCTGGGCAATGGAGATACCCATGTCCCACGTCAGAGAGCCCGGGTTCAACTCCCAGCTTCAGCTCCTGGCTCCAGCTTCCTGCTAGTGTGCACCCTGGGAGCAAGGGTGATGGCTCAAGTACTTGGTCCTGGCCACCCATGGGGAGACCTGGATTGAGTTCCTGGCTTCTGGCTTGGCCTGACCCAGCCCACAGATGTTGTTGTGAGCATTTGGGGAGTGAGCCAGCAGATAGAAGTGCTCACTTGCTCACTCTGTCATTAGTACTTTTTTAAAAAAGATTCATTTATTTATTTGAAAGTCAGAGTTACACAGAGAGAACAGAGAGGAGAGGCAGAGCGAGAGTGAGAGAGAGGTGTCTTCCATCCTCTGGTGCACTTCCCAGTTGGCCACAAGGGCCAGAGCTGCGCTGATCCAAAGCCAGCAGCCAGGAGCCTCTTCTGGGTCTCCCTCGAGGGTGCAGGGCCCCAAGCACTTGGGCCATCTTCCACTGCTTTCCCAGGCCACAGCAGAGAGCTGGATCTGAAGTGGAGAAGCCAGGACTTGAACCGGCATCCATATGGGATGCCAGCACTGCAGGCGTCAGCTTTACCCGATACACCACAGCGCTGGCCCTGTCATTAATATTGTTTAAAAGAATGTTTGTATGCCGTGGGAAGAAGTCACTCCTGAGCCAGAAACTGATGAGTCAGGAGAGGCTCCCCCAGAGGAGGCTTGGGGGTTCTCGGAATTCTTCCTTACGTTCCCGCCAAGCTCTGGGGCCACAGGACCCTCAGACCCGCTCGAGCCCTCCCCTGCCACCCCAACTCTCTGTCGAGGGTCCCTGCCGTCCTGGGAAGTCAAGTCCATCCTCATTTAGCTTTTTTTTTTTTTTTTTTTTTTTTGACAGGCAGAGTGGACAGAGAGAGAGAGAGAGAGAGAGAAAGGTCTTCCTTTTTGCCATTGGTTCACCCTCCAATGGCCACTGCGGCTGGCGCATCGCGCTGATCCGAAGCCAGGAGCCAGGTGCTTCTCCTGGTCTCCCATGCAGGTGCAGGGCCCAAGCACTTGGGCCATCCTCCACTGCCTTCCCGGGCCATAGCAGAGAGCTGGCCTGGAAAAGGGGCAACCAGGATAGAATCCGGCGCCCCGACCAGGACTAGAACCTGGTGTGCCAGCGCCGCAAGGCGGAGGATTAGCCTGCTGAGCCGCGGCGCCGGCCCTCATTTAGCTTTGCACTCAGACGGTGTCATCTAGCCCAGACTATCACCTCTCCCTCAACTGGTCCAGAACCACTCTGTTCCCCTGCAATCCACCTGCTACCACCATGCAACAGAATTGTGAGCCATTAGCAGCTCCCGACACTCCACCAAGGATCCACATGGCTCACTTGGTTAATCCTCCACCTGCAGCGCCGGCATCCCATATGGGCGCCGGGTTCTAGTCCCGGTTGCCCCTCTTCCAGTCTAGCTCTCTGCTGTGGCCTGGGAGTGCAGTGGAGGATGGCCCAAGTGCTTGGGCCCTGCACCCGCGTGGGAAACCAGGAGGAAGCACCTGGCTCCTGGCTTCAGATCAGTGTAGCTCCGGCTGTAGCGGCCACTTGAGGGTTGAACCAACAGAAGGAAGACCTTTCTGTCTTTCTCACTGTCTATCTGTCAAAAAAAAAAAAAAATGTGTCGCCACTGTCCTGCCCCGGGACTGGGGGTGAACTGTGCAATTCTCTGTGCCTTAGTTTTTCAACTGCAAAACAGGGCAGTTGGTGATGACAACCCAACCGGCTATACGGTAATAACAGCACCAAAAGATAATCATAGTGTCTGTCTCATAGGGCTGTTTCAACACACCCAGAGCACAGGAAACAGCGTAGGGGGAGTGATCCATCTTTTTCTTACCCTCTGCCTTCCTCCTGGCACCTGGGTTCTCTCAGTTTCCCACTGTACAATAATGCTGCAGTCAACACCATTCTACATGCTGCTTTGTGCGCATGTGTGAGTATTAGAGAGCACCCGGGTGGTTAGGCTTGAGCGTTCTAAGAAGACGGAGCCACTCGTACAAGAAGGAACACTGGCTCCTCTTCCCCAATTCAGTTCCAGTTCCAGTTCCGAGGTCATCACGACTGAGAAATGTTCCCTGACCCCAACCACAACACAGACACACACGCACGCGCACACACACATGTGCACACACACATACCTTATTTTAGTGTGAAACATCGCACTCTGGGTGCCCTCCAAGTATGACCCCCCGCCACCCTCTCAGATCATCCTGTCACTGCGTGGGACTCTCCGGGGATGGCAGTCTGGAGCCCAGGCTTGAAGCAAGCGGCTCCGTCACCCTTCTGTGCTCTAACGTGTGAGCCACTGAGCCATTTCCGGAGAGCAGGAACAAAGTCCAACTCATTGCTTCACCCCCAGTGCCCAGCTCCGCGGCGGAGCTCAGGAACCATCTACTAATGAATGAACAAACAGGGCGGCCACGTCCCGGGCTGTAACGCAGAAGCAGTCATATCCATCCCTCCCAACGGGAAGGAACGGATATGCTGTTATTCTGGGGGGCTTGGAACACGGTCGGTGAAAGCCACCCTACGTACAGAGGTGCACACACGCCTAAGCAAACTCTGCTCCAAAACGTTAAAGAATCAACTTTATTTAGAAACATTCCAACAGGAAAGAAAGGCAAGGAGAGAGGGCCCAGCCCACCTCCACGCCTCCCTCTCCCCCAGAACAAATGCCCAGTTTGTATCCGGCAAACTGGCCCCTTCTCCATCACGGCGGCCCCGAGGGGACTTGCTCGGCACCGCTGAGGCAGGAAGGACGCCCTAGTCCTCAGGGCAGTGCAGGATGTCAAAGCTCACGTAGCCCACCTGGTCCACCTGGTTCACCTCGTTCCGGGTACTCACACGCCAGAAGAAGCGGTCCTGGCAGAAGTAGGCTTTCTCTGCAGGGAGCAGGGACAAGAGGGGTGATTCCAGCCCTCCCACACACAGACACAGTAAGAGCAAGACCTACAGTCAACCCTCCTGCCCGTTCTAGACCTTTCTTTTTTTCTTGTGTTTTCTTTAAAAGGCAAAGTGTCAGAGAGAGAGGTCTTCCATCCACTGGTTCACTTCCATCCACTGTTCCCCAAATGGCCACAACAGCCAGAGCTGGACCAGGCTGAAGCCGGGAGCCAGCAACTCCATCCTGGTCCCCCACGTGGCTGCAGGGGCCCACACACCTGGGCCATCCTCTGTGGCCTCCACAGGCGCATTAGCAGGAAGCCAGGACTCCAATGTTGCGGCTTAACCCTTTGCACCACAACAGTGGCCCCCTCCCAAGGTTTTCGCGTAACACCTCCATCTCCCCTCTGCCTGTGAGACTCTGGAGCGCACAGACCTCGAAGCACAAAGCACCAAAGACAGCCCGGTACACAGCAGGTGCTCCATACATGTTTTGTGAAGGAACTAACGAATGGATGGATCGACAACCAATGTTCAGAACAATTCCTCAACATTTGTTCATGTATCCCTTCAACAGATCTTCACCGAGCACCTGCTATGTTCCAAGTACTATCTGGGGCTCTAGGGATTCGGCAAAGGGAAAGCAGGCCTGATCTCACTATTTTGGTGCTTACATTTGGGGTGGGGGGCAAAATAGATGAATAGTGGGTAAACAGGAAAATACATGAGACTGCATTTGTCATTGTAGACAGCATGGAACAAATAAAAACAAATAAGTGAAGAGCTAAGGAGGCCAGAGAAGGCCTCTCTTAAACAGTGATCGTGGCACGGAGATCTGAAGGGCAGACAGCAGCAGCCCAGCAACAGTCCAGGGGAGAGCCTTTGCTCTCTGCTAGGAATGACCTTGATCTGTTTTAAGAACAGCCGGTGAGGGTGGAGCCTGGTGAGTGACAGGAGTATTGAGGAGATGAGAGCAGACACTGGCGGGGGCGGGGGGGGGGGGTCAGATCGCAGGGGTTCCTATGACCTTGGAATGGGTCTGGGGTCACCCCCGGCACTCCTGCCCTCCACTCCTAACCCTGCCTGCTCTCGGGGAACCATCACCACTGAGACTCAGGTGTTCACAAAGTGTGGTGAAAAACCACAGATTCAAAACTGATTTTCACTTTGTCAAAGGATCCCACGTCAACAGTGAGAAAGAGAAAGCAAGCGTGACTCCAGTTATCATACCCGCGTGACAGATTGGGAAACTGAGGGCCCCGCAGCGGCCGTGATTGGCCCGAAGACACACAGCCATGAGCTGTCTTCCCTCCCACTGCATCCCCAGGGGCAGCACAGTGCCTGGCACATCATAGGCGCCTGGTAACTCCTTGCAAACCACCAACCGTGTAGTGGAGAGCAAGAGCCAAGAGGCAGGAAACCTGGGTCCTGGTCCTGGCTGTGCCCCTCTCCCGCTGCGGGGCCTGGGACAGCTCTGCCTCTGTAGAGCTCTTCTCTGCGCTAGGGCAGGGGCCCCGACGTTCGAGAGCATTTTCCTTCTTCCCAGCCCAGAACCGAGCGTGGCAGGTGTCCTGGGAAGGGACCACCTCCCCTCCCCGGCCCGGTCCGCAGCCCTCACCTCGGTACTGGAAGACGTCGTGTGTGTTCAGAGGCACCCCGGGGAACATCTGATCCACTGGAGCGCCGCTCCGGGAATCCACCGTCTGCGTCTTCACGTCGAACCTGCAGGAAGACAGGTGCTGAGGCTGCGGGCGGCCGTAGGTGCGCGCGGGCTCCCCCTGCCGGCGCCGCCGGGCCCTCACCTCCAGAAGCGCTGCGAGCCGAACAGCAGCACCTTGCCCCCGGCGCGCGGGAGGGCCCCGGTGACGTGCGGCACCTCCGGACCCAGGCCCAGCTTGTCCAGACGCCTCGGGCCCAGCACCGACGCGCCTGTGTACACCCACACTTGGCGCCCTGCGGGGGGGAGAAGGGTCACGGGACGGTCCGGAGGGCGAGCCCAGCGTGGCCCGGTCCGGCCACGCTGCACTCCTGCTGGGCTCTCGGCCGCCCCTCCATCCACTGAGGAGGCTTCGGTGGCGGGAGGAAGGGCTAGGGAACTAACCCGAGAAGAAGAACAGCTTCTTGGTGAGCGGCTCCTCAAAGGCGGAGTCCAGCTTGGCCGGCAGCGCGGGCCAGGTGTCGGCGATGAGGAAGGGGCCCTGCGGCCGGCGCCCCCTGCCCTCGGAGAACCGCCAGTACCGCCTACGAGAAGGGGAAGGGGCGGTGTTGGACCTGAGCGGAGGACCCGTGGCGCTGGTGGGGGAGGGGCAAGCAGGTGCCTCCGAGCCCCTCGGAGCCCACACATGCCCGGCCCTCACCCATCCTTGAAGACATGTAGCTTGTTCCCGATCTCGGCGATGGCGTCGAAGACATTCACGTTGCAGACGTCTTCAGCTGGGTCCAAGAACGCAGTGGGGGCCGCAGAGGGGCTGGCCGTGGGGGGACCGGTAGGGCCAGCTGAGGGGGCGCCGGTAGGGCTGGTTGTGGGGTGCTCCGAGGGGCGTACAGTGGCCGGCCAGGTGGGGCAGGCCGTCGGGGGAGCCGTGGGCTGCGGCTCGGGTGTGGTGGTGGCTGGAGGCTGGGGGTTGGGGTTAGGACCTGGAACGGAGGCCAGAGGAAACGCTCAGGGGTCGCATACATCCCTCCGCCCCCCAAGAGCCTCGCAGTGCGCCCCCTCTGGCACACACTGGCCTGGCACCCGCCTGCCTTTCACGGGTGTCTATGCAATCCACGGGTTGTGTCAGACCCTAGGGTGGGCACAGGACAGGCAGTGGGAGGGAAGCTTGCCACATGGTGGGCTTACACAGCGCTCTGAACTCACGTTGTTAGCTCTCGGACTCCTCAAAGGAACACTGTGAAGAGGTTCTTTAGCATCCTCGTTTTCACACGTGTTTAGTTGAGAGTTCCCATCTCCTGGTTCAACTCCCCTGAAAAGCCCTCTGCAGCCCCAAGCTGGGAGCTGGGACCTCAATCCAGGTCCCCCACAAGCAGACCCACTTTGGGGGTGCCATGGCGACCGCTATCCAGGAAGGAGGTATCCAATCCGGGCTCTCGGAGCTGGGATGCAGGCATTAACCGCTGGGTCAAACACCTGCCGCCTCAGCATTTTGAAATGAGGAACTGACACTAACAACAGTAAATGACAGTAACGATAGGAACGTGGCGCTCACTGAATGCCAGCCAGCATTCTAACAGCCAGGTGAGGCAGGTGCTCTGATCACCCCTCTTTACAGACGTGGAAATTGAGGGCCGGGTCACCTAGCTATGCAGTGGCAGGACTGGCTTTGGAATTCCTCTCTCTCTCTCTCTCCCTCCTCCCCTCCCCACCATCTAGTTTCTTTATCATTATCTCCAAGCACTGACGGGGCAGCAATGGGCCTGGGTCTCTATTCGGATAGAAGTGTCAGGCCCAACTCCTGGCACCCACCCAACTTCCCGGCTACCCGATCCTCTCTCCAAGCCCACGGCCGACCACGCCGTCCCCTCTGCTCCCTCCATCCCGCTCCCACGGTCTGCCTCACCATAAAGATGCTGGATGCCCCTGACGTCGTCCTCGTGCAGGGGGGGCCCCTCTAGGTAGCGGTACATGGGGTACATGAGCGCCTCCGGCACGGAGGAGTGATCCAAGCCCAAGGCGTGGCCGAACTCGTGGGCTGCCACGAGGAACAGGCTGTATCCTGGAGGGAGGTGAGGGTCCGCGGCGTGAGCACCACCAAGCCGGGGTGCGACCCCCAGCCCCGCAGCCCCAGGACCCCGCGCACCTTTATCAGGGCAGAAGCCCCACTTCTTGTCGCTGTCGAAGTTGGAAGTGGTGGCGCACCAGAGGCGCCCATCCCTGCGACCCTCGCTGGTACAGGACGAGTACTCCTTGCCCAGGAAGGTGAAGGGGAAGACACACAGCTCCCCCGGCGAGTTGCCCCCCACCACCGTGGCGTCAGCTGCAGAGACCGGGGCCTTAGGTGAGCAGGGTGGGGGGAGACCAATAACGAGCCCTCGGCAGGACCAAGGAGCCACTGAGAGCGCCTTGGTGGCCTGTCTTTAAGGCCTAGGGGGCGCTGTGGAGCGTGCACAGCCCGGTGGCCCAGGGGCGGGGAGGCGGGGGCGATAGAAAGTCAGGGGGCGGAGATGAGAGGGTGGGCGGAGCCACGACCATTTTGAAGACCAATAAGAAGTGCCGAGACAAACTATGCGTCAAAAGTCCAGGTTTCGGGGAACACGAGAGGGCGAGGCTGAGCCTAGGGGTGGGGCTGGGCTACCTCGGGTCGGGCAGAAGCCGTAGAGCTTGTCCTTGTCGTAGCTGGCGGTGGTGGCGCACCAGCGGTGGCCGTCGGAGCGGCCGTCCGTGGTGCAGGCGGAGTAGGTGCGGCCCTGGAAGATGAACGGAAACTCGCAGGGCTTGCCGTCAGCGTTGCCATCCTGGGTGTAGAGTCCTGGCGAGGGGCCATGTGATTACCCTCAAGTGCGACCACCTGCCATCCACCCCCCCCCCCATCTCACAGGGGAGGAACCTGGACCCACAGAGCAGGAGGCCGACTGGGAGGCCACACAGCATTAGGAGCAAAACTGAGGTCCGAACCCAGGGTTCCGGGCCCCCTAGGGTGCTGGGCGCCCCTGCCGCTCGCCCTGACGGCCAACTCACTTTCGCTGGGGCAGAAGCCAAACCGACGGTCGGTGTCATAGTCGGCCGTGGTGCTGCACCAGGCCATGCCGTCAGAGCGGCCGTCCGTGGTGCAGGCGGTGTAGGAGCGGCCCTCGAAGGTGAAGGGGAAGTGGCAGGGGGCGCCGTCGGCATTTCCAAAGTAGGTGGGAACCACTGCGGGAAGAGGGGACCTGGGGTCAGGGCGGTCGGTGATGGGTGAGAGGGACATGGGGAGCTGGGAACAGGGAGGGGGCTGGGTCTCACCGACGCCCTTGCCCAGGGACCACAGCTCTTCGTCGTCGAAGTGGGCATCTCCTTGAATGCCCGGGCCAGGAGGAAAGGCGTGCGCCAGGAGCCCGTCCTTGCCGTCGAAAGGATACCCGTCTCCGTGCTCTGAATTGGGGAGGAGGCGAGTCAGCCGCGCGCCGTCCAAGGGCAGAGGCGGAGCCTCAGTCCCCCCTGCACGCAGCCGCCCAAGCCCAAGCCTCGAGCCCTGGCGCGGTGCCCCGTAGGGCAGAGGGGGGCGCCAGGCGGGCGAGGGAAAGCCAGACCCCCGCCCCCTCTGCGCTCTCCGTGGCCCTCGCCCCCCGGCTCCGGGTCCGGGACCCCGATCTCACCCGCGACCCCAAACTGGATGACAATGT